>NC_071095.1:40323574-40661907 GCF_027358695.1 Spea bombifrons | reverse complement strand
TTTAATAAATTTATTAGCTTATTAATGGGTTTTCACTGGTAATTAGGTTTTCACTAATTTATCAATTCTTTATTACGTGGGTTATCATTAATATATATTTACCAAATATTTTATGTATTGATCAATACTTTTTCTATTATTTATCACATGTATGCTGTGAGATTAAAATTACAATTATATAACATTTTATATTAAGGGGACTTACCATGGTGTGGAGCATCACCCTAGAACCGAAATATGACTTAAACTTTAAATATGTCAAAATAAAAACATGATCAGGGGAAAAAAAGGGACTCCCCCATTTTTTAGATGGCTACTAGGATCCAAACCAAATTTGTCTACCCCCCACGTTTAACCTAAAAACACTAGGCTTCCCTAAATGAAGTGTAAGCTGTTTATACCGTGCATCAAATCAAGAATATCTATCCTTCTTGATAATTCAGTTTTAAGGATCTTTATGGTCACCATCATTAGTGAGGCACTCTAAACGAAGAGTTTGCAGGACTTCAGCTCCTTGACTTTTCTACACATTATGAAGGTCCGGCTGCAATAAGCTTCAGCTGGAAGAAACCTGCCATTGCTGGTCCTTCATAATGAATACTGAAGGAATAGGATTGAAACCACAGCTCTCCCTTTAGTGAATAAACCCATTTGTGTTGAGCTCGGTCTCTGGTCAAGCACCTCAGTAGCAAACCGTGATCGCACAACGAGAACGCTAGCACAGCCTGCTCTGATTCTGTCCGCTAGCTGTTTCCAGACCTTGACCAGCACGGATCCAGCAGATCCTGGAATAGATTGGAGTCTGTGGTCTGGCTCCCAGTTTGATAAAAGGTATTTGGCTTCTGGCTGCGTCCCACCGCACAGACGGGAAGTGAGAGGGAACAAAAACAGGAGCTTACCAGGGAAAGTAAAGTGACCAAATACAAAATAAAATGACAAAACACAGGAATGCGGAAGAAGAGAAATTCCAAGTGTTACTACTCGCCCAGAAAGATTCTTTTGCAAACATTTTGCAAGCAGCCTACAAACCACAGTCGGTTTAAAAATGGAATTTATTTCATTCATAAGTGCTGCCTTGCAGTATATGGGATGTACAGACTCATGGAATGGAACCGATTAGTCGGTTATACATCCCCCATACTTCAGGGTAGCTCTTTATCTGGGTTGGTCAGCAATATGTAAAAATCATATGTGCCCTGGAAGACATGGCTGATGTGGTCACCATAGTCCAGAGAGGTCAGGGTGAGTTTGCCTCAGTGGGGCTGATTAAGCATTAATGGTCTAACATTTTGGGTAGAAATCATCCCCATTTGTGTGGATTCTCCCTTTAGTGAAAACCTAATTATTAGTGAAAACCCATTAATATGCTAATAAATGAATATATTAAATTATTAATGTATGGGTAGCCACTTCAACAGCAACTGTTGAACATATGTACGATAGATAGATAGATAGATAGATAGATAGATAGATAGATAGATAGATAGATAGATAGACAGACTAATGACTAGAAATGATATGCTTTTTCTGAATCATTGGTCAGGCTAAAGATAACTCGTCATCTCAGAAAGTCTTGGGATTCCCGCATTAGAAAGCCAGCCAGGTAGCGCTTACAGGGATATCATTTGGAAACATTACGCAATGGATGTCAGGTGACAGAAATAGTAGAACTTTGCTCGCCTCCCCCACGTCTCAAGGAGGACACAAATAAACCAAGGAGGGCTCTGAAGGATTTCCATAAGGCGGTGTACAGCTAGAGACCCACACGCACACACACACACACACCCCACATACACCCCCCCAACCCCCCCCCCACACACACACACCACACACCCCACATACACACCACACACCCCACATACACACACAGTCCAGTAATGATCCCTGTGGAAACATTGAATATATTCTGAATTAAAGGGAAACTCCTGACAGGTTTTGCTATAACTGAATGTGCTTATTAAAGTCACCTATAGCTTTGGATCCAGGTTTTGTCGCTAGGTTCTATTAATGATACTTGGCTTGGAAAGTTAGACCTGTGTCTCGGATTGAAAGGGTCTGCCTTATCTGATCAGTTTCTCATCCTGATGCTCTCACCCATTTTTCCTCCAAACAACCTTAAAAGGCTGTTTTCTATATTATGAATTATATGGCATATGAGGGGGCTTCGCTTTGGTCCCAGTGGAGGGCCCAGGGGGTTCATACAGCGCTGGCTCAAAGTAACTGCTAAAGAGACGAGTGTAATACAGAATGTGACAGCAGGGGGTGCAAAGTGTCTTCTCCTGGCCAGGCTAGATGAGTTTGGTAGAATACAAGTCGCTAATGTTTCCTGTCCAGTCCTCTGTCTGGAATTTTAACCACATTTGAAAAATAGTTTATATTTATTTTAAAAACCTCAGACAATAATAGCAGCCATTTATTTTATTGGCGTTCGTATAAAACTCTCATATGCTGGAACATTTTGGTATTTCTAAATTAAGCCTTGGGTAGCTAAGCAGTCACGGCTCCTCGAGTGCTGATCATAGTGGTTGCAGTTTCTGCTCAGTGATCATGCTTGTTCAGTGATGAATGATAAATTGGGATACTGGATGATACATTTCACTTATGTGATACAACTTCTTGGATCTGACTTCTTGTCCCTAGCCTTAAATCCAGTGAATGAATATTCAAGTTCTGTAAGTACTTAAACCTGGCAAAAATTTTGAAAAAAGAATACATTGCCTACCTTTAGGAGAAGCACTTAATGTATCCTCCATGGTTGGACACTTTGCTCCACTGCTTGTAGCAGCCAGAAATGAGCCCTCATGCGCACCCCCCCGGAACACTCATCGTGCCAACTGTGGAGCTACTTGGTGGGGAATATATCATATAATTGGAGACTGTAAGGCAAATAGCAGAATACCCCCATGCATTTAAAAGGAAACACCACAAAAAACCATAAGGGGCTACTCAACTATAATATGCTGAATGGGATATACCAAGACATTTTGGACAATGCTATGCTTTCAACTTTGTGTGAACAGTTTGGGGAAGACCCTTTTCTATTCCAGCATGACTGAGCCCCAGCGCACAAAGCAAGGTCTATAAAGACATGGTTGGGTGAGTTTGGTGTGGAAGAACTTGACCGGCCGCACAACCCCATCGAACACCTTTGGGATGAACTGGAATGGACATTGCGAGACGGTCCTTCTCATCCAACATCAGTGCCTGACCTCACAAATGCTCTAATGGATGAATGGGCAAAAATTCCCACAGAAACTCTCCAAAATCTTGTGGAAAGCCTTCCCAGGAGAGTGAAAGCTGTTATAGCTACAAAGAGAGTACCAACTACATATTAATGTGTATGTGTTTAGAATGTGATGTTATAAAAGTCAATGTTGCTTGTCCATATATGATGTATGATGATTGGACCAGGTTCAACCAGGTCTTGCAGCAGACCAAGAAGGTCATTGGCAGGGTTTTTTGGCAGCACCCTTATATCCATACCCAACTGTAACGAGATGCTACCAGCTGACAATTAATTGTTTTATAACAGAAAATAATTGTTTTTTCATTCATTTGAAATGACCAAAATGTTACTTCTCTTTCCTTTCCATTGGCAGAGTATTGTTGCATTGGAATGATTCTTAACTGGGTGGCTGTATTGTGTGTCTTGTCACTCCTGCAGGTCCGGAATTGTTTTGTCAGCCAATGTGATTTTTTGTAGCTCATCAGATGTCTTCTTTCCCTTTAATTTTAGTGAACAGAGTATCTGCCAAGCGCGAGCCTCAGTCATGATATATGATGACACAAGCAAGAAATGGGTTCCCATCAAACCGGGACAGCAGGGGTTCAGCAGAATCAACATTTATCATAACACTGCCAGTAATACGTTTAGAGTAGTCGGAGTAAAACTTCAAGATCAGCAAGTAAGTCATTTTCCTGTTTTATTCATTTTTTATACTGTTTCAATAAGGGGCTAGAATCCCCATAATCTAATGAAGCGGTGACTTTTTTAGGGGCAACTCACAGCAGAAATGAACATAGATAAAAGTTGACTCTAGACTTATGCATTCAGATTTGTACAAATTTAAATTTTAACGAAGTACAATTAACTTGTTAACACGTACAATTTTCCAAACACAGGGAAGGACCCCCAACGAAGCAAACACTAAGCAGAGGGCTCAGAATGTTTGCAATTTGTTATTTTTCAAACAAATTTCATTTCTGAATGGAAAAAGATTTTTTGAATTTCATCCGAAATGAAAGGGCAGGAAGCAGAATTTGTTGTCTGTAAAAATAGACCAAAAAAACACCTAAAAATTCAGTCAGTTGACTCCTCTCATGTGCCACCAAAATCATAACCATAAACAGCTCCATTTCATACTGTTCTAATGTTCCTCCAGAGTTTAAATGTGGAAGATCATCTTTTTAGGATAATAAAGACCCTGTTTGGAATGTGTGACTATCGGAGTGGGTTACTGCTCTGTTTTTGAACTTGACAAGTGGTTGTCAAGGGGGATTGAGTCGAAATGACAACTGGGTTCTAACTCAGTTGACCTTAGTGACTCACCTGTTTGATCCTTAATGAAAGGATCAACATAGAGCTGCTCAGATTTTAGTGAATTAATCCCAACATCTGTTTAAGGATGCTGTTCCACTTAGACAAAACATTAATTGCACCCTTTTGAATGTTAAACATTAAACCTCGTTCGATCTGTCATGGTATTGTGAAGGTTTCATCGCACAAAAAAGCATTATTTTACTAGATGAAAAATGTATTTGTTGGAAGGGTTTGGACTTCAGGGTTCAGCAGTAGGTATATCAGCAACTGTTGCTTTCTGTGTATTATCTTCATCATGTGTTTGAGTTTTCAATTCATATCTCCCCTCTCAAATCATTTTTCAATTAAACTGATTGACAATTGATAATTCTGTTTTGAAGACATTATTCTGTTGATTCCATTGTATAAGGAATTGTATAATACTCTGAGCCAAGACTTTAGACGTAGAAGATAATAGTGGGTAAGGCTCTTGCGTTGCGATTGTTAAGTCACTACTCATTGTAAAGGGTAATAATGGTATAATGACGGTATGGTAATCTCAAGGGTTCCAGGCAGCTCGTGAATCTTATTTTTGATCGCTGATTGGATTAAATGTTTGCTCTACAGGTAGTTATAAACTATTCACTCGTGAAAGGTCTGAAGTACAACCAAGCCACACCAACCTTCCACCAATGGAGGGACGCTCGGCAGGTCTACGGTCTGAACTTTGCAAGCAAAGAAGAAGCCACCGCTTTCTCCAACGCCATGCTGTTTGCACTCAATATCATGAATTCCCAAGATGGAGGTAAAAAAAAGGCTGAATTATTTTTTTCTGGATGGATTAATGAATTTAGTCTGCTATTTTTGAAGATTTCACCTACATATTTTACTTAAACCCAAAAAATGAATAATTAGGAAGCTTTTTCTGTTTCTTTGGCAACTACCTGTAAATGTGTTCTTTTGTGTCATGTGCCCATTTTATTTTCCTAACAAAAATTATAATGGAGGCAAATGTTTACATTTTTGTTTCTTGGAATGATTTGGGCACTGAACATTATTGAGAATTCTGATCCTAATGCTGCACTTTGTTGCAAAAGTGTTAAATTCAGCAGAGTACGTTGAACAGCGCCTTTAACCTATGATGCTCCATATGTGTTTAGAGCTCCCTGTGTTTTATACAGGACCTTTTAACCCCTACCATATTTCATAGTGACAAGTGACATGTGATGCTGGTTATGAGGATGCTGTAGTCTGGCGTAAAAGCCTCGGCTCATGTTTCAGCCTGCCTGGTCTGCCTAATGTGATACATATATGGAGTAGTAGGGATGGTGTAAGATTTACTTGTCACCACGTCTCCCATTGGAGGACTTTCGGTCCAAAATATCCCAAGGAGTCTTTGGGTTCTCGAGTTTTTTTGGTTTCATTTCCACTGGCGGTTTATTCTGGTAGTTTCTCTGTCCATGGGATTCCCTCGTTTGCACTAAATCCTGACTTGGTCCCTGTGTGCCCCTACACCTTTTGCCCGATGTGTCATTTGGATACATTGTGCTATCTGTCCAGCGCAAGGATCAAACTCAAAAGCTTTAGAACTTGTCACTTTACATGGTGGGACTTGCCAAATAATCGTATTCCTTTGAGATGCCTGCCCATCAGGCACGGCAGGGCAATCTTAAAAGAGTCAGCTGGGCAACTATCAACCTGACGTGTAAGTATACCTTCAATTTAACACCTTCATTTCTGGACAATCTACAGTCATCTAACATAGTCTTGCATCATAAATAATCCCTCAACCAAATAAAATGTATCATTGGACAGTAATGTTAACCTCTTCGGATGCAAAGTAGCTCACATTTGTTAATGTAATAGGATGATTATGAAAAAATCCTATTTTTCATATTATCTTGACCTTATTATCCTTCTTTTGCTGCATTATTGATATGTTAATTTGTATTTATTGATTTATCTGCAAAGCTCTTATATAAATAAAGAGCCGTAATCAAATATAAAAAAATATTTATTTAAGTTTCTGATTCAGGTTCTGATTTTTAGAAGAAAATTATCTTTTATATAAAAATATAAAAAAGGTTTTTTTTTTTTATAGAATCTTATCTCTTATAGAAATAAATGTAATCATATTTTTGGTATATTCATCCAAAATATTGGAAAAATAAAATAGAAATGGGACTTTTTAAAATTTGACTACGGCTCCTTATTTCTGTAAAGTTCTTGTTCAAGAGTAAAGGACTAAAAAATGGGGAAAAAAAACCAAATAACAAAAGTCATCAGACGCCGCTAGTAATTGAGTGGTTCTACGTGATTTAATATGTTTTTCTATAAATAACTGCAGTTTAGACATTAATTTCTGAATGGAAAGGGCAGCTGTAGTTCATTGTCAGTGTTTTTGTTTTAGAGATTTTTCATTTAAATGTTTACATCAGGGAAGCTGATATCTATGTGCTCAACTAGCCTTATCTAAATAATTTCCTGTCTTGAAATCATATCCCCCCCCAGACACATACACATTCTCCACTATACAAAGACTTTCTGAACCAATCAACAGCAGCTTAATAGCAAGTGAGACACTGTAAGGAGTTATATGTGTGTCTGTTACTGTATGCTGCTAGAGTGTGTAAGTGTATGTTAATGTATGGTGTTAGCATGTATTTGGTGTTAGTGTGTGTCTGCATAGGGTGTTATCACAAGTATGATGTTGGAGCGTCAGGGGTGAGCCTAGGGTTAATGGATCCTGGTAGATGAAGACATTGTGAAGGAGAAAGAATGTGTGTGTGTAAGTGTACAGTGTTAGAGTGCATAGAGGGTTAGAGCGAATGTGCATATTAGTATGTATCCATGTTAGGATTGCTGCTCCCATGGTATACACATATGGTACATTCTTCTGCAGGCTCCTCGTCTTGAGAGTACTGTGACCTCATCATGATAGCCCATTTAATATGATGGATGTTTTTTCAAACAAAAATACAACAAATAAATTACTCATACTTAAATGCCTTTTATAAAGTTTTAAAAAAATAAAAAAATCTGAGCTTTATTTCAGTAGATATTAAATAGGGTAGCATAGTCTCCAACAGGACAAAGGGGACAGGGGCATAAAGGGATGGGCCACACACTCTGCATGACCCTGGTGCATTGAGCTCTAGGCTACTCAGTACAATACAATGAAATACATAATTTATAGATTTTCAGATGATGTGGATTATAACTCTGATCATGTATATGCAGCCATAGAGGTGCTTTCCATAACAGCTGGAGAGTTTCCCTATTGAAGGATTAAGCTATTGTTAGCACCAAAAATTGACCTATGCATTATGATAGCCAGGTTGCTAGAAGCTATATACATATTGTACAAGACCCTGAATGTTAGTTGTGTTATTATATTTCCATACACTTCTATTCTTGTCACATTAAGATCCATAAATCTTCCCCGTTTTGTTAAAACAACAAATCGCAAACCCAGATAAAGCCATGTGGGGGGAAAATAACAAAGTAACACATTGTGCATTAATGTACAAAAAAGACAATTTGATCGGCAACACTGCCACCATCAGCATTAGTACAGATAAAGTATTTTCCCCTTAACTAACCATTGATCCATTTCAGTAAAGGAATCTTTTGGCTGGCATTTCCCAGAACAGCGTTGCTTCTACTCCTTCCATCCCCGGAGACCGGTCATTCAATGATAACGTTATAATCGGCAGAGTCTTGTGACTCGTTTGGCTATGAGTATGCAGATGACGCTCACGGAGACTAATTTAGGTCAGGGCCGTTCTGCAGTGATTATTAATACATTGGTTACGTCTGGCAAGTAAAAAAAGGGCAGTTACTTGTCATACCAGGTCTGATATAGATTATATATATATATATATATATATATATATATATATAGAATACAAACACACACACACTCATACTCACACACATGCTTTTCCTAAAGGTGGTCGTTCATTATCCTGGCAGGGCTGTAAATTATCTGATACAAGATAATGGTTGTCTGAAACATCTGTGTATATTAAAGGGCCACTCCAGCCCTCATAAAGCATATGATAAATGTTTGTGTTATCCCCCCCTCCTTAAAAAGTTGCCTCTTTCCCTTCCCTCAAACCCTCCGCCAAACACATCTTCTGCTGCCTGTGCCCATGTGGTATACCCACCATCAGTCAGCTCCATTGCTGGCTAGGCGAGGGTCTAAGAAGACCCCTGTGTGTGTGTGTGTGCGCAGAAAGTGCTTCCATAGCCAATCAGTGGTGCAGAAATGTGACCGTGGGTGGGGGGGGGGTCTTGCACTGCAGCTGTGGAGCTGTAGCTTCTCTTAAATTTAAGTATTTAAGTGAATGCATAGTAAAGTACTTACAAAGTGCTCTAATACGCATACTTTGTTGGCGAGGATGTGTGGGGCATTAGGTTGTCCCTTTAACCAAGCACCTGGTGCAGGAATGCTACAACAGAGAGCGCATTAAATGAGGTTATTATTTTTAGGCATGCTTAAATTTGGTAATTGCTGCAAAACGTTCTTTATAATGGTCACAATTTTTCCACATTTTTGAAGAGCTTTATAAAAATGCCCTAAAAACATAACATTTGTTTTTATTCTACCAGCAACCTTGGGCTCACACATCAAAAAAATGATACGTTTATTTTTTCCTGAGTACAGTTTGGATATCCAGGGTTAGATTTTTTTTCTAAAAGCTGTGAATGAGAATGTAGATGTAGAACTGAGTTTTTTTGGTGGATAACTGAACAAAATTATTGAAGATGGACATTCCAATTTGGACTTGGTTACTTTGGAGAAATGAAGCCCACGTGGGGATATGATTACCATATAGAAATATATTCAAAGACAATCCTGAGTGGGGATCTTTTCATTCATAGATTTCTTGTTAGGTGGAGGGAAGGGTTTTGTTTTATCACAGTGAGTCACAGTTAAGAAAATGCTGACATGTAAAGTGGTTTTGACTGATTTTAAGAGTAAATTCTGATTGCCGTTAGAGTCATTTATCTGACATTATTCCCAATCAACAGTACCTGGGAGCTCTCTGGGTTTACCCCGGAGTCTCCGGTTAAGCCTTACTTACCCGGGTATCCGAGTTTCTTCTGTATCCTGGACACATACTCTCCCCGCCCTCTAAAGCCCCACCCACAGCTAGCCCTATCCATTCACAAAGCCACTCCCTCAATAAAAGGAGAGCTGTAGGAAGTTCCTATATATCATCAATAGATATACACACCTGGGGTGAGCGTTAAGGATGGACTTGGTTCTTTCGTCCATAGAATTATGATTGGTTCGTAAGTATTTGTCGTCGGCCCGTCTGTAATATATGGGCTGGGTGTCCAGTATTATTTGAGGCTTTACTACTCCCATCTTTCTGTTGTGGCTGAACCTTATTGATATGTTTGCGGCTGTTTCTGAGCTGTGCACATGAGTTATGGCAGACGTTGGCAGGAGACAATTTCTTACATTCAGAAGGGAGGGGAGAATCTCTAGTCTGACTTCTCCTTTTTACCACAAGTGATGAGAGGTCTGGATAAAAATCATTCCTCGGTCACACAGCATGTATATGATATCTCTACTGTTATTTTATCCTGTCCATCTCACTGTCACAAACCTATGAACTATGCCTTACAGTTATTCACAGAAATGCTTATTAATTAAAGGGATTCTGACCTTTCCCCCAAAGACCTCTTAGTCTTTCCTTAATCATTTTGATAGTAGAAATCATTCATCATTTACAGATTAAAACTATGTGTATTCAGTAGGAAACCCACCTTATGTATGTATGTATGTAGTCTTGTCCTCAGAATCTGCATAGCTACTCCTCCCCCTTTCATTTTTCTTCCGGGAATAACAGGTGCCACATAGTGTGTGCATATAAAGAGTTAAAAATACAACATTTTCCAGAGAACGATGGACCAAACATATTTAAATTGAGAGGGACATTTGAAAGAAATCCATTCAACCGAGAGTCTTCTTGTAATGGGGAGCCGGGTTCCAACAATGGACGGTTTCCCTGGGGAAGTATCGGAGGCATGAATGGGAAGAGTTTAGTGTTGCCTTCTTAGCCTTTGAAACAAATGCATCATTCATAATTGTCAGATGAGAAAGAGTAGAGGTGGAAATGGGATATTTGCCGGAGCCAAAATTCTGGTGTAGTCCAGAGACATTTCCTCCCAGCAGAAGTGGTAGAAGGTAACACAGTGAAGGACATTAAACATGCATAGGAAAGGCATATGGCTACTGAATCTAACACAGTCCGAGTCTCTACATGAGGAGCTACGGGCTGACGAGATGGGCGGAATGGGTCTTATCTGCCATCAAATGCTGGCAAGGAGGGAGTTGTTCTACACAATTTACTGCAGACACTTCGCTTAAAGGACAACTCACTAATAGCAACATAATTACAGTAAAACCTTAATAAAAGCATATAGGAAATACCTTTTTTCAGCTCCCACACTCCCCGTATAGCATGCCGGGAGCATCCATATTCCATAAAATATTGGTCGAAGATGCTCGTTCCCATCTGTATGTGACGGTACGTGCAGGAGCGGTAAGTGTTTCGCCCATACATGAACTGTCACATACAGATGGGGCCGCGCATCTTCGGTCGGGGATTTGGACTATATATGCTTAATGCAATATGGATACTCCCGGCATGCTATATGGGGAGTGTGTGAGCTGAAAAAAGGTATTCCCTATATGCTTTTTTATTGAAGTTTTACTGCAGTTATGTTGTTATTGTTCTCACTACAATTGTCCTTTAAATGAAGAAACACAATTATTCCATAAGAGTGACAATCTACTTTTTTTTTTGTTTGTTTGGGGGGCTTTGTGCTTAAAGGAAAGATACACGAGATTCTATCAATGTAGATAAGACTTTCCCAACAGGTGCTACAATAAAGGTCCATGTCTTCTCATGAAAGGTCACACGCCTCCTTTGATCCTAGCCTCGTGCCTCTTACAGAAGCCTATGACCCCTGCCAGGGTGGGCTGACCTTTCGCAGAGTAAAATTGGCATAGCAACATAACTCCCCGTGAGACGGATGTAAGTTACAGATGAAAAACATGAAATCAGTTACATGCGTTGTGCTGCCAAGCTTGGCCACGTATAAATTCCATGTTTCTCTGCCGGCACATGAAAGTACCACCTGGCAGTGCATAGAGGGCTGGCTATGGACGATAAGCCGCTTCTCTCATTCATCGCCACTTCCAGACAACTTTAGACCTCGTAGGTATCCAGTGCCTCTTAAGTTGGCAAGTCCGGCAGTTCATAAGTGGTCAATATGTGGAAATGTGGAAATAATTTTATAAATTAATTGATACGGTACATAAGCAGTAGCTAATAAGGGTAATTGTCTTCATTCTGCCAAAGTATTTATTTCTTCCTTTCTTTCTCTCTTTCTTTCTTTCCTTATTATTTTCTTTCCTTGTTTCCTCATTTCTTACTAATTTTTTCATTCTAGGAATGTGGAGTCTTTAGTTGACCACCTTTTATTGGGCCACCATAGAGAAAGATAACATCACATAAGTTTTAGGACCTCTGAAGTCTTTTCTCCAGGTTGAAGAAGACATGTGAGGTCTTGAATATAACGGTAAATATTTTTCTGTGTTGGCCCAAGAAAATGTATCAACTTCCACTAAAGACTCAAATTTTTCTTGGGCTTATACAGCTATGCCCATTTTTCTTATCAATCTGGAGGTTCCATTTTATTTTTCGGGGCACTATTCTTACGTGACTTTGAAAATATGTGTTGGTTCTATAAATCACCTTTCTGTTTAATGTCCGTAGCCATAGTATGAAACTATAAGGATCTACCGTACTGCTTACTCGTAATGAACAGAGTCATACAGTGATGTGCATCCTGGTAGAGAACTGGTGTCAGATTAAAACATATATACAATAATATATACCGTATATATTATTGTGTGTGTACACACACACACACACATATATATATATATATATATATATATATAACTGGAAATAGTGAGCAAACAGAGACACTTAATACTTTTAAACTTAGAAGATCTGCTAGGAGAGGCACTGCCAGAATTCTAAATGAACCCCGGAGATAAGGGACAAAGCGATTATGTGAATAAGAATGGAGAGAAGACAGATGGGGAATTTAAGCAATTAATATTTAATTATTAAAAAATCCTCTGTGTTTCAGATGCTGTTTGTATATGTTTTTTTTTTTACTAGTTAAGCTTTCCCAAACTGGTTGTTACAAAGGATATGATCATATTTATTAAAGAAAATGGAAAGTGTGACGTTGAGTACAAGGTGGACGTACACAATACGCGGCGTGGCGTTAGCACCATCAGGACCGTTTCTGTATCAGTCTGTCCTCGGGTTGGCTGCCGGGCTCCTGATTAAATATTTAGAGCAGGAGGCGCAGTCCCGGTGCAGGATTGATTACTCTCGGTGTAACTTGGCACCCTCTGGGAGGGCAGGTAAGGAATGAATAGGGAGCATTAAGAATAGTTCAGTGAAAGGCCTGTTATATACTATGGTCAGCAGAGAGTGGGTCTTTCATTGCTTTTGCTTGTGCCACTGTGATTGTCTCATCCTGTGCAGAATGTCTTGTAGGTGATTGACTTTTTTTCCTTTATTTTGCCTTAAAATTCTGCTTTATTCTGTCTATTTGCTAGTACATATTTGGGGGTTGGGGTCTTAAGGGGATTCCTTAAAAAAATGACTGGAGCAAAATAATTGCAAAACCCATGTTTTTGTTTATGCTTTGTTTTTTTTGTAAATCGGAGTTGATACTTAATTCTGAATTTCTGACTGTTCCATTGTTGAATAGTAAGAATAGAAATATTTGTTCTGTACAGACCTTACACCATTCTATGCCATTTTTCAATATGCCATTTTTCTAATATTTTTAGAATGTTATGTATGTGTGTTGTGCATTTAACCCATTCTGTCTTGGAGGAATAATCAGCAGGATGGGCTAAGCATTAGAGTTTAACCGTTTGTGTTCTTCCAAGGCAGAAATAGTTTTTTCGCTTATTTTTTAACCCCTTAAGGACAATGGGCGGTCCCTAAATTTTTTTTTTAAACAATGCATTTTGTCATTAAGGGGTTAAAACTAGCACAAAGTGTATGTGTATAGAAATGGAGAAGAAATGGGTTTACTGATCAGCCTTGTCAAGGTTTATATACGCAGGTGTTTGTCTACATTATATAATACGGGGGAATGTGTGTCTTTAATTTCCGTCTGCAGTTTTAGACTTTTGACATTTTGTTTTTTTTTGGTCTGATAACAATTTTGAATACCAATTAGCAATGATTTGCACTTTGTAAAACCAAGGCTTCTGTTTGCTGAAAAGCTGTGAATCGGGGAAATGTGAATATAAATGCACAATGTTACTCGTATGATCATTGTAATTCTGTTTGCTACATTTTCATTATCACTTATAGACTCTATCGCTTTGTAATAACACTTTTGAGTCTAAGTTAGTCATTTTCAATTCACTTCCTTGAGCTCAGAGGTATACACACTGGGAGCTTAATAAATAAGCTGGCACGCTTGAAACATTAACTCTTTAATAGCCCATCGTGAAGAGTCTGTGACTCTCCAATGGTGTTAACCAAATGGCTCTAATAGTGGCCTTCATGGAAACATTGACTTGTCGTTATAAAGGATCCACTTAATTGAGTCTTTTGAATTCAAGCAGGGATATCAACCATAACATATCAATGCCAAAAGCACCAATTGGGAGTCAGTATAGAATAGGAAACAGTCAGCTTTAGACTTTGAAGAATTAAAAGAATTAAACTGTAGGATAAGAATACAGAGCTGTTATTAATACAGTGTGTATCTTCAAACCAAGGCACAAAAGGGTTGTTTTTTATAGTTAATTGGGAAATTGCCAAAAGTCCAAATACTTCTGCAGCACTAAAAAAAACACTTGTAACACTTAAGAAACCACAGAGTGTCGCACTCAAATGGCTTGCCATGATAAGAAGGAAGTCCTACTAGCAAGATCTTACAGTATGATGTGTGTTAAATTGATGCGTGAGGTTCAAGGGTGTTAGGGTGCTTTGTCATCCATTTACAGCCCTTAATAAAAGATAACATGTCTGATGATCCTGTATGGTGGATTGAAAAGTGAGTTTGAGTAGCAGCAGAGGAGGAAAAACTTGGGAGATGTATTTGGATGCTGCAAAGTGTGAGGACACCTGCATTATATTATAAAAGGGGCATCCAACATGTGGCCTCTGGGCCAGATGCAGCACACCTCAAAACAGGGCCAAGCCTTGGTGGGTACACGGGTGAACCACACTCGGGGACTCTGAATAGCAGGGGCCCATAGGGAGGGAAGCGGAGCATGAACCATGTGGTGGCTGAATCTTCCTACCTTCTTCCCCGACCACTTCCGCTTTACTTTCTCCTTTGCCGCAGCTCCTCTTCTTTTGTCTTCTTTTTCCATCTGGTTCTCCCCATGTCTTCTTCTTCTGCTTCTGTATGAACCAGGCCTCTAGGAGCACTACACCCAAAATGGCGGAGCCACTGGGAGAGGGTTTGGCCTTTTGCAGAAATGCTCCAGGAGGCCTCATTCACAGAGAAGGGGGCGAAGAAAGAAGAACAAGAAGAGGCAAGACAAGAAGCCGAGAAAGGAGAGTGGTTTGCCGAGAATGTAGGGAGACAATGTGAGAAACTAAGTGAGAACGTGGTTAAGGGTGTGATGGTGAGAGAGCATGAGTAAGAATGAAAATGCAACACAATGCAAACGAAAATGGTGATTATGGGAGATGGGAGTTATGCTTTACCACCGTCAATGTCTGGCTCGGTATGAAGTGATACAAGTTATGGTGTACGACCATCAGTGGCTGGCTCAGCAAATAGTGATGGGAGGTATACTGTATCACTGTCTGTAACTGTGTCACTATATAATAATAGGAGTCAAGCTGTACCACCATCTCTGTCTGGATCACTATATAGTGATGGGAGTTAGTGTAACTACGGGGTACTTACCTTCCTTCCCCCCGAACCGCCGTTCTACTGAAGCCCCTCATTGCCTGTAGCCGCTGGCAGGTTTCCGGATGCAGACTGCATGGACTCTGGCTCTGTACACACGTGCCCCACCATGTGGCCTCTTATAGACACTACACTTATGCGTTCCAAGCCTCCGTTTCATGCGCGGCGGGAAATACAATTAGTATGCCTATTTAAACCTGGCTGTTGCACTAGTTCATTGCCTGTGATAGTGCCTTGTGCATGTTGGCTGTGCTTATTAAATACCTCGTGAACCATGGCTTGTTTTTGACGTTCCTGTCTATCTCCTGTGTTTGACCCGGCTTGCTTTTGATTATCCTGTCCTTGCCTACTCCTGACCTCGGCTCCGTGTAACGACTACTCTTTTACCTGCTGCAACCAGTATACTGCTCTGCTCCTGTACCGGCGAATGATACCAAGTTCCTGCACTGCTGGTCCTCTTGCCGTGACAGCTGCTCTACCACTGTCAATGTCTGGCTCAGCAAATAGTGATGGGAGGTATACTGTACCAATGTCTGTGACTGTCTCACTATATAATGATAGGAGTCAAGCTATACCACCATCTCTGTCTGGATCACAATATAGTGATGGGAGTTATGCTCTACCACTGCCAATGTCTGGCTCCGTATATAGTGATTGGATTTATGCTGTACCACCATCTGTGTCTAACTCACTAGATAATGATAAGAGTCATACTGTACCACCATCAGTGTCTGGAACACTATGTCATGATAGGATGCATACTTTACCACCATCTGTGTCTGGAACATTATATAATGATGGGAGTCATGCTGTACCACTGTCTGTGTCTGGCTCACTGTATAAGAATAGAAGTCATTTTGTATATTTTCAATGAAAAATGAGTGCAGCTCATGCACACTCCACACTGTAAAGCACCAACCTCAATGAGCTTCTCCTACGAGAATCTTGGCATTTGCGGGTGAGCTGAACATTTAAAAAACATGTTACTATGCATTATGAAGGGCTAGCCCCAGTGGGCTATGATCGCCAATCCCACGTTGCCTGTACTTTTAATTTGCCTATGATCTGCCTATGATCTGCAGGAGCCCCGACCGATGCTTTTAGGTCATGTAGGCAAACCTAATGGGATATCTGGTTCTTGGATAATTTTGTGCAGGGCCCCTTTAATTCACTGAGCTATAAAAACCTGCCTTCTAGTAATGAAACAGCTGCTCTCGAGTCGGAGGGTATAAGCAGTAAGCACGATCCTGTGGTTGAGTATGAAAGTCTCTGGCTGTTGAGAAAATTACTGGCATGATGAGTTGCCACGCTAACTGGGGCAGCTGTTTTAAATTCCGCTGAACAAGTATAATCAGTGCTTTGGTGCAGGGCGCGATAACATGTTTATTTCTCATGTAAATGCATAAGGCTCCCTATCTTTCATCATGGTAACTAAGACTCTAATTTGCTTATCTGCTGATCTAGAGATAGTTTGAAATATTAAAATAGCATCCATGAAACATGTGAGATTGCAAAGGAGGTTTTTAGAAGATTTATTCAAATCGTGTGCAGTATCATTTGATAAAGGAACAGGGCAAATTTTATTAGTGAGTGTCGGAGGTACAGCGTGCAGCTAAAATTCTGCACACCTAGACCATGTACTCAACAATGTCATAAATGTGATTTATTATTATTATTATCAGGCCATAGAAAGGGCTTTAAATCCGTGGAATACACTTCTTATCCAGCTGGTAAAAACACAGGTACTGTGGAGGATTTATGCGGGATTATCCTGAATGCAATAGGAATCATGAAAGAATTTGTGCTCCTTCTTCACAAACTTGAAACATTTTGCCTTCATCTGGATAAAGGCATTTAGGGATATCTTAGAAAGGTTGAACGTCACAGAATTAAGCTTTTTGGACAGAAATGCTACATGTCCCTTTTAGTGTCCAAGATTAAACGCAAGACCATTATGTTTTTACACTTTACTTGGCTGTTTATCACGTTTTCCCATTTACCGTTCATTGATATCTTACAGGTCCTGCCACCCAACGCCAAGCCCCAAATATTCAAAATGGGCCCTCACCTGATGAGATGGAAATCCAGCGAAGGTAAGAAAAATTGAATCTTCTGACATCTCACCGGGAAGTACCATGAATGGCCACAGGAAAAACAGACAGATTATGTGGTCCAACAGCTTTGTATCTGCTGTGTTTCCATGTTCCGTAAAATGTTCCCTGATTTTGTATCTTTTCTTTGTGGAACATGCTGGGTGATCATCAATGCAGCTTCAAATTTTGGACCATCCTTGGGAAGAGGGGACCTCACCGTGTTCACTTAAAAGCTCATATTTCCCTTTTAAATAGTTTTAACTTACAGCAGGGATGGCCAGCAGACAACTTTCCAGGTGATGCGGCCGTGTACCCTCATGATGCTTCGTCAAAGACACACTTCTTTTCTCTGTACCTTAGCTGAACGTATTGAGAGTTGCAGTTCTACCACAGCTATAGAGAGAGCTCGCTCTAGATAGATGTAACTGTTGTTCTGCAAGACCACACGGTTGTGCCTCACTGCAATAATGTATTTCTATGGGACTTTGTGGTATTGTTGAGGTACGGCGCATATGTTGGTTGTTCCTGGAGCAATTTTCAGGTCACCCAAAATACATTGTTTATAATCGCTCTGATAAAATGTGTAGGCTCTCCAGGATTAAATGAACTAATCTGCCATCCCATTGTCCTTGTAGACTGTTTCATAACATGATGTCACTGTGACCGCCAAAATGATTCTATACAAGAAGTAAATGCACTCGTAATAGAGCGCTTTTTGTCATAGATTTGGGGTAGAGGCACAGATATTAAAGGTCCAGGCCTCAGTCAGAGCTCCAAGTGAGCCATTATGTCTTACTCTGATTAAGCTGAAGACAAGAGCAGACTGCAGAGGTGTACTGGCAATTAAAACACCGTGGCACTTTAAGGCCAGTGGTCGATTAATGACGTACGGCTGCACACCACACCACACTCTTTACAACTTTGTTGCGTGCGGCCAGGTGTATCAAGTAAAAGAACATGGGCAGCAATAAAGGTAAGTGAGCAGCGACATCGAGCAGAGGCACGCCAGGTAGTTGTACTGTTTTGCCCAATCCATGCCTGGCAGACTGTAAAAAAAAAAAACCCCACCAAACATACACAGGGAACTCCTTATGGATAATAAAAGTGCCCTTTAATTGGTCTGGATTCAGAGGAAGACTGGCAGTAAAAAAAATTGGAAGCAAGACGTATTTTGTGATTCATACTGTGTAAATATATCCGTGACATAAAAACCACAATATATTTGAAACAGTCATTTTCTCTAACTCTTACATCTAACATATTCATTTAAGAAGAAGTAGGACATCTAGTGGAGGACCTCGGAAACTGTAATGAATGAATGGAGGTTTATGTTTTCTGCCCCAGTTCTGCAATCCAGTGCAATTGTTTAGTATTGAGGACAGGGGTGTAAGGCAGGCCCCCGACCCCTGCGGTGCTCATAGATTTTAGGGACCTGTAGAAGCTGCCATATTATTTAAAAGAATGTTTAATTGAAATCAAATTTTTTTATGAAATCCATTAAAGAATAGGATAAAAACCTGCATGAAATCATAACATATATAGTAATCGGTATACAATAGTAACAAACAATTTGAACTCATTATGTGTTTCTATGACATCATACCACATGTCAGTGTTCATGAAGCACACCTACTGTTCCACAGTGTAGCCTGCCTATTGATCTGTCTCTGACATCATCATAACATCATCAAACAAAGTAAATATGCAAGACAACATGTTAAGCTTTGTCTATAATATTATGAAAGCACGCGTTATCACGTGGTAATCAGCTTGTTGATCCATCTCTATGACGCAGGTTTGTTTTGTCAACAAAGCAAACCTGCAAAGTCACAAGAGTTCAGCTTTTTCTACCCTGTTATTTTTTAATAGCTGGAACCAGCAGAGAGGGCAGCTAGTATTCTCCTGCAAGGGCGACTATAAAATGAATGGTGACAGGGCAAACGGAGGATGTGTGCTGATAATGTCTACTTCAAAGAGACCCTCCAGGATACCATGCAGCCTCACCAATGAAGAATGCACAATAAAGCACTTTGACACTCATTCTTCAATCTGTGAAAATAATAAAGTCACTTACCTTTAGGAGAAGCTGCAGCAGCCAATCAATGGCAGAAAAGAGCTCCTATTGAATTTGATAGGAGCACTTTTTGTGCATGCGCACAAGGTCCCCGTGATCACCCCAGAACTCGTCCTGAGCCAACACTTGCGCTGACCGTGGTTGAGTACAGCAAATGGGAACAAGCAGCAGGAGATGTGTCAGGGAAGCTTAGAAGCCGGGGGTGGAGAAGAAGCAAATGCATATGGGGGGATTCTGCAGAACCCCTTCATGCGTTTGCAAGGGGGACCACACGAACATTTAAAGCTATCATTGAAGTGCGTATGATGGCTTTAGTGTCCACTTAATATTATCAGTGATGTTGAAGTAGAAAATATGTCCTGAGTCTTAAAGCAGTTTGGAGTCGCCACTTCAGCCTGAGTATGTTGTGGCTCAGCTGTCCCGACAGCGTTCACAGGATGCCGTGGGGAATGGCATCTTGCTGCTCCACGTTCTGGCTTGGTGAGATTTCCCTCACATTTGTGTCCTTGGCCTTTCTCTACCTCTGAAACAACAAGAGGTTGATGTTGACACACATAATGGCATTTCACTTGCCTTCCTTGAACATATCTTGGCATATCTAATGTTCAAGTGGTTCACTATCCTCTGCATCTGCATCATCACACATCAGGTTGGCAAGAAGACTTCCCTGATCATAGGCAGCAGATAAGAACCATTCATCCCATCCAGTCTGCTCATTTATAGTCATCTGCAGAGTGTTCCAATAATAGATTAAAAGGAAAAGATACCTAAAATATCACAAATTATTCTTGGACAAATATCAAAGTACAAGTACGAAATCATCTTGTGATAGACATGAAAAGTTAAAGGGATGTGTCAATCGATCAAATGTACAATTTAATAGGAGACCTGGGCACAAGAAAGAGAAGAAATGAAAGATAACTAGATAGCGGGAGAGAGGATTAGCCTATAACGCCTTACTATACAAGGTAGTCGTTGTGTATAGAAGTCACAGGGGTTACAGGGCTATGCAAGCTTTTTAAAGACCAAAGGAAAGGGAGCAGACTGGATTACCTGATTCATGGGGTTCGAGGCAGAGGCGCTTCCCTAAATACACAAAGTCTGGTGGAGCTGGGAGGATGTGAGGTTACAAGAAAAGGGGGCATTCCTATGTCGGGGGCACACAAGCTCTGAGAAAATGTTACCCCGAAAAGATGGGGTCATAGAAGCTTCTATGTTGCGGAAGTCCTGGGTGGTCCTCAATGCTTCAGTATAATTAATAATTCAGTAATTAATTATTATCAGACATACAAGGAATTATGCTACTGTCTTATTGTTATACAATATTTTCACATGCCTGTGTGAAATACTAAAAGCTGAGTCTCTGACATAATTTAGTTTTCGTTTAGTACAATAGGCGATTTACACAATATTCTATGATGTTTTAGGCAAATGATGGAACAGCAGCAACAGCAGCAGCAACGTCAAGAGACCCTGGAGAGAAGGACCTCAACCACAGGCAAGTCTGCTTGCTTTCTTCATTGCTTGCTGTCCGTGTGTGCCATGCAGTATTACCAATTATTAATAGCAAACCCAAGCCGAACCATCTCCCGGTGCTTTTTAGATGCCGGGCTGTATAAATGGAGGCCGTACGCGTGACCAGTGAAATTTTGCTGATTAATTTATAATTAACCCGCTGTGTGTCGCTGGGAGGTGTGCAGCCATCATCCTGCTTGTCCCCATAGCGGCTGGAGTCCTTGTGTTTGGAGTCCTGAGTTGATTTCAGGCACATCGCAAGCTTCACTGGTCCTGAAGGATCTCCTCATATGAGCGCAGCTGGATCGGTCAATGATTAATCATATGAGGAGGTCGGATCTGTGGCCAGCCATATTCCTATTTCCATGCTCCCAGGGGAATGTTCCTCGCAGCTTAATGTCTGGTATTAAGTATCAGTACAGATATTGAAAGGATTGTATCTGCTGGCATCAACCTAGAAAACCACTGTTGTCTTCTGCATTTTTACATGTTATGGACAAGTGCGAGAAATTAAGTTATATCATTATCTGATGTGCCTCAGAGGTCTCAAAGGCTACAACGTTTAATTGTGTGGTCTTGTTTTTAAAAATACATATATATTTTATTTTTCTAATAGCGCCACTCTTTAAGCATCTGATGCGCTAGCTCTGACGGGTCACATGATGTGTCACCTCTTCCCAAGCATGCGTATGGGATATTAAATGTTCTAAATATTAACAAATCGGTCCTCAAACCACACAGCAGTATTTTTCTAGATCAATATACTAGCCACCTGTGCTTCTAGAAGGTTGAACGCACGTACTGTGTGTATACGTGGTATGTGTGTTTGTTGCAACCTGTTCTTTCGTGGGAGGACGTGGTAGATAACGTTCCATTTGGTTAAAAATTCACCTACACCAGTAGTGTCCACGTCGGTCATAGAGAATTTGAGTCCAGGTAGAGTTTTAGTTGCGTTCGTTAGATATAATTAAACTATTAAGTTTGTGTGTTGAGTGTTACCCTGAAATCCCTCTGCATCTTCATCCCACGAGAACCAGAGTTTGGCATTCATGTAATATTCTTTCTGGGTTTATTCACTACATTTTCAGAGTTGAAACAGAATTAAACTTTCAGGTTTATTATCTTAAGGGAGAGTTGTGGTTTCAACCCCTTCCCTTCAGTATTCGTTATAAAGGGTCAACACTTGCGGGTTTCTCCAGCCAGAATGGCTGAGCTGACCCTATATGATGTATAATTCAATTACCGAGAAGACATTGATTTTAGCTGTTATACAGGGCTAGCCGAGCTCTTATGGTACCACAAGCTCACAGCGGTCGGCCCAAGGAGTTGAATTGTTCAGCTTAACCACAGCCCACAAACTCCTGCATCTCAGACGGAGCCGTAGTTCAATTTACACAGTATATTTATGGGATATAAGTATGTTCAAACAAACACAAACACTAAATTAGGCCATATAAATATACACATATATATATATATACATATATATATATATATATACGTAGTTAAATAAATGAATAATTTGAGGACCTGCCTGGTGGCAGCTTTCTATGTGGACGAGATATTACATTTCTCTCTGAAAGCAGGTTTATTTCATGGGGTTAGCAGGGGTTAAACTTTATATGCTTATGCTTCAGCTGCCTATGAACGATCCCTGTTTTGCAAACCTTAGCTGATATCACTCATTATGTTCTGTGATTTTCGTAGTCAGATTCCGTAAGAGGCGAGCTTTTGTGCATATGATCTATATATATATGATTTGGCTATTAATACAGGAACTAAAACCAACCAATCCCGTTCCCGGGATCAAAAATACCCTTATTATTACCCCACCCTAAAACATCACTTTTATTAACGTGTTTGTTAAAAGGTATAACCAAAAGAGATGTTTAAAAACTCCATTGTCACCAGTCCTACCGTAAAAGGTATACGTCACTGTGACATGAGGGCATATGCCCACAGTCATATAACACTGATAGTATCACATCATATATACTGTTGATGGCTGCAGTCCTAACAACAAGAATAATTGAATTATGACCAGTGACACGGACTTAGTAAAATCTCAGACAAATAGCCCCCCCTGACATGTTTCGCTCCTCAGAGGTCTGGGCTATTGGCTTCCAAAATGGAGACTGTTTGGCCTTATATCTCCTTTGTTAATGACATCACGGATTAGGGGAGGGAACAATCATATCCAATGGTTACCGATATATTAGATGTGTTGCCAAACCCAGCCAATTGCTTTAAAGGTAACTAAGCATGACATCACCTACATAGTCCAATAGAATTCCATGCTCATGATGGGCAGCGGTTCTCTCCAATTCCCAAAGGTGAACGATCAAAGAAATTGACTGACAGTTATTCTCACCAATCATTGATGGTCCTTGCCGCTCAGAACCACTCCTATTACTGGATCTCCTACCCGTTGTAATTCTTATTTCTCGCATTACACCCGGTTCACCAATACAAATGTGTTTGGGCAGCACAGTGGCTCAGTGGCTTACACCATTGCCTTGCAGCACCAGGGCCCAGGGTTCTAATCCCACCAAGGACACCAAAAACCATCAAGGCACCACATCTAAAAACACCAGTGCAAATTCACATCATTTTAGCATATTCGCCATACGTAGTTTTACGCATCACAATTGAATAATTCCCTTCCCAAATATCCCTATCACAATATAAGTCTCCATAATATAGTCATACCTCCCTATAAAGTAAGTAAATCATTATCAAATAATCAATATTACAAATCAAAGAGAGTCCTATTATTTTGAATCTACAAATAGGCTGAGAAGGAAAAAACCTTCAATTAAGCTAAAGGACTCAGACTTTTGAGTCTATAGATCCACTTGGCTTCCTCTTTTAATAGTAATCGATCCAGATTCCCTTTTCGTGGAGATACCCCAAAACCTCAGAGACTCTAGATCTCCACCATGGCAAAAATTAACATGACGGGCCAGTGATGTTTCTTCTTTCCTCCTAATATTGCCCAAATGTTGGGATATACATCTGCGGAACTCTTGGATGGTTTTCCCTATGTACAATTTCTCACAGCTACATTTAGCAGCATATACAATTCCCTTACTTTTACAATTTATGAATTGTCTGACTTCATAATTCCTGCCATCCATGGGATTCTGAAATGTTTTTACAGTAGGTAGATATTTGCAAAAACTACAATTCCCACATGAATGAGAGCCAACTTTCTCTTTTTTATCAGTCATAAAATGACTATGTACAAGCATGTCTTTAAGATTAGGGCCACGTCTGTATGTAACCATTGGTCTAGTTCCGATTACATCTTTTAGGTCTGGATTCATGGTCAGTAATCTCTGGTGCCTCTTAAAAATTATTGACACCTAAGTAGAGTAGCAGTCATGAGTTCCAATGCACTGTATCACTTGTGGGGAACCATTGTCTTGATGGTTTTTGGTGTCCTTGGTGGGATTTGAACCCTGGACCCCAGTGCTGCAGGGCAACAGTGTAAGCCACCAAGCCACTGTACTGCCCAACAAGCTGTATTGGTGAACTGGGTGTAATGTGAGAAATAAGAATTACAACGGGTAGGAGATCCAGTAATAGGAGCGGCAAGGAACATCAATGATTGGTGAGAATAACTGTCAGTCAATTTCTTTGATCGTTCACCTTTGGGAATTGGAGAGAACCGCTGCCCATCATGAGCATGGAATTCTATTGGACTATGTAGGTGATGTCATGCTTAGTTACCTTTAAAGCAATTGGCTGGGTTTGGCAACACATCTAATATATCGGTAACCATTGGATATGATTGTTCCCTCCCCTAATCTGTGATGTCATTAACAAAGGAGATATAAGGCCAAACAGTCTCCATTTTGAAAACCATTAGCCCAGACCTATGATGAAGCTCTGAGGAGCGAGTTTTTAATAAGCCCGTGTCACTGGTCATAATTCAATTATTCTTGTTGTTAGGACTGCAGCCATCAACAAT
This sequence comes from Spea bombifrons, assembly GCF_027358695.1. Taxonomy (NCBI): domain Eukaryota; kingdom Metazoa; phylum Chordata; class Amphibia; order Anura; family Pelobatidae; genus Spea; species Spea bombifrons. Next base: position 40,636,738 of record NC_071095.1, on the reverse strand, counting down.
ATATATGATGTGATACTATTAGTGTTATATGACTGTTGGCATATGCCCTCATGTCACAGTGACGTATACCTTTCATGGTAGGACTGGTGACACTGGTGTTTTTAAACATCTCTTTTGGTTATACCTTTTAACAAACACGTTAATAAAAGTGATGTTTTAGGGTGGGGTAATAATAAGGGTATTTTTGATCCCGGGAACGGGATTGGTTGCTTTTAGTTGTAACTTACCCTTGTCCACCCTGGGGCATTATTTTGGAGTTGTAATACGGGAACAGCCTAAAACGTTGTACATCGCTGACCTGGCTGTGTTGTGTGATTCTGTTTTCTGATCACAAATGTAAAAATGAATGTTCTTACTGGAAGCTTTTTCATAAATCTCGATGTCTTCTTACAGACCAATGTTCCCGATGTATATTATGTATATCATAGTGTAGATCAATGTCGTTTCAGCAATATCTAATATTGCAGGCAGAAGTGACCCATCACCCAGAATATTTTTATATCAATCATATTTATTCAACCTGTTTCTGGTACTTAGAACTTTCACCATCCCATAAGACATTCCAGCATGCATTAGACTTTAAAAAGAATGAATAATAAAACACAGAATAAATTTTTAAGGTTCTATTCATTATTGAAAACATAAACATTAAACAAATTAGATCCATATCTGGGTGGGATTTTAGCATCTGTATACACATCTAGACACTATATAAACCAAAAGTGTTGGTCCACTAAATTATAATCACAGCCTGAGAGGTGACGCCATTTGTTATCTTAAAATGTTCTGTAATACGATAAAATAAAACATACAGTGAAAGAATAGTGAACATTTTCACGTTAAAAAAAAAATCATTTTCAGTTATGTATAAAAAGTGACTCTGGTGCAAAGTGGGGAAAGTGATCTCATCACCATAGCAACCAATGGAATGGTTCAGGCAACACGAATCTTCTGTTGGTTGGTACGGTAAGAAGACCACTTTTAAGACTCTTACGCTTGATCGATTTTTTTTAAACATAACCTCCATTGTGGTCCAGTTAGCACTAAAATCATTTAAAGGCATCACAGACGAGATTAAAGTGAGTCTTTAATTTAGAATCGGTTTAAGACTGCACAAACAATGAGTTAGTTAGCCCCTCGGAAGTGATGATTTTAACACATCTGTGCATCATGGAATTCAATGCATGCTCCATCTCTTAATTTTCTCTTTCCATCTGTCTCTCAGTCCCAGCCTTTTCCTAACAGCTCTGCCTTATTTGCTTCCTTTATAAATGCCCATTTTTGTTCTTTTCATTTTCTTTTCTTCTTTTAGTTTCTGTCCTTCAGATAAACGTGTCTTCTTCCCCTTCCCACTGCCAGTCTCCTCCTCCTGACTACAGTAACTACAGCGCTTCTCCTTCTGCTGGTGCTATCCCACCACCATCTTATGCAAAAGCTATTTCTTCATCATCTTCTGTCTCTGAGCCCAGTAGTAAATCCAATTACAAGTCCTCTCACAGAACCAGCGAATCCCCAGACTTTCGGCACAGCCATTCTGGATTAGAACCTTCAGCATCCGAGGGTTCTGTTTTATCTCCAATATGGCCAAGCAATGGGACAATATCCCGGAGCCTCAAGCAGATCTCTCTATCCCCACCACCTGGTCCTGGTACTCATTCTTCATTAATGCCTCATCAGTCTGTACAACATCCTTCTATGTCATACTCTCCTCACCCCACTTCTCCACTTGTGTCAATGACCTTACCGAGGCAGAAGAGCTTATCACCACAATCATCTATTCCAGTTCACCTTCCTGTGATTACTGACCAGAATGGCAGAGTCAGAGGCTGTACAGATAAATTGGTCCAAAAAACTAATGTACCTCAGATAAGCCCAGATGACCAAGCCAGTGAACTTTTAGCTACGCAGGTCCCTATAAGTACCCCCAAAACCCAAGTTAAGAGTGTTGAACGTTCCTTCCTGTCCTATATAGAGACTGTACCCATTGCCCAGTTACCAGTGATAACTGGCTCTGCTGAATCCCTGACCCAGGCATCTACCCCGCCTGTTCAACCCCCATCTCATGCTTCTCAGCAGCCATGCCAGTTCACATCCAACTTTGTTTCATTACCTCCCCTTTACGCTGCTGTATCTGAGGTGAATTTGTCCAAGAGGACTCCACCTTACATGACATCATCAGCCATTTCCCAGTTGAGTAAGTACTTACTTTTTGGAATGAGTGCATCATTAATAAAAAAAAAAAAAAAGTATGTTTTCATGAGAACAATAAAAAAAATGTGAAACAGGCATGAAAAACAATGTATTGATCATTTTAAACACAAAAAATAAAAAAGAATATGTATTGATAGTTTTAAACACAAAACAAACACAATAAAAATCATTCCTTGGGTTATTAACTGTTAAAATAGCTATTATTAAAAAACATCCGGGTTACCCAAGTGTTTTCAACATATTTTTGTTTAATGACATCCTTATCACCTTTGATTTATATACAGAGAGGCTGAAGTCCGAACAGAAACTCAGCATAAAAAAAGAGCATAAAAACACTATTGGCTGTGTTGACTTTTTTAAAATTGTTAGCTGCTTTTAAGGTCTCTTAAAGTATGGATTTGCACTCTTTTAATTAGAACATAGCGTTTTTTTTAATCTTTAAAACTGGTGCAGAACCCACAAGAAGGGAGGGAGGTTATGCCTCAAAATTTCCATACACCATAAAGTTTATGGAATTTTGTGTTTTTGATTGACAGTTATTTTGCCAATATATGAGTTTCTGTAGAATGGTGTATTTTAGAAAAGTGGAGTTCATTTCTTAATCCTAAATTATTTAACTGGAAATGTATTTGGGACCTTATATAGCTGATCACCTTCTATTACTGGTGTAGTTCTATTATAGTGTATCATAATGTGGCATCGATTACAAACAAAACTGAAATATAAAATAAACATGAGAGCAGTGGCTTGCATCACAGTTTTGATTATTTAAATGGATGGTGGACAAACGTGTTGCAAGGTCTTGATCAAAATGTTCTTTGTGCTCTTCTAGGTCCTATGATTCCACCTGGCCACCCTTCGTCTACTGGTATGGTAGGTCCTGTAGGGGTAGGAATAATACCTGCCCCAGTTGGTGGTCCACCTCCTCCACCACCACCTGGACCACCACCACCAACAGGAGCCACTCCACCACCTGCCCCGCCTCTGCCAACAGGGGGAAGCCAAGGCATAGTTTATGAAGAGAGTCCAGTGTCCGGCCTCGCTGCCGCTCTGGCTGGTGCCAAACTGAGGAGAGTACAACGAGTAAGTTATCCAGCAAAGCTCGGAAAATATGCTACTCCGGTGTGTGGAGTATTGCAGAGTGCGCATTCAGTAAACGTGGCAAAAGAACTTATTACCAAATACCAATAATTTTGGACAGGGCAGGACTGGGGTTGAACTTCGGCCCTGGCACTGTGTGTGTCCATCTGGTGGACCAATACTGGAGGAAGGTATCTGCAACACAAGGGTATTGTAGTCCTCTTTTGGTTACACCTACAGCACAAAGCAAATCTCCAATCCATGCTTGAGTCCCAACATCAAGAAAGGTAGGGCAGAAGCAGTGGTTTTATTAGCCTAAAATGGAGATTAAAGAAATTGAGGTGAGGATGAGACTGATGTGAGAGGGCGGCATATGCGATGGAACAATAAGAGAGATACAAAAAAAGGAAGGATATGATGCTGGAAAAGGGGGAGATGGAAATTAAAGATAGGTTAAGGTTAAAAGAGTTGGCAGAAGATAAAGCATTGTGAAATGGAGAAACCAACTTCAGTGAGCTTCTATTGCAAGATGGGCTGATGTAGCCCTCTATAATGCATAGTTGAATAGATGAGGCCAATTCAACACTTACTCAAGAAGCTCACTGGGGTTGGTTGTTCAAAATTCATAAGGACATTGGTGAGTTAAATTGTTCATCTTACCTGCAAATATCTGGTTTTAGTTATTATACCTCCTAATGTGTACACACAATGTCCGTTCTGAGAATTATATTGTAGATGGCTTTTTCAGTTCAACCCTCATTTTAACCATTGAATTACATTTTTATATCTTTAAAGCCAGAGGATACGTCAAGTTCGAGCGGAGCCTCCAAAACTGATGTCAATCGAACAAGTAGTGGTGGAGGTGGAGGGGGTCTAATGGAGGAGATGAATAAACTTCTGGCTAAAAGGTTTGTTGTGTTAAATGGCTGAATAATGGGGGAGGGGGTATCTTTCTGTTAGAGATGTCTAACATTCCATCAAACCTGTGTGGAATGAATTAACGCCTTTTGTTGTGTTCTGTACAAAGTATAGACAGAATACATCACAAGTAAACAACAGTAAATAGATAGATAGATAGATAAACATCAGTGAATAGGTAGATAACTGTATTGCACAGATTAAACCATATTGGTAATAATTTATTTTTCCTTACAAAACCTAGAAGAAAAGCAGCCTCACAGACAGAAAAACCAGGAGACAAAAAGGAAGAGGAATGCCAAAATGTGAGTATATGTTTATACTGTTAAACCTTAGCTTCCGCTAATAAATGGGAAAACGTTTATTCAGCGAGTAGTGTTAATAATGTTTTGATTCCTCTGTAGCTGTCATAATTAATCAATTCAGATTAATTTGAGGAAAGGGGATTATTAGGGAACACAGCATGGAGGGCAGGATTTCCCGTAATGCACGCCATTACTTGAAAGTGTCATCATGGACAGCAAGTGGGCATAGCGAAATGATAACCACTCCCATTTCTGGGTGTGTCCGGTCTAAGCCCTGCCCCATTTTACCCACACACCATACATAACCCACCATGCCATCATCCAACAAGTGGATTTTACGATTATAATTGTACGGTTTATTAGTAAAGGATTTTTAGAATCATCATTACGAATATTTTGGAATAATTCATGTTATTGTTTTAGGAGGATGCCAGTCTTTCGTCTTCTCCTAATACACGAGGTCCGACACCACAGAACTCCGCAGGTAATGTTATATTTTAAAATGTTGGGGGGAGGGGTCTTGTACAAGCCTGCATGCTGTTATTCTACACCTTCAAGGGGTATTTGATTTAATGATGAGATGGGTGAGATGCCTATTTGGAAATACTAGCTTGCAATGTAACAACTGACCACATTTATCTTTGTAACATCCTTTCAAAACTAACAAAAATTCAAATATTAAACAATTTAACCTTGAATTTAGGATTATGCTAATATTATGTCTAGTTCTTAAAGCATCATATGTACATAAATGGGGGCTAGTGATGTGAGTGATAAGGAATTGTTAGCGGCAGTAAATATTCAGTTTAGTTTATCTGTAATAAAGTCTACACCTGAGGTCAATTTTCCTTGCTACTGTATCCATTACTTTTATACCTTGTGTGTCCTCCCTCCCATACATGACATATATGACACTACGTGTCAGGGGGCAGTGGTATCAATACCTAGGGGCATTTTGGATCCAAAACCAGGAACTGTCTCTTATTGGTCCTTGAAAAATACACTCGAGGTCAAGTTATCTACTACACACACATATATATATATAGATAGATATATGATACAATGTAAACCTCTGATACGCTTTCAATGTGGCTTTGCAGACTTGGGTAAAAAGCCGTGGGAGAGAAGTAACTCCGTTGAAAAGCCTGTACCTTCATTACTGTCTAGGTAAGAGACATCCACACCTGAAGTGTTAATGCATGACGTTAATGTGTAGAGTGATAAATTCATGTGCTATCTCATTCCATTGCCATAGAACCCCTCCAGTGCTGAAGAGCCCAGAAGCTAAGAGTCCTATACAATCCCAGCCACCCTCTAGGTACCGGTCCAAACGGCAGCTCTTTGGTTGTTTCAGCTTGTTCTGTGCAAGTTGTCGTCAGTTTTTGTCACTTGTTGTGTGTGTGTAGTCTTTTTACATGTTTAAAGTTTTCTCATTGTGTAAGATGTTCAGTTGCGCATCATAGCCTCTATACATTGCAGCGCTGTCTACACAGGTTGTGGTGAATTCAATAGCCTGAAGACCTATGTCTGTAGAACATGTATGGTCTGGTGTGATACCTCAGCAGTTCCTTTGTTATACTAAGAAATAACTGCACTTGGTTTAGTAAGGTAGCTTCTTCGAATAGGTGGACCTTGGCTTTATGTGAATGGAAGGAGCATGCTTATTCATCTCCTGTGACAATACTGTAGAGAGGGTATAGGTTGTTTACGAACAAAATTGTCTTATTGGACAAATTTTACAGTTATTTCATTTCTATCTGGAAACTGTGAGTAACTGTCAAAAAAGGATCCATCCGATTACCTCCTAGATAATCGTTTGATCTACCTGTTGGGCAGTCCACCTAGTTCCTGCTCTATTACACACACTGTCTATGTTTTTTTTGCTAGTCTCGCCCCTTATCATAACTAGCCATGTCCATGCAAGAGTGGCTCCTTCCCGTCCAGCTCAACTCTAGGTATAATTTTTGCCCTTATGCCAAAACTGAATAATCCATTCTGAATGGGGTTCATTTAACATCATTTATAAATGTACATTCGTATCACATCGAACCCAGGTGTACTAGCTAGGATATGCTGGGAAGAGGTTTACAAATAAGTTTCCTTTTGATTGCCCTTTGTGGGAATGGAGAAAATATAATTATAAAACATTATTATTATGAACACAAGAATCACTAGTGAACTCAGCCATGACCGTCTTGGCTTGGCCATTGAGATTAGCGGGATAAGATGGTAAATCAAGCCTAGCTGGATCAACCAGGAATTAGGAATCTATCAGCCGCGTGTTGTTGGGTGCATCTTGGCCAATATGGACACAGCTGGATCCAATACAATCGCAGTCGGTTTGAAACCTGCTTTCTCCGGTCTGCTTGATATTGAAAACGTTGGTGCTTCTTTAATAGAGTATTTTACATTTTGTTTCATCACCAACGAACAGCTCAAGAGACCAATTTTTCTAAAGAGACGTGTTTCATGCCATAGTCCTAATACAGAGCAGTGCTTCAGCGCATAAATCTATGAATCTCATATATACGTAAGAGGTAGATAGTTTAGAATTATTGACTTGGTTTTAAATCTCTGTTACGTTCCGAGCAGGATGAAACCTGTGAGCAGCAGCAACGACGTATCAACAGACACCTTAGATTTCGACCGAATGAAACAAGTAAGTCAGATTGTTTTTCGAGGCTCCGGAAACATGTTTTGGGTTCTAGAAGTTGGATTTGTTCCTGTGCCCACTGTATATTATAAGGGGAAATACCTACTGGTAAATAATGAAATTTAAGGGGCAGATCCTATTGTAGGTTTAATCTCGTCATGGACTCTCTCGTTTGATTATTCTTGTCTATGAGAATGTTATTCAAACACAAAAATAAATATAATTCAGCACGCTGTATACCGTATTTGCTCGATTATAAGACGAGGTTTTTTTCAGAGCAAATGCTCTGAAAAATACCCCTCGTCTTATAATCGAGGTCGTCTTATAATCAGAACTCCGCTGGGGCCAGACTGCTTACCGGTGCTTTGGTCGCGAGCAGCTTCTCTTCTACCAGCAGGGGAGGGTTTTTTTTACCCCCCCCCCTTCTTTTGTATTTTTAGCATCACTCTACACACCTTGGCTTAACATTGCTGATTGTCTCCCCGCCTAGCTGTTGTGACACAGAGAGGGGCTTGTTCATAATATCCCAAAATGCTCTGAAAAATACCCCTCGTCTTATAATCGAGGTCGTCTTCTAATCAGACCTCCGCTGGGGCCAGGCTGCTTACCGGTGCTTTGGTCGCGAGCAGCTTCTCTTCTACCAGCAGCAGGAGAACAGGAAGCTAGAAGAGTGTCACATAACTCTGCCTCCCCCCTCCTTCCTCTGGGGGCGGGGCCAGAGAAGTTGCTCGCACAGCCGGGCCCCTGCAGAAGTCTTAGAGTGAGAGATCTGCAGTTCAGGTAAGGGGGTGGGGGAGGGTTTTTGAGCAAGTATGTGTGATAAATGGAATGAATGAGTAAATGTTTGTGAATGAGTGTGTGATAGCATGGATGTGTAAGGGGGGTGGTGGTGGTAGCATGGCATAGGGAGGCTGTACTCACACTCCTATCATCCCTAGGTTCCAGCATGTACTGGCTGCCTTGGCTTGATAGGAGTGTGATTGCTGTTAACAGATATATATATATATCTCCAGAAATGCCTTTTAACCCCCTATATGCCACTCTGCCCCATGATATGCCTTTTAACCCCCTATATGCCACTCTGGCATATAGGGGGTTAAAAGGCATATCATGGGGCAGAGTGGCATATAGAGGGTTAAAAGGCACATCATGGGGCAGACTGGCAAATAGGGGGTATAAGGCATTTCTGGGGGCAGAGTGGCAACCCTGGGGGCAGATGTGCATAACTGGGGGGGCAGGTTGGCAAATAAAAGGAAATAAAAAAATATATATTTTTCTCGATCATAGCTTTTATTAAATATGAAAAAATTGTTTACATGAATTAATATTTACTAGTAAAACTTTTTTTCCTATAGGGTAGTCTTATATTCAGGCTTTTTGTTCTTTTCCTAAATTAATATTTAGATTTTGGGTGGTCGTCTTATAATCAGGTTCGTCTTATAATCGAGCAAATACGGTAATTAAGTACATCAAAGATCAGAATGTTGGTGGGGGCTTCACCCTAGGGCAGTTGCAGCATTAAACTCCTTGACTAAGTATGATTAATGTTTGTTATTTTGCAACGTTCAATAATATACCAAATGTATACTATAACTATATTAGATGCATTGTGTATTTTCATTACAAAATGTAATATGTGATATTCTTATATAAACATTATATATTATACATTTTGTATACATTTATGTTTTGTTTCTACAGGAAATATTAGAGGAAGTTGTCAGAGAGCTGCATAAAGTCAAAGAAGAGATTATTGATGGTAAGATAGCATTAGGGCTTGGCTAGGGATTTATACATGCGTTGTCACAATTTTACACACACACACACACACACACACCCCACTACAAAACCTTTACAAATCAGCCAATTGCATTCACGTTTTCCATGGATCTTAAACAGAACATTGTTCTAGAAACTGTCGGCATTATGTGCAAGGCATGTTACCCGGTAGCCATAAAAAAAAACACATTTCCCCGCGAATGCCTACCACTTACCAAACACAGCCCAATAACTCTGTTACGAGGTTTATTTATCAATTGTATGTTTGTTTTTGTAGCCATCAGGCAAGAGTTGAGCAGAATCAGCACAACATAATGAAGATGCAGCTTCTCTAGTTCAGGAACGTTCAATAGAGTTTAAGAAGAAGAGTTAAGTTTGATGGTCACTGCGGAATGAAGGAAGACACTCGCACTCTGTCCCTGGTACCTTTTTCCTTAGCAGACTCCACTCCACTCTGAAGCTTGCCGGCTTTCGATTCGCTTCACATAAAAAGTCTTAAAACGGGAGAAAATATTCCAACATTTTGCGTTTCTGGATATATATTTTTTATTTTTTTTTTCTTTGTTTTTTTTTAGGATTCACCTGACATTGCACATAAGAATTTGTCAACCTTTTTTTGTATGATATATTCGCTTATTTAAATGTATTTTTAATTTCGTAGTAGTTTGAAAAATATGTGAACCATTTGCTTTAATAGGATGACCTTGGAGTAAATTTACCGGTAGTCTGCAATGTTAAAGACCCTTTTTTTTTTTTTTTGCCAACAGAATTTTATTGCAGAATCGCAAAAGAAAAATAAAAATACAGACATATTACAATGTAAGGTGACAAAATAACTTCCACTTCATCACAATATTAAAATGGTACGTCAGTGCACCACAGTAGCTGTATTCATATTGATATTAAACTGTTTATCGTCCAAATGTCTGATTTTTATTTTATTTATTAACTATTGTAAAGAATTTTGAACTGATCCACCTTTCCCTGGGATGGGAAGGGGGCAAATTCATGAAGGGAGTGAGCAGGGCTAAATTCTCCACTCTGGCTGAGGTCAAACTACTGCCCCATAAACCACCATCCACGCACGATATCTGGAGCCCCCAGATTCGGAGAATACGCAGAGAAAATTATCAGGAACGCATGTTCAGCTTTTTTTTTTTTTTTTTTTTTTTAAATTTATTTTTAAAATTTACCCCCCCCCCTTCTTTTGTATTTTTTAGCATCACTCTACACACCTTGGCTTAACATTGCTGATTGTCTCCCCGCCTAGCTGTTGTGACAGAGAGGGGCTTGTTCATATTATCCCAGTGGAAGAAACACAAGGTTTGTGGACACAACATCATAAACCTTCCATAGCTGCCAACTGTCCCAACAGCCAGCTTACATTATGGCTTATGCAGCTGTCAGTAGTTGATGCCTGCATCAGACCCTGCACATACAAAAAATAGGCATCAACACATGCGACATGCCAATTTATATAATAGGAAGCAAATAGTGTGAAAACACACACCATCCTCCTTATATTTGCCAAAATTTCCCACCCAGCGAACAAACCAAATGCAGTGCGGTTTCGGCCACCCTCAAGAATAGAATAATTACGCCCCGGCTTCTGTTCAGATTCAGCACCAGTTTCTATGCAGAAGAAAAACTCTGTACAATGTGAAATGTCCTTATTAATCCAGACTTTAATACATTAGCAGGCTTTGCTAATTGCTCTGTTTACCAGAAACAAAAGATGTCCTTTTAGTAGATTGTTGCATATTTAATACAAGATACAATCTCAGCTTCTTTTAGCCAGCTTGCATTTTCTTTTAATTCTGGAATAAGGGCCGATTTTATCTTCAAATATGAAATCCCACAAAACTTGAGCCCAAGAGTGGTGATGAGGTAAAGTCTCGTAATATTCAGGCGCTATCCGCTTCACCTAAAAGAGAATAAGGGGGGGGGGGTCTTGTTAAATTAGCTTTTTTTTGACTCGGGCTAAAGCAGGGTTTGGCACTTCTGGTTATTAGTTTGCAACTCACATTACTGCCAGCCAACTAGAAAGCATCAGATTGATAAACAAAACCGTAAAATGTACGGAACCATCTTTGTGACGTTATACCCTGGTGCCATACTCTCATATCCATTAATTTTGTCACATTAGAGAAATAAATAGCCTTTAGCACACTCCCCAGCATTGGCTTTGAGGTTTATTAGGGACATGGCTTCACTGTAAGGCTTTCCAAGGAATAACATTTAGACAATGTATTTTATAAGTTTTGCTGCTTCTGAACATAGTTACTTTTAGGGCTATAGGTTGACCATACCTCCTAACAGTCCCGGATTTCGTGGGACAGTTTCGATTTTGGGCACTATTGAGCTTTTGCGGGCAGCGGGGAGCATGGGCTGGTTTGGGAGACCCTCTGATCGCTGATCCGACAGGGAGTTGAAAAAAATCAACGGACATCTGTGCTGTTGTAGCCCAGACCTCCATTGCAGCATCGCAAGGTGGCTATTCCTGCCCCCTCCTCCCCACCTCATCGCACCCTGCAACGCAGGTATCGCAGTTCGGACACCTGAAATGTTGTATGGACAGATTCATACTCGGAAAATTTTCAGAGTTATTGGGAAAATGTGGATCAATCACCATGGAAACCAATGGAATATTTGTGATGATGATGATGATCACTTCACATTAACCAGTAACTGCATTCCCCACAGAACATTCTCATGTACATGCCGTGTGGATATTTTTATGGTACAGACATTATTACTTGGATCCAAAAGACTCACCACGGGTAGCTTACTTCCAGGGATGCTGGGAAAATCATGATGCTCTGTGTGATAACCAACATTAAAGGTAATTAAATTCAGAGATCCGTAGTACGAATATGTCTCGTATCCTTTGGTGAACATATAATGTTCAGCTATAAAGTGTCCGGATATAGGATGGAAACCCAAGCAGAACGCTGAACCAGCCACCAGATATACAATGGGCTTCAGACCCCAAATGTAATATAACACGACATCAACTGAAAACTGGACCAGCGCATTGCAGACTTCCATCTGGCTGATCGGCTTGGGGTTCACATAAAGCGGCCGCAACACATAGAAAAATGGTTGTAAGATCAGCCACACGACTTTTCGAAGCGGAGTGCAGAAGAACCAGCCTTCAAAATCAGTTGGTATATCCACATCTAAGCGGTCTCCTCCCAGGTATCGGTGGTGGTCAATGTGATATTTCTTGAAGGAAGCAGAATAAGGCACCCCTATGGGAAGGTTAGCAAATACCGCAAACCACCTGTTCCACTTTGCTTTCTGGTTCCCAAACGCAGCATTGTGAGAAATGTCGTGGATGGCCAACGTCAACGAATGGTTTACGCAGCCGCCGAAGGCATAGGCGCAAAACAGGACCCATTTCCAGGTCAAGTCCCGCAACAGACGACAGGCAGCAAGTTGTATTAAAACCATTCCTAGGACAATCCACTTCAGATGGTGATCGGGTCCCATCAGAGATTTGATTTCTGGATACTTGGCTAACGGGAGAAAAGGGAAAACTTTTTTTTTTTTTTTTTTAATCGGATACTTGTCTTACATGCAACTGGCTTTATTCAATGCTACATGAAAGCATAATATTTTTACACCTAAACATACTCACAAGTTTCATTCTATTAAGACTTCAGGTATACTTGCAACTGAACTCCAAGTAACAATGTGTGTGGAAGACATGTGCCCTCTAACTGGTCTAGTACGGGCTAAAGGGGCACATCAGTCGCTGATCCATGACAATCCATTGTATCAGCGACTGAACGTGCTGGCGTATTACCCAACAACCAGATATTATTGTTTATATTGAATTGCTCCTCCTACACAGATTTCCATCAAAAGGAAGCATTCCACTTGAGTCTCAATTAGATCAAAACCAAATCAAAGGGATAGGTCAGTGGGTACTTTAAGATGTATTCTTTAACAAGTAAAAAATATTAATAGAGAGCATATATTAAGGAAAATAAGCAACATAGTCACCATCCATGGTCCCATCATAACAACAGCTCCCACCGAAACCAGCGGCAGGAATTGCGTTGACCGAACACATCTCCTGCACGTCAAGAGCTTAGGTGGTGCGGCAAGAGATACAAGCTTACGGAGAGATTCTGCGGAGGAGGAAATAATTAAAGGAACCACTCGGACATCTAACGCACTTTAATGCATATGGTAGCTGTCCCTTTAAGTGTCCTTGAGTGTTCTCAGAAGAAACTATGACACAAAACCAAAGAATTATTTCTAGGAAGGGCTTGGACATACAAAATATACAAGGAATGAGGTTTCCTTGTGCAGCAATCAATTAAAAACATAGACGAACCAGCACCTTTAACCCCTTAACGACAATTGATGTGCCATTCAGTGATTAACAATGACTTTCTATGCTCAGCTGGTGTTGCTACAATGCTTTGATATTGTGGCATTCAGCAACACAAACACAAAAATTGCAGCCTCCCCCCCTATGTTATCACTCTCCAGAGCAACCATATTCTCCACAGAAAAAGGTTCCAGATGCCCCTGAGACTCCCCCTGCAGGCTGATCACAGTACCTGCAATGGAGCCCTGTAATTATTTTTTAGAAACAAAAAACTCATCCAGTTGCAAGAAAATGTAAAGAAAAAAAATATATATTTAAAAAAAAAAGTAAAAATAGGTGCCAAAACACCTTGTGCCTCTCCTGCTAGAAATATGCAAAAGAAAACAAAAAAAAGTGGAATTTAAGGGAGCATTTACACCCTTATAAAACAGCAATACAGTACTTGTACTCATTGCTCAAAACAGAAAACATTGGGTATTTCTAAACTCAGGAAAAATGTTAGAATCGATTTAGTGAGTTTTCCCCTCATGAGCGTTTGTAGATGAGTGAAAGATGATTAAGTAAAAGACAGATAAAGCACAGATCAGAATAACCTAATGGCCTCCTTGGGACAATAAGACTAAACGCAGCAAAAGCCCATAACGCTTACATATATACGTTTCGGTTCACATAAACAGAGCTTACCCTATAGCAGTACCCAAAAGGAAGATAATTATTCTGAAACCGATGGTCTTTAACACAAATGCATGAATATGTTGTCATATAAACTGTATGTATGAAAAACATAACTCTTATTATAGAACAAAAAAGATCAAAGCGATCAAGCCTACAAAAAAATGTTCATTGTGATTAAAACCCAACATTCTGAATGGATATATGGGGTCAAATTTTAATTAAATGTGTCTTAATTAATAGAACGCCTTACATATTAACCCATAGGTGCCCATAACCATACCATGAAGGTCACAAACACACCAGGATTATAGAAAATCATTGTTTTGAGCATAAATTGATCTATTCGCTAAAGGGAGAGTTGTGTTTGAGCTCCTTGACTTCACCAAACATACAGCTGACTCTGGTGAGCAGTTGCTGCAGGAAAACCTTGGCAGGCCCTGGAAGATGTTAGATTTCTTCAGTGTCCTTACACATTAAATTATGCATTATACAGGGCCAGCTCAACCATTCACACTGGAGAAAACCTGTTGGTGTTGGCCCTTCCAAATGCATAGCGAAGTGAGAGAGTTATAATCATTAAGATGATCCAACCCCAGAGAGCTTGTGTTGCACGTAGGGTTTGACTTGCCCCATACGATGCATAGTTAAATCCGTAAGAACTAGCCAAGGTATCTTCACCCATTACATTATACAGGGCCAGATTAGCCCTTCTTACTGGGAAACATCCCAGTGTTGGTCCCACATGCTCAAAAATGAAGCAGCAGATCTTAAGTGAATAAACACCCAAGCGATTAAATCAGTTCATTTTGATTGAGCTGCCAGTACCCATCATGAGATATCCAGGAGATCTTGCCTATAGCGTGGCAGCCCTGTACCCCACCAACAAAGGTCAATGAATCCCAGGCATTCTACGGTCAGTCCAAACGACATCATATCACAAAACCTAAAAACGCAATTCCAGAAACAGATACGAATTAAGGCTAATAGGCTGCTCAACGAAGGAGTCTGAGATCATTGCCTCTCATGGACCCTGCAATACTAAACACTTAAACCCTTGAATCATTTGGAGTCTCAATCTAGGTGAGATTAAACAGATACCTAGTATTTCTTTCCTTCTCTGTGTGTGAGGCTGGTCAGTATAGACCCACTCAAAGTCTCCTCTAGTGACCGCATTACCCATGATGCCCTACAAATGAAACCATTGGTAGTGCCACCATATCAAGAACTTGGATTACCGGTGGGTGGAGAGCCAGCAGCTGGACCTTATATAAACCTTCACCACAGTGGGGCGGATCTAGAAGCAATTATTTGGGAAACAATATTAAGTGTCGTTGATAACAAAACAGCTACTTCTGAGTCCACCAGCTTGCAGCCAGAAGTATTTTCATGATATGCTGCGAACAGGGGAGTTCCTACAATACAAAAGAATGTCAGAATGCTGGCTAACCTGGGGCAATTCTTCCGTTCAATTCCAATTTCTTGCCACTTGTGGGGTATCTGGCTAAACTCCTTCAAAGTGTAATTTCTTAAATTTAATTATACATATTAGATTAGATATCGGAAGCCTAATTCAGTTTGGTCGGTTTATTACACAAGTTCCCGGTGGTGGAGACGACGCTACAGAGAACAATTCCACGGGCACTTGTTTTATTGTTGTCTGAAGCATTCTGGAACTGGGGATCTCAAATTAGGGAGGTATGGGAACTATTGAATAGTCATGCCACTACCCCATGCCACGTCCCATTTTATGGAAATCCTTTGACAGCATTCATAGGGCATAAGTGACCCCAACAGCTGAGTTGGAACTACAAAGGTCATAATGCTCAGCCGACCCAGACAGCCTTAGATCCCACACTCTGTTGATAAATTACACCTTCCAGTATGATGAGTAAACTTTATTTTGAGGATCTGATCTCCAACTCCCAAGATGGATGAGGTCTCCCAAGCTTGTGTGTCTACTTGCGTGTTGGCGCTCAGTAGCCAGTCACAGTAGTATGTTACCGGTGAAAGGATGACGCAAGATGACAATGTTGATACTGCAGATAATGCACCCAAGGTAAAACAAAATGTAAAGTGTATGGCAATGGGCAAGAATCCATGATAATTAAATGTTCTTAAAGTCAAAGCTTTGACACCCTGCAGAAAGACATTCACGTCCATGATTCTTCCAATATCCAAGGTCTAATGACGCTTCCTTCTGCGTAAATTGCAAGGTGTATAAATATACTCATGTAACAAAAACTAAAATCTTCTTCAGTCCAGTAAACAGTAATGTAAGTTGGCATTGACAAAAACATGGTTTTATTGCTCAAATACATTCCCTTTATCTGCAGACCTGGAGGCCGCCATTGTTGTCAGTCATGTGATATTTTGGGTGACTTTCCTTGCTCAATCACCACACTGTGCTGCTACTTTATGGCAATGCTAATGAAGTCTGTTCCTTAATAGTCTTTCATTAGTAAGTGTCCGGCTGGCTGATTAAGACTTTGATTAAGCGTTTCCCACAGCCAGTATGATAAGGACTCAGGGGCTTCGTCTAGCAAACTGGGCTCAGATAACAGAGCGAGAACTCATAGAAATGGCTAATATGCAACTGCTTGAAAAACCATATATTCCGAAAAACTAAAAATATTACTACTAGTAATAAAAAAATGGTGGGAATTCCCCTTTGATTTCTAGTGCTTTCTTGTTAGGGGTTTATTCACTAAATCAAGCCTAGAACATATAACTTTGGGAGATAGTCTAATGTCAAGTGCAGACAGGTTCAAGCGCCAAACAACTGAACTGGAGTTAATGGTCTATCTGAGCTTATCTTTAACCCAAAACCTCTTACTTTTCTGACAGAGGCCATCAAGGACTAAAAATGACTCAGACAAGGCGCACCCTCCCGAGTGGGACTTCATCAGGAACCATGATCCCCCTCACCCACTGTAATAGAAGGTCCTGACACAGCAGAGAAGTGACAATTATTGTCTGTCAGTAGCATTTTTGTTAAGAATTAGAAAGTTCCCTGTATTTTGTTTTTTGAACGCATGTTGGATGCCATTTTGCATTCAAATCATACATTGTTTACTTGTAGGAGTTAAGAAAAATAGTGGATGTCTCCTTTTCTCCTCCCTGGACTACCTTACTTAAAAGCTGGAGGCATACTCAAGTACCCCCCTGCTCAGCCATCGTAGCACCCTCACTGAGGTCGATGGAAGCTCAGCAATATCTGGTTTATTATGGCAATTATGTCATGTCACTTCCCAGCGAGATAGATTATAAATGCTGTTGAATACCGGTAATTCCACCAACTCTTCTTCAAAGCCCAGACTTCGTGACGCACAACCCCAGTTCTCGTATTCTTGCCAATTGTTTTTTATGGATATGTCTTGCTCAAGCTGGGGCATCCAAACACTGTGGCCCATTTCCAGTCCTGGAGGCCAGAAGTTGGGCATCCCTGGCCTGGAGTAGCTAGAGATAATGGATAGTAGATAGAGGAGATAATAGATAAAATAGATAGAGATAATAGAGGAGATAAGAGATAGTAGCTAGAGGAGATTAGTACAAAGATTAGTAGTAAGGTCAGTCACATAAAACGCCAGGACAGCTGGACAGGAGTCAGGGGTAGTTATTAAAACCGCTGGTGAACTTCCATGCAAATTGTATAATGTTAACCCTTTGGGAAGCAGCGTGCGTGTTTTGGTTATTGTATAGTTTGCTCCTGCCCATGGCTACTAAACTGAAGACAGGAAGCATACTTGAGAATGCTCACTGCACATGCTGCTTAGCACTTCCATGAATATTAAACCCAATGGGAGTAGCAGCAGCCAATCACACGCGTGCTCAACGCCGATGATCAGCTATAACGGCTGGCAGATACTACATCCATTGACTTCCAAGCTGCTTCTAGCGTACTCAAGAAAGCGTCCTGCTTGCATGTCCCGGCCTCAGCAGAGGCGGCCAGAGAGGAAGGCGTCTTACGAGACATAAGTCTGATGTTCTAAAAATGGCGACTAGATTATCTATTTACATTTCACTGCCTATCCTTCTCTATCCCTACTCGCCCAGCGCCATCCCCTGCGTATTCCCAAATATTTGTTTTTTAACCAGCCGCTCTAACACACACTTACCTGAAATGTAGAGAAAAAACACAACAATCTTACTGAAATAAGCTTTATTATAGGATATTATTGACAAAAATATTCATAGAGCACACCTGGTATATACATACGTGAAAATCCAAGAGACCCTTACACCCGATACTGCTAAACAGAGAGCAAGAAATAGAGTTATTTAAACTACCCCAAAAACTTTGTTTTTTAATAGAAACACTTTAATGGTGATGTTAATAGGAAGGTGGTTGAGTTAGGCAGAAGCTGCAGCTCCCGCTCCTCCGGGGTCCCGTTAACGAGCGCACGCTTGTCAACCCGGCGGCCGAGCTGATTGGCGGTAAGAATACGACATGGCAGGAGATGTGTCCAGAGCAGGGGGTGCAAAGGGGCAAATGCAGACTATCCCCCCCCCCCCGGCGCACCAGCATTTATACCAAATCAGAGCGCAGCAAAAAGTTTATTACCGATTTATATGGCGCCATCATATTCCGCAGCGCTGTACAATGGGTATAACATAACACTATTGACTTAAAGGAATGAAAGGTAGGGAGAGCCCCGCTCAACGCAGGTTATTACTAAATAAAGTTATTCTGGTGCGTGGGGGGACCGACGGAATGTTTTTGAGTGGGACCGCTGTATACACACACACACATACATACATACATACATACATACATACATACATAATGTTACCACAGGGTCTCACCTCCCGGTGGGGTTCCGATGTCCATGAACCTGTACAAGGTTTTAAAACCGGTCTTATTCCCAAAGCTACCAATGGAACGTATCTTTTATTTATACATCGCCAACAATATACACAGCGCATCTTACAGCCCATGCATTCAAAGGGTAAGGGGAGACAAGAACTGACAGACTAACGCGAACCCGGCACAGCTGTGCGTACAACGGGAACCGTACGGCGCATCACGTGACACCCTGCCGCCCCGCCCCCTCCTTCCTCTGCCCCAAGCCAGGATGCCGCCCGCCGCCTCCCAGCCCGGCCGTTGAAATGCCTGCTCTCGCGAGATGATGCCGGAGCGGACAGCGGCGGCGAGATTTGCTGGCTGGAGTTGGTATTTGTATTGAAGGAGGAGAAAAAAAATTAAAAGAAAGAAAAGTGGGGGGTTAATGAGAAAAGCGAGGAACTGGGGGGGTTCCTAAAAATACAGACCGAGGCGCTGGGGGGGTAACCGAGACACAGCTCATCATGGCATCGGGCGATACGCTGTATATTGCCTCTGACGGCTCGGAAATGCCCGCGGAGCTCGTGGAGCTGCACGAGATCGAGGTGGAATCTATACCGGTGGAGACAATCGAGACCACGGTGGTCGGGGATGATGACGACGACGAGGACGATGATCCCCACCACCAGCCCATGATCGCCCTGCAGCCTCTGGACTCTGACGACCCGAGCCACGTCCACCACCATCAGGAGGTGATCCTGGTTCAGACCCGGGAGGAGGTGGTCGGAGGAGACGACTCTGATCTGAGGGCCGACGACGGTTTTGAGGACCAGATCTTAATCCCTGTGCCTGCCCCGGCCGGGGAAGACGAATACATCGAGCAGACCCTGGTGACAGTGGCCGGGAAAAGCTCGTCGTCGGGCGGGCGCATGAAGAAGGGAGGGGGTAGCGGAAAGAAGAGCGGTAAAAAGAGCTACCTTAGCGGAGCCGAGCCCAGCGGCAGGAAATGGGAGCAGAAGCAGGTGCAGATCAAGACCCTGGAGGGAGAGTTTTCCGTCACCATGTGGGCTTCAGGTACGTGTCCCCCTCATTGTTGCAGCCTGCTAGGCCTCAGGGCGTGTCCCCCGGCTCCCCGCGCCGATCCCGCTCTTTACACCCGTGGTGTTCGCTGGCCTCTGCCCCAAAACGAAAGATTGTTTTGAGAGGAAGCCATGTTTTGATGTGTTGCTGGGCGCCGCCATATTCGCTGGGCAGTATGGCTGCCCGAAAACATGGCGTGTGGGGATCGGGGAAGATGGCGGCAGAACATGGCGGCCTAGCGGGAGCGAGCGCGCTGCTGCTGGCTCGGGGACTAGGCCGCAATGGCGCACTTCGCGGGGGGGGAGGGGCGGCAGCCATATATGCCTCTGGAGGTACACCGTGAGCGGTTTTCCCGGATAAAAGTGTAACCGAACTGCACAGCAGAACCAGGATACCCTGTGTAGGCCCCCGGGCAGCTGGGGAACTGCAGCCCGCCTAATGTGCACTGTAGTCGGCCTGCTGCCCTCACTGGTTACCGCTGCTCGGCCCGGCCGGTGATTTATTCGTCTCAATAAAGAATAAAACTAAAGAAAAATATAACGAGACCGAATCATATAAACTAACATACCAGGGGCAGGGGGCCTGTGTGTGACGTGTATATCGTACATGTACGTTACAGTGTTAGGTATATTTGTGTCAGATCCGGGTAGCCTTCATATGAAATGTCACAGCTGTCTCTCTAGTGACCTGTATAGATCAATTCCTTTTGGGCCCCTAAACTAGTTACTGTGGCCTTTAGGACAGATTGCCTGGCTTGTAAATTCAGTAATATTTACTATACCCGACTCCTGCATGCAATCCATACGCCTCATGTAGGGTCATTTGATTTATGTTAATTCATTTGTTAGTTGTGTGTCTTGTAAGGGTTTGATTCATTGTTAATGCGCCGGTAGCAGTCAGGAAAAACGCGTGTTCATAGGCGTAAGGTGCACCAGCTGTGAGGTTTACAGGAGCCGTAGGGACCCGGGTTATGTTAAGCTCAGATATAGCATTTTCAGGGCAATAAAAACAAGCTTCGCGCTTTATAATGTGAAGTGTCCACGCGTCTCTAGCTTCTTGCTTTATAATGTGGAGAGAGTGTGCACGCGTATCTAGCTTCTTGCTTTATAATGTGGAGAGAGTGTGCACGCGTATCTAGCTTCTTGCTTTATAATGTGAAGAGTAGGCACGCATCTCTAGCTTATATCTTTTAATAGATATCACACAGGTTAACATGTTAACATGTTGCGTGACATCGTCACGTGTAAAGTGGTCACAATGTCTTGTTTAACTGCACTCCAAGGAGGTACAATATAATGGACCACGGACATGTAAAACGTGGATCCCTGGTTACTTAGTGGCTGAGGAAATCGTTTTTTTTTCCCCCCTTCAAATGATCATATATGACAGCAGCGCCAATATACACGGATAGTAGAGAGCACAGTGCTTTGGAGAGCTCAGTCGTTAAACGGGAAGTTCCATAGAATGTGATCAGATTTGGCATTTCATCCCTTTATCTGCAGACCTGGAGGCCGACATTGTTGTTAGTCATGTGATATTTAAGACAACTTTACCTGCTCAGTCAAAAACTGTCTCTTTCTATTATTTTGTTTTACACTGCAGTAGAAGGAGTCTGGGTGTTTAGTAGATCGGGGTTCAGATAACAGAGCGAGAGCTCATACTAATGGCTCATATGTAGCTGCCTGAAAATATTATGCAAAAACTAGAACAGTTTTAATAAAGACAACCGCTAATATATGTGAAAGCTTTTAATCCAACTCTAGTAATAATAGGAGGGTGGGTGTCCCCTTCAGTTGTGTTTCCATTGACGTGTCTTATCCAGTTCCCGGAGAGCTGCATTTTGGGTTGTATAATTGTAACGTAACCAGCAACCGAGCTGAGCTACAAGCTTCGCACTCCTATTAAAGCTTATTACAGCCATGGGTTAAACTTTTTTGCCCCTTCCAAATCTATAGAAAGGTTAACCAGAATCCTTTCTATGTCTGTTGGATGAATCCCTGCCTTGGCTCCATGCATTGCGGGAGCTGCATCTCCTGCTCAGTAATGCACATTGGAGATATCCAGGGGGTCCGAGACCCCACCACACGCATGCACTTTCCTGCTGGTGATTGGATGTTTTTTAGCTCCAGAACTGTTCGGGGGTTGCTTTCCATCGCTGGTGAGGCTGTTTGGGGACAGCAGACTTTCCGTTAATGTTTTTCTGCGTCACAGCAAGGAAAGCAAAGGGTAGCCTCCATGTCTGCAGACGTTTTGCTCAACTTCATAAGTGCATACAGCGCTGTGCTTCATGCTCGAAGAAAAGAGACTCCCTCGTTTGGTTGCCTACAAAATATAGGTGCAGCCAATAATGTATACATTTATTATTTATGATAGGATCTCAAAATTACCGTATGAACAGAGAGAAGCTCCCTGTGAAGGAACATTCAAGATAATATATATATATATATCAAAATTGGCGCCACCACTACCTGACAAGATGGACATGGCTGAGGGTTCATTGAGAGCCATCGGTGAAAAGCATCAAGTAGGGCATAGCCAAAGCTTGAACATTGAATCGTCAAAGAAGAATTACGTTTTTCCCCCTGATCAAATATTTCTGTCTCGGCTGAGAGAAGGAGCTGTGTCAGCAGATTTATACTTAAAAAAGTAATCTTGGGGCTATATTTTGGTCTTTTGGCGTGTTATCTAGAGAATGTTCTTTATTTACTTCATAGAAAAAATTATCACAAATCAACATATATATTTTCTTCAAGCAGTCATTTTTTTGCATCTGTTGCAGTTTAATGACATGTTTGATGCATGGTCCAGTTTAATATTTGGTTTTCCTGGGATTCATTCACATTGGAGAGGGAGTATTTGCAGGAACAGGCGTGCATATCCACAGTGCTCTCCCCGTAGTCCCAAAATGCTGCGCGTGCATATCCTTCTCTTAAAGAGAACGAGCCATTCACTGGCAGCTCCAAACATAGGCAGGCATGATGACTTATTAATATATTTATGGATGACAGCACGGCTTTGAGGTTCTCGCTGCCATACTTTAGCTGCTAAACCCTCTGCTGCGCATCCAAGTCCTACAGTGGCTGAAGCTGTACCGATTTAAATGCCGCTTACCGCGAGAAGACCGTAAAAACATGTCGGGGGTATGAAGAACAGCCCTCGTTGCTATAGGAACAAGTCCTCATGCTTATGATGGAGCGGGTGAGTCTAGGCATTGGGTTGTAACAAGGGGGCTCCTTGTGCTGTATACTGCAGGGTGCATCTGTGGTATATAATCGCGGACGCGTACAAAGCTTTGCTGTATTAGAAATACGTGTGTGTGTGTGTGTGGCTGGCTGTGGATGTGAATAATAAATGCAGTGCAGATTAAACCAATATTACTTGGTGTAAGATCTTGATTTTATGCTCAGTCATTTTAAATATTAGATTGATATATAAAGGTTTGGATATTTTCTTTTTTAATTTGCAGATGATAAGAAAGACATTGACCATGAAACAGTGGTTGAAGAGCAGATTATCGGAGAAAACTCGCCGCCAGACTATTCTGAGTACATGACAGGAAAGAAACTACCCCCAGGGGGGATACCAGGCATTGATCTGTCTGATCCCAAGCAACTTGCTGAATTTGCGAGGTATATAAATCCTGAGTGTGTGTGGACTGCTGGTTTCTGTGGTGTGTAGCTGTCTCTGAGCTACTGCAACATATACCGAGAGTTAATTGAAGGGATCACGTGAGGATCACTTAGTCTTGTAATATAGCCATTGAACTGATCTCATCGAGGTAGTCGTACGTTTATCTGATGCAGGGTATTTTTCTGTTTTTTATTTTCCTTAGAATGAAGCCTAGAAAAATCAAGGAAGATGATGCGCCGAGAACCATTGCCTGTCCTCACAAAGTAGGTGCACCTTGGCAGAAATAGGATACCTAGAGGCTATAATGTATATCGCTTAATGTAATACTACTTCCACACCGGTTCATTTCTATATGCCTAGTTGTTCATGATCTTTGCACTGTGCTCCCTGGGCAGCAAACCATTTCTTCCCATATCTTATTTTTCTGTTCCAATCTTCCATTCATTTTTGCAGAGGGGATAGTGGGTAATGCTGTTGGAGGGAAGATGTGAAAGACCACCCATGATCTGTAACCGGGAACAGTATAGCATTATTATTATTCAACCCCCCACCCCTTCTTATTTTCTTAATACTTAATTGTTCGCCATTCATTCTTTCCTCCTAGGGATGTACTAAGATGTTCAGGGATAACTCTGCAATGAGGAAGCACTTGCACACACACGGCCCGCGAGTACATGTCTGTGCAGAATGCGGAAAAGCCTTTGTTGAAAGTTCAAAACTCAAGAGACATCAGCTGGTTCATACCGGTGAAAAGCCATTTCAGGTAAACCCCGATTACCTATTGGTTGTACTTAAACTGGAGAGTGGATGAGATCTGTCAAAAGTACACTGCAGCCATCCTGTGCCCTTTAATGCACAGAATGATCCGTCAGAATCCTCCCTATATAATTGCACTGCCAGGAGATCTAGCGGGGGACCCCCTACATGCATGGGCAGGAAAGCGCTTACATTGTAGGAAGTGCTTTCCTGCCAGGTGGCTTCAAGGAGCCAAAGCTGGCATGAATCATGGAGGAAAGGGGGAAGGAAGCCTCTGTGTTTTCAACTGTTAAGTAGGTTTTGGGCTGTAAATAGCGCATATTTATAAGTAATAAGTACTTTAATATGCATTTGTCATTGATGAGTCTGTTTTTGGTGACCTTGAGACTTGGAGGCATTTCTGTCCTGCGTAGGACGGCGTGAAGCGGTACTGTGTGTGTGATTCAGAAAACTTGACAAGTTATAAAACGCGTGCTGTGTCTTGGTTGGTTTGCTGGAGCGTTGAGCGTTTGCGCGGGATTGGAGTGTGGACTCGTCATATACTGATTGTGTCTTTCTGTGTTGCAGTGTACTTTTGAAGGCTGTGGCAAGAGATTCTCATTGGACTTCAATTTGCGCACCCATGTGCGGATTCACACAGGAGACCGGCCCTATGTATGCCCCTTCGATGGCTGTAATAAGAAATTTGCTCAGTCTACCAACCTGAAATCTCACATTTTAACACACGCTAAAGCCAAAAATAACCAGTGAAACTCGACAAGCGGAAAGACGTCTTACCTTTAAAAAAGCATCTTTGGTGTATGATCAAAATACACCGCCCATTGTACCTTGTACATGGTTTCCAGGGATGAATTTTAACAGATACCCAATCTCTTAAGGGACAGTTTTGATAATGACTGTAGAAAACATATTAAAAAAAGAGGACTTCAAGTTCACTGTTTGAGATGCTCTGTTATCCGATTTTCATAAGTGGATTTTTTTTTTTTTTTGTATAGTGACTTCTTTCTCCCCAATGCCTCGTGCAACCCGGTGGGCAGTGTCACAAAATTGCATCAGGACTTCCTACCACAATACTAAAAAAACAAACAATGAACTTACTTATAAATAGACGCTCACTTGTTGCAAATTGTTCTCCTTTCTTTTTTTATTATTAATTATTTTAAATCTTTTATTTTGTATTTTCCAAGTGTGCATATTGTACACTTTTTTGGGGATATGCTTAGTGACGCTATGTGTTTAATTCTGGAGGTTGATAACTTTTGCTTGCAGTAGATTTTCTTTAAAAGAATGGGCAGTTACTGTACTAAATGCATACTTCAAAAGGATTTCCCTGCTAAAAAAAAAACAAAAAAGCAAAAAAAAAAAAGAAACTTTACAGGTTTTGTTTGCTACCTTTATTTTTTTTTTGGTTGTATTTTTAGATGTTAACCTATTTTGTATAATTGTATCGTACATAGCTGTATTGGAATCATGTAGCACCAACTATTAGATGTGATTTACGCTAGTGATAAATAACTAAATCCATTTTAGTCACTTATTTTGGAGGGGGGGTTCCTGCCAGACAGATGTTCTTTTGCCTGTTCAGTTCAAGAAATTGGTGCTCAGTTGTAGAATGTATTGTATAGACACTGACCTTTTTATCAATATGTCCCATGCGTTAGAAAAGGGCCGTATAATAGGATCCGTGGTGGGAATGCAGGCCGTATGTAACCCGCTGATGGCTACCGGCAGGGCTGGACAAACGTTTTGAGCCGGGTGGGCATCGCTTCCTAAAACGTTACTGCCAGAAACTAACTTTTTTTGGGGGTAAATTATGTATTTTCTGCTATGGTTACATCCCATATTTGGCTCCTGTTTTTTTTGTTTTTTTTTTTCCCTCCCCTATCCGGCTACAGATTTATCCAGCCCTGACCGCTGACTTACTCAACGTACCAAAAACACGAAGCTGTCCTTGATTTTTCACCTAATGAACTTTTGTAATCAAGGCCAGCTCACATTGAGATGTTTTGAAGCTGTCAATCTTCTCTAATTAGGGTTTCACTATACCGACTGATTTAATGTCAAAAACATTTGAGAGAGAGAAAAAAAAAATCTGTATTTCAATTCTTTCGAGTGTCTTTACTAATCAGACTTAAAGTAAAGTATCTGAAATGAGGACGATGTATCACAATGTGGCCTGTGTTTACTTCCATTAGTGGTAGGTGGCGGCGTGTTACACGCATGTCATTCAGGATAGAGTTCCTAAAGACGCGGCAGCCTTTTACTATTTATATATGAGAAGTCTGGTGGGGCTCGCTCAGTCTTGCGCTGGCCATTCATGGGTATTCAGGTGGCTCGGCGAGACCCTGCAGAGTCTGACGCATGAGAATGTGTCTATTCCCCCCTTCTTCGCTCTCTTTTTCTGTTTTACCGCAAATATTTCTAAGGTTTTGCTGAGCTTTTTATCCAGTATGGTATACCAGGGCTGGGTGCATATATAATATATACGTATGAGTAGCTACGGAATGACGTTGGTCAAAGAGAACGTTTCTACCTGTGTTCCAACAAACACTGGCATAATTTTTGTATTTTAATACTGTAAATACATTTATTTCCCAAAAATAACTTCAGTTTCTATTTTTCTTTTTCCTTCTGGAAGCTGGTGTGATTTATAAGTGCATAAAGTTCTGTCGGTTTTAAAGAAGTGGCTTAGCCTTCCTTTTTGTAAGCATTGTCTCTGCTTTGATATGGAAATGCCCTGTGCCATGTGTGTTTAAAACTGCATTTGTGTGTATTACTGCAGCCTGCCTCATAATTCTGTTTTGTGTACTTTAATATTTTTATGATTATTCCTCTCTCGAATTCAGCTTTGCCTTCGTTTAACCCTTTGTTCAGCAACAAAGTCGGGTCAATTGTGGTGCGAGGTTTAAAGCGTATTTATCGTCATAGCAACGCAACATTACATAACATTTTATTAATAGAGCGCCAGCAGATTGCATAGCTCTGCCGCAAAAGGGAAGTCAAAACTAACATTAACCCCTTTGTGACCATTGACTAAGATGATACATCACAAGAAAATGGTCCGGTAGGACCAACAAGGTATCCCCCTATTTCATGGACTGTGTGGGGCTAAATGATAGCTGGGGCCAGAATTTGGCCCCCGAGCTGTCAGATTGAACGTAGAGGTGTTGGTATGAAAAGACCCCGTCTGAGTTTCCTGCCATAGTAACTTACCGATTGACCACACTATTATTATTATTATTTATTGTTTTATATAGTGCCATCAAATTCTGTAGCGCTGTACAATGGGTAGACCGGACATAACAAGTAGTATGTAACATAACAAATTGACTAACAGAAACAGGTGAGGAGGGCTTACATTCTAGAGGGAGTTGGGTGTATTACACAATAGGTAAAATTGTCGTTGTAGGTATGAGCTGTCGGTATGCCTATGTGTCTGACGGAGCTCTCCAAAACACTTGTTTACCCCCTACAACACTTAGCAGTTACTCTAAATATATACACAAAAAATGCTGTCCTGTAGTGTGAAAAACTTGGTCCTTAGAGGGTTCATATTAAGGTTGATATGCCTGTACAGAGCATTAGAAGGTTGATGGGGGGGAGATGAAGCAGAAATTGAGGGACTGCTTCGGTGAGGACGCTGTGGCTTGAAGGTTGAGAGAACAGATCTTTGAGAAGGCAGGTCGGGGGTAAGAGGAGGACAGATTGTATGCTCCTCTCAATAGGTAGAGGTTTTTAATGAGATTTTTAAAGTTAGTCTAATAGCGATCAATGGAGTCAATTCTACCATTAACATCAGTGTATTGTACCTGGAATTGTTTAAGATACTTTAATGTTCCGTTTCTTGAGTAAACTATTCTTGGCTTAGTTAAGTTCCTCCTAAAATGCAATATAAGAAGCCTATGTTTTCCCGCGCTTCCCCAAGCCTTTCATATTACATTAAGTGTCAGCTTGCCAGGTCAAATTAGATTTCAGTCCAGATCTCTGGCATTGTATAGTTTCTCACATCTTTGTCAGTGACCATTTCAGTATATCACTGGATAGGAACCTCACCACAGATGTTCCTGTTAACATTCAGGCCAATGCAGAGTGTCGTGAGTAAACCTTATATATACACGCGTTGGTCTGGAGTGTGTCCTATAAGTCTCTGAGGTTTATTCACTAATGGGAGAACTGGCCAGGGGAGTTGAGGTTTCAGCTCCCCCACAATATATTCTCTAGCAAGAATCCCTCTATTGGTCCAGTGTAATATCTGCTTAGATTTCAAGATTATTGTGATGTGTGGTTAAAAAGTAACACTGTAAGGTCAGTTGGGGTGAGCGCTTGGGGTTCTTACTCCTATGGGTTAGGAAACATTAGCCAACTTGAACACTAGGCCTTCAACGCAAAATGATTAAATGTACCATTCAAGAAAAAGAGGACTTTATTTCTCATACGTACTTAAATATACAATATTCTTATTGAACAGGCGATAACTGGCTAACATATACATTGTATATCCATAAGTAACAGCAGCATTGAGGAGCAAGATGGGAGAGTGTAAAGATATAAAAACAAGAATTAAATACATCCGTCCCACGTGTGACGGGAAAGGCCCTGTTTCAGGGAACAAAATTAAATACATCTATTGCACCTTTCCCATTAAGAGGAAATAGTATTTTCATTAAAACAGTGAGAAATAAGTCAATACTTTTTGTCTGGAGAGCCAAAAAATATTTTTGGAAAATTCACTCGTTTGGTAAACTTTTCTCTAGGTATATCCAAATGGCTTTTTTTTTTTTTTTTTTTTTTTTTTTTTTTTTACCCCCTTTCTTTCAGAATATTCCCTTTTAAGCTTTGGTATCGCTCGTTGTTATACACATTAGGTGCGTATTGTGATAGTTTACACCCGTTAGTCATAGAAGCATTCAGCACATCACTTCTGACAACATCCCCCTCCCCCAATAAAAATGTAAAATGTTTTAAAATGTTCCTTTAGAACATCTACTTTCCATATATGACCCCCAAAGTAATCTTGGAGTGTATTGCTTCTAAGAAAATGTTAATGTCCAGATTTTCTATGCCTTATTAAGAATTAACTCCAGCGAGCTTTAGAAAGAAGGGATGAGATGACCCTACGTAATGCATTTGGATAACCGCATCCTAACGTGCGTCTGGCTCCGTCCCCGCAAACCAGTGCCATATCCTCCCAGCTCCCGAATTTAACTGGAAGGGGAGAGCTCCAGGTAACGGAAGATGGAAATTCCCCGAGAATGTATGGGGTGGAAAATAACCATTTGTTAGTAGGCTATAGCCTGTAGGATAAACAATGTACAAACGTCCATTATATGCTCTGAGAGAATGGACAATAGTGTGACTATTGTGTTGCAGATGTAGATGAATGATGGGCGAACCTACCGAATGACCGCGCATAACAAAGGTGCAGCGGTCCTGTCCATGACAATGCATAGAGAATTTAAGGTCTCATTGCAACAAACCAAGGGCTTAGGGGATGACATATTGGCTACAGTCATGTAAGGTGTGATACGCTTATTAACGTTATAAATTTGTGTGTCAGTTTAAGCATCAAAAATGATAATGGAGAAGGGTGAATTTCCCTTACATGTCGATCACTTGCCGTTGGCTTGACTCTCCCCGGTGTGTGGGGAACGGGTAATGACATCTCATACTGAAATAATTTCACATTTGTCATCTTTGCCAACGCAACAAAAGGTTCATTCGCTGCCGGCAGATTGCGGTGATCTAACAACTCACCAAATTCCGAATGAATTATGCCCTATAATGCATAGTGAAAATAGATGAAATTTTGTAAATCTAAATTATTTTGGGTCAACTCAGCCCTTTTCGCAGGACAAGTTTGCCAGGACAGGGCTTTCATAGGCCGTGGATAATGAGGCTAAATGTTGTCCCTCATTTCACTCGCGGTTTAGTAAACATTCATTATCTGCTTACTAAAGCTGCTTTTTTTTTTTTTTTTTGCTTGTTCTCAGTGTAAAAGGGTCGGTAACACACACAGGGAGTCCAGTGAAAAATTATCTAGTATTATCTTATCCCAAAATATGAGTTGATTAAATATATTTGCAACGCTTACCTGCCGTTGAACTCAATTTCCTTTGGGCACTTTTAGGACGATTTCCTGTTTTCTGCACCAATTATAAAATAATATATTTTTTTTTAATGACAAACGAGGAACCAATCAGAAAGAGGGAGAGCCATTTCTATATACGCAGAGCGTTCGCTGTTATGAAAAACGATAACGTCTCACTTTTTAGTTTGTAAACCTCATAAGGTTCCCATTGCCTCGGATATTTCCAAGTATAAAGACGGTATCAAGATAAAAACCCACGTTACTTAAAACCTGTACACAATACAAATCGTAACCATGAACAGTTAGCAAAGCAATCCATCAAGATGTAATAAAACATTGTATATAAAATAAATATGTCAAAAGAAATCCCTTCACGTATCTTCGCCCAGCAGCGTTACAGTTTAGAGAAAAACTCACAGTGACCTATCAAAAATCCTCAATTTGATCGTATGCCATGAACGAGAATAAAATAATTAATTAACCGTGCATATGTCTCGTGTGTGTGAATAAATATATGGTCGTAAGGGGCCTTTAGTGGAACCACAATGTACATTTTACCCAAATGTACAACATTTTCTATCAAACCAGAGGGCACTTCAACATACCGTCAGTTTAACTTGCAAGTATGACAGCAACCAAGCACCTTTTGACACGACAAGGATGGACAATAAGTTAGTCGTTGGCCAAGGAGCCAAGAGATTGAGTAACATTTCCCATTTTAGCCATGACATACTATCTATCGGCCAGTAGTACATTTTTAAATTACCCAAAAAAACAGATTTTGACTTAACAGATGGAGGTTGACTGTTTTTAAATGCATGTATGTATTTATCAACCTGTAAGAATTATATAGAAGTAGTTTAAAATCTGGTCTTCTGACCATCTAAAAAAAATCATGAGGTACATTTCATTAATTTCTAAGGTGAAATGACCACTTGAAGTTCTCACCTTTTATAAATAATTCATAGTGTTTTATACAAGAACAGAACAGCCAATGGGAGACCAGCATTGTTTAGGTTTGATTTCCTTCTGACTGGATCTAGAACACCACCCAGACTCTCCCCGATATCTATGTCTAATGTTGAACTTTGTTTACAGTGTTGAACTACAGGCTCTATTATATTTATACGCTACCAAAAAAATACAATACAGTGGCTGATGAACCTACATACAAGCTGTTTGGGGATCCCTTCTTTAAACAATTCTTCTAGGCAAGGCTACTTTCCCATAACTCATCCCTTCTGTGATTATCCTTTAATGTCCTCAACGAGGGCAGGTGACACTCGGCCATTTCTAAACCTGGTTTTGGCTTTAAGGTTTGTCCCCATAATAGAACTGGTAAGTTTACACATTGACTTTATTGCCAAATCCCCTTTAGCTGTGGCCATCTAACCATACTTCCAAAAGTTAAGTTATATTGATGATGTTTAGGGTATGGACATGCTGGTAGGAATATTAGTGGATGGACCATTGATTGTTCCACCAGTGCTGACACAAATGGCTTCCTCTAGTTATTAAGATTCTGTTCCAAAGATTCCTTTTATCATGGGTGTGAGGTTCAGTATGGGAATCCACCCCTGATATAGTCTATTACTAGCTCTGAAAGTCTGAAACTGAAAAATAGTTTCTGTGTCTGCATTGGCTCCAAATATTAATACAGATCTGGTTCCAATCTCTGGTTTTTTTTTTAAATAATATTATTGGCTGGCCCAAAGCCAGATTCTTATTAACAATGCTCAAACTGTAGATGACAAAGGATCCAGTCTGGTAATGCCAAATACTTAGCAAATATACCACCACGCTTAAAGATAAAGCCACCTTCTATTATACAACTAATGAGATGAAAGCCTGATTAAAACATATATAAACCAGTTATACATAGAATTTATGTACATTAAATTTACACCGCTCACATAAAAAAATATCTCTACAAGGTTTGTGTTCACACATGCTGTGAAGAGCATCTACATGCTTGTTGGCTGTTGTATTGCAGGTCCAGGGTCACATTCATTCAGGTTGTTTTCCGCTCTCATGTACATTAGGAACAGGGTGACCGTGGCAAACGTAGTAGCGTTGACTGGGAAAGCTCGGAGCAGAGTTGAGGTCAGGCCTCTTGAAAATACTCTCCATCCTTCAACCTCGTAACTCTTTTTGATGCAGTCAATGATCCCGTTGTAATGATTGACTCCACCAATGCCATCTGCCTGAAGTCTTGACTTGATCACGTCAACAGGGTAGGTCGATAACCACGACACAATACCGGACATACCCCCGGCAAACAGAAGCTTGGGGATTATTAAGCTGTCATTGATTTCACAACTAAGATACCTTGTTAGATAATCATATGTCAAGAAGTAAAACCCGAAGCTTGGAGTTTCCCTGAGAAACGTAGTCACCATCCCTCTATTGATACCCCTCCATCCTTCCTTCCGGTGAATTTTCACCAAACAGTCCAGGGAATTCTTGTAGGTTTTAGACCTTGATTTGTATTCGCCAGTGCCCTGGAGCTGCATTCTGGTTTTCGCCAGTTCCATTGGGCAGCAGATGACACATTGAATAGCTCCTGCCGCTGAACCTGCAAGAAACTGATTTAACGGGGTGTCTTTTCCCAGGTATCTTAAAGCATTGCCTTGTACACCAAACACAAGGGCATTTATGAATGTGAGTCCCATCATAGGCGAGCCTACGCCTTTGTACAGACCAAAAGCCTAAAAAGAAAAATGGAATGAGGAAATTAAATATCTCAGTCATGATGGTTCATAAGAAGCAAATATCTTCATGTATTGGCAAATGTTGACTTTTTCAGTATTAGTTGCCTTCTGTGTTCTGCACTGGAAGCAGAAATGCAAAGAGGGTCAGGAGGAACATAAGGGTGGGAAATCCAACGCAGCTTAACAGAGCAATGGCACAGTTTACACAGTATATCTACGAGAGGGACGGAGGACGATTAAACAGGTTTCATCTTTATATGTAACTTTTTAAATCCAATTCACGTCATTGTGTAACACGTTACTTACAGTTTCCTGCTTGATAATGGATTGGAAGCAATGCAATGTCCCACGATAAAGAGGCTTCGACACACTCTGAACCTGAAGTCTCACCTGCAATAAAGTAATACGCGGTGAACATGTTGGATGGTCTATAATGGTTTATTATGGGTACAATTTTTTCCCCCATTGTGAAACAATTAGCAAATACAACTTTGACTACCGGTTCACAACACAAAGAAAATCTTATGACTAAATTAATTAAATGCTACAAAATCTACGGGAAACTAAGCACTGACATTTACTGTAACGCTTCAGTGATCCAGTTAGAAAATGAAACGCGAAATGTTATATTTTAACAAAAATATAAATAAAAATCAGGAACACAAGAGCATAGCTTGTGAAACCCTTATTGCTTTTTTTTTTTAAAGAAAAATTAAAAAAAAATACTATTTTTTTTAATTACACTTATTTATAGCTCTAATGATCTCAGAATTCTAATGCAGGTCACTTTTATTTTGTCATCAGCTTCCACCACCTTCCAGTCCAGTGTTTTGGTTTAATTGTCGTGGATATTTTTCTCGTTTTGTTAAAAAATTGTTTATTTGTCCTATGCTTTAATTATCTTGGCTCTCCAGTCCAAACAATTAATCAGGATAACAGCGTACATCTGAAATCTCTGTGCAAGCAGGTTTAACGCCTGATGTCAAAATCATTTGGTCAACCCTGACTTTTGAACACTGAACTTTAACACCAATCACTGTTTGTCCGGAGGTGTTATTTTACTTTATCTGAAGGGATAGTAAAGGTAAAGGGTAAATATATATATATATACATATATATATTTTTTGTATATAAAATACATGAAAAAGCAGTACCCTGGTTAAGAGACACAGGAAGAACTGAAATGTTTTAAGAATGCATAAAATACAGCCTTTTCCCACAACGCCGGCATATCATTCATAATGTAAGAGTTTAGGCAGATCGGTGTCATTGCTTCAGATAACGCTAGCTTTATTCTTGCTGAGATGAGAAAGTCCTGATCATCTACACCAGGGATCCAGAAATAGAAACCGCTTTTCTCTAGCGCAAAAAGCCTAGCAGAGAGCTTCATACGATTTATTATGTTCTTTCACGGTTTGGGTTAATAGACAAGAAAATGAATACAATAATATGGACTACACTGGACTATGGAATCAAAATAAGGAAGAGGTTTTATTTGCAGCATCAGATTTCGAAGCCAGATGCTCCTAGGTTGTAAGGGCTACTGGCAGCCCACCTAGGGGTGCGTGAAAAAATGTGGCCATCTCTGAAAATGTGTGGAAAGTAGTACCTTCCACCCAGAGGACACTCCTGCTGGATGAAGTTCCCAGAGTTCCTGCTGATGGACATAGAAACCAGAAAGTAGGAATAATAGATATATAATTCTATATTATTCTAGTATAGTATGCTGACCCACAAAAAGCTAAAACGATATTGAACATACATGTTTCATTCCAAACAGAAGGCGTCATTTGAAGAAGTGTTGTGTGTTTTGCTGAGAAAGTAAGCAAAGAGCAGACTCACCTTTACAGTGTCAAACGGATGTCCCACCAGTACACCAGCCGCACCTGGGTACAAACAAAAGCAGAACGTGAATGACCCGGGAAAAATACATACACAGAATAGATACCCACCGAGGACACATGGGGCTTTAGAAGCAAGAGTGTCCTTGATGATGGAGTCAGAATGATAAGCGATAAAATAAACATTACTAGAAATGTAAAGTAAAGCTGTGATGAAAGAAGACATTTGGCCACCTCTAAGCTGCCCATTACTCCTGAGGTAAGACTCAGGTCTCAATCAGTCCTTGGTCTTGTCTTAGATTTGCGGGCTGGTACCAGAACATATGTGCAGGAGTGCTGCCATGGGTCAGGTCTAGGGCAATGCACAGCCAAAATATACCACTGCATACGGCCACTTCAAGTCTTCTAATCATTCCACCAATTACTATGGAAACTTGAAGCATTATAAATAAGTCTGTAGTTATATTTCATACTCAGGGCCCTCTTTAATTCTGTCCCTTGAGGTTACTGATGAATACAGAGCAAAGAGCTTGAATGGCTGCTCCTGCTGCTAGGAAGATGATAACGCTCCATGTTTCAGGAGCCGTACTTATCCTATACATGTATCAGCCTCCATCCCTGATGTGAGGTCGCACCATTTATCTATGCATTGAGCACACTCCATATGAGAGGCATTGAGGGACCCCAAGGCAATGCCTACCCTAATGCATACAGTTCCTCCCTGCGACTCCAGGACATAAGTGGGGGACAGAAAAAGTAGAGGCCATTTGGCTGGCAGAATGCTTCAGGTGACCTGATAAGACCCTCTGGAGAAACATAACGTACTGTAATGCTGCTTGCGTTCTTTGTATATATACAGGGATTATGGTCTAGGCAGACAGGACCTCCACGTAGCACAAGGCAGGAGCAGAACAAAATAAAATATAGAATTGTTTTCCTAATGATCTATGCCTTGCTAAGGGTTTTGGTGGCCCTTTAATACATGCGCTTCCCCATTACTGTGTACAGTACTACAGTATGTTATGTCTCGGTGCAAAGTCCACTGTACTAGGTTTATAAAAATTCCTTCATTCCAGGGTTGAGTAGATAATGAATACAGCTCAATGCATCGGAAAGAAGAATGAAACGCGACTACGAGGAAACTGGAGTGGCTTGCAGATCAGTGGCAGAACTAGCATGCGGCAGGGACCCCTAT
Organism: Spea bombifrons; assembly: GCF_027358695.1. Taxonomy (NCBI): domain Eukaryota; kingdom Metazoa; phylum Chordata; class Amphibia; order Anura; family Pelobatidae; genus Spea; species Spea bombifrons. Next base: position 40,600,694 of record NC_071095.1, on the reverse strand, counting down.
GTCATTAAGAGCCCCTTTTGCTGCATTGTTTAATAATAATAATAATAATAACAAGAATAATAAATACTGTGCAAAGTTTATCAATTAAACTCTGAAGTGCAAGCGTTAGGCCGTGTTTACATCAGCGTGGCTATTAATGTACTAAGCCTAAGGTCAAGGCATGAAACTGACCTAGCAGAACGGGAGCTTCTATTTTTACACCACTAAGCGCCGCGCATGGAAAATTAAATGTTGCTGCCAGAATCAATGACCTATCATTGACGTTAACTCTTAATGAATTGGAAGACAAAAAGCAGATATCATTTCTGTTATTTTTTTATGATTTCACTGTAAAGATCAGAAATTGTTTATGGCTTCTTTTTACTTTTAAATGAAATGTTTTGTATTATAATTGAAATGAAAATAATATTAGGCTCAGACTATGATATGTTGTATCACTGGACTATGGCAGTAGACCCATAGAATGGATCGAGTGATGTTTGGCCAATAGGAACACAGCTCTCCTACCAGCAGCCACGCCCACAGTAATGCAAATCCTCTAATCAAGAATGATCAACCCCGTAGCAATCCATTGTTACACGGATGTAACCTGAATTAAACTACCATTGATCTGACATGGCAAGATGAGAGATCCCTAGAAAGATCACAAGGCCATTTCCAGGGCCACCTTACTTTTGGTGGGATCATAACAGGATTATGGCCTAACTAATTTCCCGTTACAGAATTTGGGAAACAAATGTACCCACCAGGGCCACACTTGGGAAGAAAAGCAAACTAAAACGTGGGATCTGCTGCTGCCCCTGATTTAGTGACAGGATGAAAGCCCCTTTCCTTGTTATTAATTCTGTCCTTTTAATGTGGGAAGATCATACTTAGGACAGGTAACAAAGGTCATGTTTACATTCCTGTAAGTCCTACGCACAAAAGACTAATGGCCATGGGATCAAGGAAATACCTAAAGTAAGGAACCCAGGTGATCTTCTGCCTTTCAGATCACTACCATTTACAACGCACAGAATAAGCGATACGCTGTATTCCATGAACGTTATCAAGCGCTGAGTAATGTATGGTTATGCTACAAACTTTAACAATGTGTCACTTTGGGAAGCGATTGTTCCCTGGGAAGTTTCTCCCACTACTGGAATAAGGAGGAGAACGGCCTCTCAGATTGTTTGTATTTGGGAAGAAGTGGAGGGGACGTTATTTAGCTGCTTTCTATTTTGTAAATTCAGTTCTGTTGTCTTCTTCTCTCTGTGGGTTGACCTCCTCCTCGCTGTAATTTCTGCCACCACACGTCCAGTAGCATACTTGGGCTTAGACTGATTTAGGCCTAGGGTGGCAGGTCCATGGCAGCACCTTGCTGGGCAACCAGGCTCCCTTGTCCATGAGTGCTACATAGGCCAGTTGGGGATATCTCCTATGTAACTTGTCCATATGCATTAGCAACTTTACCCAGTGCCACACATCCTTAAAAAGAGGAGCACCAGATACGTTGTCACATCCCAATAATCAGCAGAAGGACTGGGACCCTGAAGTATGTCCTGGGGTTGGCAGGAGCACTGCCCTGGGTCAGGTCTAGGGGCCTTGGGCAGCCAAAATATACCACTGCATATGGCCACTTGTAGCTTTCTCTTTGTCAAGCCTCTTGTTCCAGCATTTGCTATAGAACCCTGAATCATTATAACAAACTCTGTAGTTGTATTTAATACTTAATTCCCTCTTTAATTCTGTATCTTAATGTTGCTGGTGAATATAGAGAAAAGAGCTTCAATGGCTGTTCCTGCTACTAGAAAGACCATAACGCTCCAAGACACCCACCAGACGTAGCTGCTAAGAATAAACAGGCACTTGTCCTTAGCGCTGTCACCTTATAATTAATATTTAATGCCCTCCTGTAGGATGCCTCATGTCCAAATGTGATCTACCCTATAAGTTTATACACAGTTCTAAATAAACAGAAGGGCTGATGATTCTTGAAAAAAATCCTTACTAAATATGGAAAAACTCATCTGATTATCCTTTATAGCATTTTGGAGCCATTAGAGAACGTCCCTAACCGTATTTCTTCTCGCTAATGAATACATTATTCCAAGTGAGATCACACAAGCCATCTGTTAATTAGCATTATTCCCACCTAGCATTAATGTGATCTCTATCTGCATGCATTCCAGCACCCTGTAAAATGTATTTCACAGTATGAGGTGCCTCTGAATTAGTTTGACTCCATAATTCACCTCTTTTGCTGTCAGAGGGCCACGTGATACCTCAGTAGATGCTCTACTGCAATCGTCTGATCTTGGCAACAATCACGTCCTAAGCCCATGCAGCTTTTGTGGAAAAGTCAAAGGCCTTCACTATAGATATGGTGGGTAAACATTCTTTCTGATAGAACTGGGGTCAACAGCATTTGGGTGAAAACCTCGCCACAGACAATCGTATGCATCTCACGGCACGTTTCCAAATAAACTGGCTGTGTCATCATTCAGCAACACACAAGCACATACAGTATACTGAAGTACACATTATTATTTATTATCCGGGTAACTTCTTATCAACCGAAAATTTACATTAAATCTGGGATTGTTTCTACTATAACGTCCTTCAGCAGAACATGCCTTGTGTCCTCGTGTCTTAGACATCTCCATCAGGAGATCAGGAGAAACCGGCAGACTAGATGTGCCAAATGGTTCTGGATTAGTATTCTAGCTTAGGGCATTAATTCTGTTCTGAACAAGAATGCCATATTCTTAAAATATTCAAAACTGTGGTGGGAGAATCATGAATGACCGACTGGCTAACTTTAAGAACAGCTCAGTGTTTCCTGCATACTGCGCCAAAGCTTTTTCTTCTTTGTTATCTCTTCCTGTTCTGGAAATCTAGCAACGCTACGTTATGAACATAACAAGGCACCGATAACACACCCGCCAGTGAAACACTTCAAAAACACAAATATGTTATTTATTTATTGCATAAATGTATCTGCAGTCGAGATCCTTTCCCTGTTCCTGCTGACATAATGGAAATACAAGACTCCTGCGGGCACTAAGCCAAGATCTTAAATACTCTTTTAGAAATATGCAGAAAGCATGATCTATATGTCAGCCGGTGTTTACTAGGCCTCTCGTGATTGGATATTATGGGGGTGTGTGGGGGGTGTGTGTGACACATAAACAAAACGGGCTCTCCAAGCTCAAGATATCCTCAGTTAACCCAGTAATAAACAGAACAGTATTTTATCCTCCATATCTAGTGATTAATAAAGCACCTAATCCGTTTTGCAAATATCAGTAGACGGGCGCCGCTTCCTGTTAGTTAGGAAAAAAATAGTCATGTTTGAGTAAGAATGAAAGTGAAATCGCATTCAGAACTCTGCAAAAACGTCCCAAACCTTCTGCAACGTCTGGTGGTAGCAACAGAAATGCCGCGTTTTCAGACATCATCAGCGCTCCCAAAGATTTCAATGAGAACACTTTTCTGCCACCGATTTGCAGAAGTGTGAAATAACTAATACTATAACTCCTACTCAACAGTCCTGGCGCCCAAGGGGTTAATAGTGACATCTGCCCCGGTGAATAGTGCCACAGTACTAATCTATACTAAAACACTGTATGAGCGCGTGAATGTCTGCCGGTCTGTGGGCTAATCCCGTGGGATAATCCCCTGAGGTATCATGGTAAAGTAGCAAGTCACTGCCCCATCTGCTCCTGGCTATGTAGGGACAAGGGGTCAGCCAAAGTGCTTTAAGAACTGGAACATGAATTCTAACACTTTAACCCTTTGAATACCAAAAGGTATGTCCTCTACCCATCCCACTAACTTATATCATTTGAGACAAAGACGGAAACGGCAATGACTTTGTTCACATTTCATCAGAAACATAGATTTTGATCTCAGGTGTGACCCCTCTAGTGTACCTGATCCTTTATAAGGACTTCAGCCTTCTTTGTTAAAATTAATGCCAACTCAGGACAAGCATGTCTATCATAGAATTCTCTGGAAGTTTCCAAAGTGGAAGGCGTTACTCCTCTGTGCCGAAACCACACCTTTGTGCCACGGATTTCCTTAGATGCATATCTAACCCTTGCTGAAAAGCCCTTTGACAGTCAGTTGCCCTGAAGGAAGGGTCACATAGTAAACAATACCCCCATGCAGTGTTCACCATATGGTTAACATCCCTCCATACTCCAATTATCAGATAATTATATGCCAAGTCCCCATGTGGTACGCTGGTAGATCTCCTTAGAGTTCCAGGTTCTGTAGGACATCTCTTGTCCAAAGTTACATTTCTGGCTATTAGGTGTTCATCGTTTAAACAGGTTACAGGCCAGCTAAGTTAAACTTTCTGCTTCCACAGAAGAGGCCACGTACAACTATGCCAACCATGCTCATAACCTAGAGGCAGGTTTGGGCCTAATCTAATGCCTCAGAGCTAAAATAACAAACAATCACGGTTTAATAACACTTCATTGTCAGTGTATGAATGATAACATTTCTAATTTAAAAGAACACAGCAGCCAAAGGCCATCTACTACTAGATTTACAGGTTTAGAGCTTCGGCAACCCTTATCGACAGTCATAGCGCCTTGTGTACAAAAGGTGACTCTGGTGCAAAGTTTTAAGACTGGTCTTATCACCATAGCAACCAAAGGAATTGATTAGATTGCTATGGTGATAAGACCACTTAACAATGGAATCCTTGGAATAAAAGGGCAGGTTGCGCACTTGCTATTGAAAGGTTATATATATATATATATATATATATATATATATATATATATATATTTAAGCCTTGTGTTTTCTCATTCTCTCGCATTCATTCACTGCACTTCGCCTCAATGTGACTCAGCAATGCAGAGAGCGGAATATTATTAAGAATTGTTTCCAAGTCATTCTATTTATCAGCGCCAAGGCGATGCAGATATATGGTGGAGCCGAGGATGCCAGTGAAGGCCTGCCGGAGTCCATTATGCCACAGACAATGTGGCCTCCATCTAATAATTACTATGCAGGGGCTGCCTCCTCTCAGCCCACATCTCCCCCACTGCAATCATCTTAATCTCAACAGGGGCAAAGGGCAAAATATCTCCCCATCAATAAATACTGCACATTTTTTTTCACCCTGCAGGCTATAGAATGGACAAAGTCCTCAGTAACCCCCTGCATGCACAGCCCAACAGCCACATGTGCTCTGCGCTGGCCAGGACACTGAATGACTAATATTACCAACCAGTACATGTGATCTGCCCACTGCATCAGCTGGCAGAAGGTGATTCATGTCTCAGGGCCAGACCAGATTTTACACCCCAGAGCAGTGATGACCCTTCTAGATAAACACAACCCCCCCCCCTACACATCCTCCTGCTGCACAAGGAGCGCACAGCAGCCCCCACCCCCCATATAGTGAAAATAGCCCTGGAATGCCTATAGGCGCTACACGTTCTATGACATGATTCACGACATGTAGAAGCGAACCCTGCAATAATCCCCCCAATTCAGATTATATTATAAAGACGGATCCCCCCAGAAGCGCTGCCATACACATGCAGGGACACCCATACATTTCTGGACACACAGGTTATCCCCCCACCACCACCACCACCAAGGGGGTGCATCGAGTCTTGCGCAACTCTCTGCCGGCATCCATTGATCCTCACCTCCTGCGCATCCTGCCACGAAATCCAGCGCCATGCCTCCCGGAGACGGATTTAAAGAGACACCAAACGTGAGTCACTCACTGGCCAGCTGTCCTCTAGATCAGCCACAGAATAAACCCTCCCAGGCTTTTTTTCCAGTACCCAAGAGGTAGTCAGGACAGTGATCTGCTCCCTGGGATGTTAGGTAGAGGTGATACTTGGTTATCCTGGCAGCAGATTGTAGAATGACTTGGTCGCCCAGCACCCCCCTGGCTGAATCTGTGCACACAGGTCCCTTTCTGGATTAATCCTTCTCTATTCCTGACGCCTCCCAAGAAGGTGCAAATGTCCTTTTTTAGGAGATGCGACTTGGCCAATGAGAGCAGGAGGACAGGACAACACCCACCAGACCCAGCCTTCTGTCTTCATCCAGGGGTAGCTGAGACTGAAGAGGAGGAGGGAGAGCATCACAATACAAGACAAGGGAGCACAGAGTAGGAGGAGTCAGAGAGGGGGGCAGGACTTAGGAGAAGAATTTAGGAAAGAAGTATGTATGATGTATGTGTTACAGGTCAGCATGCTCCATGCTTTCCCATCAGCGTAGGGCAGCAGATCACAGAGTGAGCTGAGATCAGTAAGCAGGGATATTCCTTTGGTTTCTAATGGTGATTGCATCAACTTTTGCACCAGAAAGGAACTTTATAGAGAATTCTTTTAAATCTGCCCCAAAACATGCATCCTTTCATAGAAAGATACATATTGGTTGTTTAAACAGACACTGAAATGTTTAAAAATATATGTTTCTATTTATTTTCCAAATAATTTGCTTGGAGGATACAGTATCTGTACGTACACAATGTATTCATTTCCAGTTTGTACAATGAAAAGACTGCAGACCAAGATACATTTGATTACAATGTAATCATATATAATAATAATAATAATTATATATATATATATATATATATGAGATGGGGGTAGGTAAATGGAACAGCCTCTCATCAGAAGCGGTAGGGGCTAATGGTTCTTATCTGCCGTCACATTCTATGTTTATCTATAGATCTATAATAAGAATATATGTCTGTAGATTGTTTGTGAATTTGGAACAACACTTTCTTAAAAGACAGGGGCTGGAGGCTTTGAAGAGGTTGCATAAAGCCGCAGGTCACCGGGATGGAAATAGAGGCGCTCAGCCGTTTGCTTTGTACATGTAAGGAGGGCTCGGTATATAGGAGCAGTCGTGCTGCCTGTCGCATGTTCTGCAAAAGGGGAGGTGGGGGGCGGGGCATCTGAGCACCTATAGAAATGAAGGTGAAGCTCAAGGGGGAGGCGTGGAGAGCGGCAACTGCGAGGGCATCGGTATAGCTCAAGGAGCAGGAGGGAGGGAAGTGAGGAGGTAAGTGTGGCAATGCGTGCTGCAATGAGAGCAGATTGTCCATTCATAGTAGGAGGTAAGGAGCTCATGTGTGGCTGAGAGGTGAAGCAGGGCAGGGCACACTATTCTCAGCGAGATCCAGCTTAAGGAGTTTATCATATAAGTAAGTCTCGCTTTTCAATAATCCATTTTCGAAAAAGCGCCGTGACTGCTACTTACTCACATTTTTGTGCAGAATCGTATTATACGCTGGCTGCGACCCTCACCCCGTTTAACGGGGAGGCAATTTGGGCACACTGCTTGGAATGGCATTGCCAGATCGCTTGGCTCCTTCCCAGAGCACCCCTTCCAGTTTTACCCGTGCCATTCTATATTGGGTGATCGCTCACTCGCCGGGTTAATGTTTTTTTTATTAAAAATACTTTCAGAGAGCACTTGTATATATTTCACCATAGCGGACTATGCCTTGTGCTTTGTTTTGCCTTTTGTGTTAAAAATAAATGAAAAGAAAATCTTGGTTCACTTGCCTTTTTCTCACTTGCTACATAGACATTACTGGGGAGGAATAAGAAGGCTAAAGAAGCAGCATCTTGCTTTTAGCTCTCCCAACACTTACCTTATGAGATTATTTGCAAAATGATCTTGAAGGGGGATTGGTATCGTAATAAATGATGCGCTCATAAACCTTATGTCCATTATAGGTGAGAAGAGAACTGACCGCTGATTGCGTGAATCATTGTGTTCTCGTTCAGGTAAGTGAGCACATCGCACTATTACATCATCAGAGTTATAATTATGTGTCAGGGGTAGCTTTAGGTCATATTGGCAGCCCAGACTCCTTTATCCGATGGTCAGTGTGTCCAACCTGTACTGAGGCCCGTAATATTAGGCCCTTTTAGCTCCTGAGTTGCTTTAAGGACTTGCATTGGGTTGTGGAAGATATGGCCATACCTGTTTTCACCCCAATCTCAGGGTGAAGGGGCAGATTATCAGGGTCATGCAGTCTGGAGCTGACTCTTTCCTATTCTACACCGCTGTGATCATATATAAGACGCCCAGTTGGTGCTTTTGCTACCAGTATGTTATGGTTGACATCCCTGCTTGAAAGCAGGTGACTTAAGTGTATCTTTAGGTAATGGCAAATCAAGTTTCCTTGAGGACCAGCATTTGGGTAACACATTTGACGAGTCATTACATAGAATCTTCGGGACGGGGTGACAGAATGGAGCAGATGGACGATGCTTCCATTTTACACCATAATAAAATTTGATAAGTTATTTTGGCCAAGCAGTGTTTCCACCATACCTGGGAACTTCTGGGCTGCGGCTACCTCGTGGACCCACTGATGTCGGTGGGTGGTGCCGCTGACGTCACGGGAAGCACCCCTCACTTAAATGAGTAATGGGCAGGGATTGGGTCTTGTCAAGACCCCGCTCCCGGAGAATTTGGGTGTTGACCCGGAGAAGTGTTGTCAGGGTAGCCTTTTCTCTTTTTCTGAAGCCCGATGCATCATGCTTTGTGCCCAACCTTCTGGAGCTGCACTCCCACATCAGGGTATGGAGCCCCTTCCTTGCTCCCCTAGGCCAAACCCAGAGGAGAGCCGGGTCTTCTAGGACTCCCTCGGAAGAGAGGAACCCCTGAAGCCTTTAAGGGAAATGGTGGCCAAAAGGTACAGCCCACGACCCCCCAAAACCAAGCGTTTGGGGACCCAGCTCTACGCAGAATCCCCACCGCAGCTTTAGACTACGACCTCTTCACCTATACCTCCTGTACATTGTTTAACCCCTTTATGTATTTCTATCATGACCTCCAACGTGTTGCGTGTAAATCCAGACATGGATTCCTGCCTTTGATTACGTCTGTGACGGCATGAAGAAGATCATCTTGGCTTGGCTTGGCGTGGAGGTTAGGTGTATGCGCGCCGTTTCGTTTGGTCTCTTTATTGGTAGATGCTGGATTTAATATCCACTTCATGGATTCCCAGCATCCACCAGGCCCCCCCCCCCACTCCTGCTTTAATTTATGTATACGTCCTTGAATGGTGGAGGCCGGTCACAGAGAGAGAGGCGGCAGCAGGAACACCAAGCAGACCCCCTCATGTTTCGAGCTCCTTCTGTAAGTAAATCCCTTCCCGACATCGCCTGCTACTGAGAAAGACGCAGCGAGCCCCATTTATATTGCACTCCATATCCCCGAATGATAACACAATGGGGCCGACTTAATGAGGGCTTCCAGCAGGCAGCTTGAATCTCCCTTCAGTGCCACCTGTTTAGGAAGAACAATAAAACCAGGCAATTGCTTTGAGTCCTACATTAGGAGGGGGTCACAGATGCTCGGTGCTGTACGCATGATTACTACCACAACGTCCGCCGATGCAGCTGCCTGCTAAGCCCGCACAATAGCCATTGCCGGAGACAGCAAATGCGTTCTGCTTTCTCTCGTCTCTCATTGGCTATCGGCACAGAGGAACTGAGCGTGATGGGCATTGCATCATCAGCACCGATATGCCTATACAAAAGGCAGGGGAAGGCGTGGGGGCCACACTTTATAAATTATAACAGAAGGAACACAGGCCAAGAATAGAATTAAAATTCTTAGAATAGAATGAATTGATAATATAAAATATATCTTTTAAATGTTGCTTTATTAATATAACCTGGATAGCACCACTGTAGATGAACCGTTTAATAAATACAGTGTAAATAGCTTAATAGCAAAGAGACTGGGGAGATATATATATTATTTTTAATTTCAGCACATTTACCCTACAAGTTTATTTCATTAAGCTGGCCCTACATTTTTATATATCACTTATTTTAAATGGAAATGAATTACCCATATAGTATATGTTATGCTACTTATTAGTGTATGGAAGAAGACATAGTAACATAGTGATTTAGGTTGAAAGAAGACCTAAGTCCATCAAGTTCAACACTTCTACCTATTCTTACTGCTTTTGATGCAGAAAAAGCCATAAAAACCCCAATTTAGCTATTTTCGGGAGTTTTGCCATTTATGGGGAACTTAGACAAGTCCCTATCCTTTTTTAGGATAGGGACAAGGCAAGTTATAGAGCGTCTCTTATCTAAGTGTTATATGTCACCTAGGAACTCATAGAAAACCCTATTTTTAATTCTTTTTCCGTGATATGACTTTGTTCCTTGTGGTGGGGTCGATGTTCCTTCGTCGTTACTCATCTATATATGCGGCTCGGTTACACGGTCTGGAACGTTATCATGCTGTGTTTGACACAGTTGCAACATTGCCTGGAAATTGTGTAAGGTTTGGCAAGCGTGACTTCCCTTCATAGCTCCCCTTATCTTTGATGGTGTAGGAGACAGACTATGTGGCTTCTCAAAAACATTTCATTTATTTATTTGGTGAAATTTAATTCCACCTCCTCTGGGTGACCATTTCATGAATCCTTCACGCCTGACGCAAAGTAGGTCAGCACGGTTTCCAAAACATGATCACCTTGACGGCACTGAACGGAGCGTTTAATCTAAGACAGTATATTTAATTATTTTTTTATTATTTTATTTCTTCAGTACAACGTTGTATGTGGTGTATGGATCAATAAACGGAAACATAGAATGTGACTGTAGATAAGAACCATTAGTCCCATCTAGTCTACCCGTTTTTCCTGATGTAGAGGCTCAGACCATTTGCAGATCCAGGGGGGCAACGGGACAATTGCCCCTCCTCATGATAGACAGGGGCATGCTCTGGAAGTAGGGATAAAGTCCTGACACCCAGACTTACCTCTTTATCCCCCTAATTTCCAGCATGATGCAGGGTTAAACGGAGTCACACAGCGTTGCAGTTCGTGACGCTGCGGTAGTAGCGGGGCAGCTTCCTTGTGAGCAGCATCAAAGACAGAATGAGGCTTCGCAGGGCTAGTGAGTTTCTTGTGTGTACTTCTGGGTATGTTACTTTGTGAACATATGCCTTTGGGTTTATTAGTGTATGTGTTCGTATGGTTCTTTTAATTTAAGAGTCTGGGTATATTTTTCTGTCGGTGGCTGTGTGTTAGTGTTGAGTACTGGTGTGTTAGTGTCGAATATCTAGTTGTGTTAGCGTGAGTGTTTGGATGTGTGTGTTAATGTCCCTGCAGAGTTCTGGCCCTGGATCCGTCACTGGCTCAGATGTTAATCATTCTTTGGTCCAAATAGCTCATATCTGTCATCAAAATCTGTGTTTCTATGTTCAAACAACCTGTGCTGATGCTTTTAGGCAATGCTAATGAAGTCCTTTCTTCCATTGATCTCCATGAGTCGGATGGTCATACAGAGACAGTCTGTTGTCTAGAAGTCAGTGTTTGTCTGGAAGATTGACTAAGATAACAGAACTAGAATTGGTTGGCGTTTCCTTTTGAACTTTTTCTCACAACTGTTCTATAGATCTATATTTTTCCTATTTCACCAGATCGCTAATCAATCAGCTTGTGAGGCCAATAAGCCTGTGTGTTATCAGAATCATTCTGATGATATTCTGTTCTAAGGAAGGCCCTTAGGTTGGCACACAATGTAAATGTGTCTGATGTCCCACACCTTTACGCTAAACAAAGGCTGAGCCGCTGCAGGCAAAAATAAACACGGGCAAAACTGTCAGCGATATGCCTAGCATGAGATGAGCCTCATGACTCGTATTTATGTGTTTAAGCAGACACTCAGCTGCCGTTTGGAAACATTCAAAAAGAAGCAAACAAATGTCCCCTCGTTACATAATCACTTTATTACACAAGATCCTGTTCTGTGTGGATCTGAACCCTAGCGGAGTGCGGGCTCAGGGCAACTTGACTTTTGCTGGGCACACGGTTGGCAACAACACCGTGAATCAACGCACATTTTCCGCGATTTCTATCCCCTTTAACACCTATACATATACACACAACCTCTCTCCTTCCCTCTCTCCTCATTCTCTATCTCTTTCTCATGCTCCACTAACACACATACTTCTTAATGGAACACAAACATGCTAGCAGCATACACTCTTACACACGCTAATACCATACACTAATATACATATACTTTTACACATACCCTCACACCATACACCAACACCCCACACTTACTCTAACACCATAAACTAACACTCGCATACTCACACCTACACTTACACATATACAAACTCTCCCTCTCATCCTCTTTCTTTCCTTTTCTTCCCCTTTCTCAGGCTCCACTAACTCTAGACTCCCCTGACACTCTAACACCATGCGCTGGCCCACACACTCATGCTGATACCATACACTAACATACATACACTCTAATACCACAATCTGACACGCACACTCTACAGTACAATCAATAGCACTAAGTTGGCTTTGAGAAGCAATCAAGGCTTCTGCCTGAGGTCAGAATACTAAATACATAAATAAATGAATAAATCCAGGAAATTACCTACATATTTTACGTAATTTCTCAAAAACACTTTTCTAAAAAGCTTTCATATAGTGACTACATAGCACTGTTCCCAAGCCAGGACAGTATAAAGTCCACTTGGATCCAAATGGGGTCCTCGTGTTCTCTCCAACAGGAACTCGTTAACCTTCCAGTTGTGTCCACTAAAGTCCAACTAGGACAATCCATGGGTTCAACCAGTTTATGCTTTAAAAATAAATAATTACGTGGCAATTTTTAATGCAAGCTTGGGAACAATTTTCTGCATTAATAAATATAACTTTTGATATATAATGTCCCACAAAATGACCTGGCATTGGAAGTCTTTTTGCTAAATACTGAGATTGCTTCCAAGTTAAGTAGCTAAATCTCGGTAAGGTTCATCTCAGAGCAATGCAGATTTATCCGTATGTCATCTACCAGAGTCCTCTACAACTGGCTGTCTACTCGCATCATCTAATTTAACAGCCAGTAGTCGATCCATTCTGTATTGACCGTAGCAGGATCCAACCTGCAGAGGGATTCCAAGTGATTCTAGGTTTTAAGGGGATCTGAGTAAAATGAACCAAAGAAAAGTGATGGTAATGTATTATATGAAACCAAAGAACCATGTATGTATATGCAGATATTGTTTGGTCTTCTACTGGGGACCACATAGATGGATGAGGCTAAAACATGGAAGAACTTGTTCACCCTCGTCTACTCGCCTTCAAATTCCATAACACTCTACTATGAAACAAATATATACCAGGGATGGGATGGCCAGCCTGAACTGGGCCGGCACATTGGCGGAGGTACGTATCATGTAACATGATGTGTGTGAGTAAAGGTCTTTGTGTTAGACACGTGTGTTAGAATGAGTGTGTGTGTTACGGTGTGGTGTGTGTTTGTTATGGGCAAGGAGGAGGGGCTGGGGTACCACTTTTTTAATTGCCTCCCAGACTAGAAGGTGCCAGGCTCTTCCCTAACGTATATCCCCAAAACGTGTTTTGAAATAAGCATTGTTCAACAATAGCATTTTCATACCGGAATTCTTCAGTAAAATTCTCTTCTCCGTTAAAACATACCCTCATTAATAATGTAAAGGAAATGCAAAGCATATTCAAATAAATAAAACCTATAAAATGAAAGGTGATATAAAGAAAAAACATTGGACATAACATTGAAAAGTATACGTTTAAAAGATTCTCAGTCCCAGTGGCTGGACTGGTTGTTCAACATAATTGAAGCTGTATTGTAGCACACGGTGTGTGTGGGACGGCGTTACCTTTGTAACAGTGACACCGTTTGTCACCCGACGTGTCAGAGGGGTACTCGGCCCTGCTAGTTTTGACCTCTTAAGCCCAAGTATTGTTTATTTGCTTTTGATTCTCTCATTTGTTTTATTCCAGGAGGAACTTTGTGGATATATATAAAGCCAGGAAAGATAATGATTGCCAGCGGATTGGCTGACCTTAAAGCTATTATTACAATCTCTGCTGCGAGGACGGTTTGTGAAGCACTGGGAGCTTTAGAAGGAAAGTGTGACAGATCCAGCAGGACGGAGTGACGGACGACACCGAATCCACAAGCAGATGGCGGATTTCATAGCCGGGGCGCTAGGAGGTACAGTTACATATCTGTGATTATATATACTGTATTATTATTATTTTACCGGAGATATGATTTTCTACAGAATACTGAGAAACAGAATTAATACAATTGCTGAGGCTATCTCAAAGTAACCATCCTGGTGGTCTCCTGTTTGAGCTGAACTTCTAGAGTCCTCAGCCAGACTTCTCATATATTATATTTTATGACAATCTTGGGTATAGAGAAAGGCGTGAAACACTTATAATGTGACGCAGGGTTTTCCGTGAAATATGAAGTGGTGGAGAGGTAGAGAATATAAGGGCAAGAAGAAGACCTATGATTTTCCACCAAATCTTTGTGTAAGAAGTCTTGATTGTCTCAGTTCATAGAAAGTATTGGATATTCTAGGATGTTCCGTTTCTCTGGTCGTTTCACATTGTCCTTTGGTGTCGCTGTTTTTAAAGCCAGCAGATGTCAACACAAATCTCTAGCACATTATGTCAGTAATGACGGGCGAAAATCCAGACCAGAAAAGCAGCTTTTACTAAGCTGACTGCGCATGCTTAACATCATTCAAACAGGATGACTGGTTTAGGGAGTAAGAGTCTTGCTCCAAGGTTATTATGCATATTACAGTGCACAGTAAAGAATAATGCAAAGACATGATCTATGTATATGTTAACATATATTAAAGAGACACTATAGATATCAGCGATTATTGTGTTATTTTCATTCAGCGAATTTACTCAGGGTCAGGGTTCAGGAGTGACAGAGTAATATTTACAGAGTTCCAACAAACAGATCATTTTGCATGGATTCCAAATCATTTTACTGAATGCAAATCGCTGCGTGCAATCTTTAGTTATTGGAGTTAGAAAATTAGATGTCTTTTTCCTTTAACCCCTCCCCTTACTGCCTCTACTGGAACCAGGAAGTATACATGAGTATGCGTTCTGCACATGCTCAGTAGCACTCCCATTGTATGTATACTTATCTCACTAATCACGACCTCTGATTAACTGATTATTCTGCAACAGTAATGGCGGCTCTGTTTATATTATTCTCCTATGTACACATTACAGGTGCCTGTGGGGTCATGGTTGGATATCCCCTGGACACGGTAAAGGTAAATACATACTATTGTTTCATTGATTTCTCCTGGCTGTTCATATGCGCAATTTATTTGATCCTTTTAGTAATTAAAGTTGTAGGAAGGGCCTCAGGCCCATCAGTGAGCCGAACCTAAAGCAGCCAGGAGCGGCACGATATCCACCTTATTAGCGAGCATGATACACAGCACGCAATGTCAATATGCAGGAGACAGATCTCTGCTTAGTCTAGACTGCATGCTTAGCCAATCATAGAGGAGCCTTGGGATAAGAAGCCATATACATATGCCATATGGTTGTTTTTATTTTTTTGTTTTTATTTTACTATATATATATATATATATATATATATATATATATATATATATATATATAGTCAATAAATAAATGCTACCTTTATCTTTTATGTTCCATAGCCTTTGGACCACACTTCTCATGATGTTCAGCCACATACTTTTGTCTCACAGAGCATCATGGGATCTGTGGTGCACAGCTGAAATATTGATCTCTCCATTATTTATTCACGGCATTTCCCATTATTTAGAAAAAATATATCAGTTTCTTGCTTTTTCTAATTTAATGGCGTCTATGTTTTAACTGTATTATTGTTTTACCCCATATTTGCCTGTTTTTTGTTAGCAGCTCTTGCTCCTTATTTTGTCACTGTCCTTGCCTAAGCAATGTTCCCCTTTTTACATTTATATTGGGTAACGGGCTCATGGGAATAGTAGTTTGCACCAGATGGAGGCAGATGCTACCTGTGAACTACAGACCCCATGATGCGTAGCCAGCCAAAAGTATTTTGTGATCATAGGTAGGATAGTTCTCAACAGCAGTATATATTGAAAACAATACTGCACAACCATCATTGCCTGGCTCAGTATATAGTAATGGGAGTTATGCTCTACCACCGTCAGTGTCTGGATCACTAAATAATGTTAGGAGTCATGCTGTACCACTTTCTGTGTCTGGATCACTACATAATGGTAGGAGTCATGCTGTACCACAATCTGTGTCTGAATCACTATATAGTGATAGGAGTCATGCTCTACCGCAATCTTTTGACTCTTGACATCATCTAAAGATTTGTTTTGTGCATATGTGTGTGGATACCCGATATAATATATTATTTGAATAACTTTGTTGTTGTATTGGTTCATATATTCTCACAGACATTGAGGGCACTTGTGGAACACAGTGGTATACATCTAAAAGAGAAAACTCTCTATGAACACTTATCGCTCACATTATTGCACTATACTTTTTTTCTTCTCTGGGCAATGAATTACCACGAAAAACACTTTAATTCTTCAATTTAAAGTTTGTGTACAATCCAAATAAATATAGAATAATACTGAGAGCACTTTTTTGTATAAATTTTGTATAAATTGTATTTTGGTTCTTCGATACCTTTAGTTTATTTTGTATGCGAGTTGTGGTGATTGTGATTTTTATTTGTCACATGTAAGTTACTCATGCTAGATTACATATCTTTATGAATCTTATGTAACTTAATTAAACAGTTCTAATATCATTAATTCCACGTTATTCATTTACCTAAAGTGAGCAGACCACTATTTGGTGCACGTTCTCACTCTCCGTCAGTGATGATGAAAAGTGTGGGAAGTGATGGGGGCACATAAAGAAATTCTGTGGTATGTGCCTATAGAATGGTTGCCCTAGTTTTCTTATTTCCCCATAGGTACGAATTCAGACGCAAAGGAACTACAGTGGGGTCTGGCACTGTATCTGCTCGACCTACAAAATGGAAAAAGTAAGTTCTGGCAAGCTCTCTATGCTCACACAGGTATTATTTGACTTGGTTTTCGCTAACCCTCAGTGCTTTGTTCTATAAGGCATCTGGATTCTTCAAGGGGATGACGATGCCAATGTCAACGGTATCCATCAGCTCATCCATAGTGTTCGGTGTTTATAGAAACTGCCTCTACAATTTATGCAAGCTGAAATATGGAACATCGAACGTGAAGCCATCGAAGTTGGACATTTTCCTTTCAGGTTATGTTGCAGGAGGAGTTCAGGTATTTAAGGATGTAATCGGAAACATTGTATAACGGGAATTCCTGGTCTGTGTCATTGTGCCAGTGCTAAGCTTTGATTCTATGAGAAAAGCATAGGGGCACATAGGGGCACTTGCCTCGTACCATCTCCAACACATACTAAAAAAGTTTCTTGGATTTGCATATAGATGTATTCTAAATCCGATTTCACAGATATAATGCTAGAAAATAAAAATATTTATATGGAGTGAGGACTTAATCTCAATAAAGTGTTGCATTCAGGGGCTTAACTAGAAACCCTGGTGCAAAAATTGCCTCGGGGCCCCCCAACTTCAACAGCTGCTCTGCACTGTGATTGCCTCCAAACAACTTGTCTGTGCCTTCTTTGCCCCTTGCCCCCCCCTTCCAACATAAACTCTGGCACACATATGTCAACATACTTCCACAAATTACACACATACTCATAGTCACTAACACAAACACTTACACATACATTCTGACACACACAAGTACACATCTATGCTCTCTTAAACACAATTACACATTCATGCTCACACACACATAATTACACATCCATGCTCTCACACACACACAATTACACATCCATGCTCACATACATACATACATATATACAAAACATATACATACCCCGTGCCCCCGCTTACCCCTCACCTCCCCAGCAACTTATTGCCCGGTGCAAGCATCCTTGAGTTTCACCACGTGGTCATGTGACGTAACGTGACCCCGATACGCTCCTTTCTCCCTGTGTAGAAAAGGCCCTTCTGACCTTGGCCAGTATACTCCCGGTCGGAAGGTCCTTTCTAAGCAATTTTGAACCGGCATGAGGAGACAGGAACAAGGGGTCTCAGAGGTCCCACCAGCCCTTGTAGAGGCATGGACCCCTGGTTGCATTCTAGAGAATATTTTAGACCACTCATTTTGTGATCCATGTCCGGGTCTTCTGTTTGGCAACCTTGATCTCCATCCATCTAAAGGGCACAATTACATTTTAGTGGCCTGAGGGATGCCGCACGCACAGGTCACATCAATCACGTGATTTCATTCTATGTCCACATGGTATAGAAATATTTTTTGTCCGCTTAAAGACATAGAATCATTAGTGATATCAGGAGAATCCCCACGGCCATGGATGTGAAGACAGAAAATCACGTGTATAGATTCCAGGATATATGCAGTTTGGGAATGTGACATGACCATACCTGGGAACTCTTCTTCTCAATGAGTGGACCCCGAGACTCTCTAAATATTAACTCTAGCCCGTCATGAGGATTCTATGTAGTTTTTCACCAAATGTGTTGACCAAATGGCTCTAATACCGGCCCCAAGAAACCTTGACTTGTCAAATCACCTGCATTTAAGCAGGTATATGGAACATAACATACTGGTAAAAAAGGACAAATGGTGAGACTTATGTAGAAAAGAGTCAGCGCTAGACTGTGTGACCCTGAAATCTGCCCCTTCACCCTGAAACTTGGGGTCAAACCCTGAGCGTTCCCGGGTGTGAAAAATGACCTCTCGTTTCAGGTTTTAGTGTCGTCCCCTGCTGACATGGCCAAAGTACGACTGCAAACCCAAGCTTTTCCACGCCATTCTAACACATGTGCTTTGGTGGCGGGACCCAAATATACAGGACCCATCCATTGCCTCATCACCATCATACGGGAGGAAGGATTTCTCGGACTGTACAAAGGCAGCTCGGCTTTAATGTTCAGAGACTGCCATTCGTTCTCTACGTACTTCCTGACGTACGCTGTTTTTCGAGAATGGTTCGTTTCTGTTGAACAAAGTTACTCAGGTATGTGATTAATTAGCGTGCTAATGTTCGTCCCGGAGAAACTTTTGCTTGCATTACTAAGTGGTAGGCAATGGAAAAATACAACCTTTACCTTCTGTGGCTCTTGTTTAACTCTTTATGTGCCACAAGAGGTTAATCATTTAAACCTTATCACAATTACCTCCTGTGGCCATGAGGTGGTTTTGCTCTTAATCTATAAGTCACATTGCATCAGAAAAAAAGAGAAATACATTCACTCATCCGGTTAATATAACACACTGAATTTTTTATTCATTTTTAAATATCGAGAAGCAGATAAGACCCATTGGGTCCATCTAGTCGGCTATTTTTTTCTACTGTACAGACTCAAACTTTAATCGGTCCTTGGTCTTGACCTCATTTAGCCTCTACCACTGTTCTATTTATCTTCCACCCTCCCAGTGACGTAAAACTCTACAATATATAATGCAGGTATCCATATTGGTGAATAACGTTGAACTTTATATGTCTTCCCTTGCAGAATTATGGGGTGTTCTGCTTTCGGGGGGATGTGCCGGAGTGGTGGCGTGGAGCATTGCCACTCCAATGGACGTCATCAAATCGAGGCTGCAGGTGGATGGAGTAACGCAACAAAAGTACAGAGGGGTAATCCATTGTATCACGGAAAGTGTCAGACAGGAAGGACTCGCGGTCCTCTTTAAAGGCCTATCGCTGAACTGCCTGAGAGCCTTTCCTGTGAACATGGTGGTTTTCTTGACTTATGAAGCCATCCTGAGACAAATCAAACCATTTACCTCATGAAACTGAAGAAAAATAACAAAACTGTTTAACCCTTTGGTGGCGGGTGCTAGCCCATTTGGGCGATCGAGCATCATGGGAGCTGTAATTCCATATCAGCTGGTTTGTTGCCCTCTGTTTAAAAGGAAAAGACACAGATATATTATTTTACATAAAAAGGATTGTTATCTGCTGACTACCCCAAGCAGCTGTCATGGCGTTGGTGAAACGGGGCACAGACCCCCAATGTTACTTTGGCTATTCACTTTTGTGGGTGATGGTTGAAATGTAGACCAGTTTCCCCCTTTAACCATACACACTTATGGGCGAGAGCACTGTGGGGCTGCAACTAACGTTTTTTTTTCATAATCAATTAGTTGGCCGTTCATTTTTTTAATTAATCAGATAAAAAAGGAAATTTGTTCGTTTTATTTAAAATAATGTAATGAGGAGACTGGGGAAGTTAATGATGGGGACTGGGAACTGGAATCAGACCGAAGGGTGGGATGGAGTTTATTTAATAACAGACTGAGCGATTGGGAGGGGGTTAATGGTGGGATGAGAGAGTGGGTATCGGATCGGGGGTGGGAGAGAGGGAGTTTATTTAATTTGCAGACTGAGCGATTGGGAGGGGGTTAATGATGGGATGAGAGAGTGGGTATCGGATCGGGGGTGGGAGAGAGGGAGTTTCTTTAATTTGCAGACTGAGCGATTGGGAGGGGGTTAATGATGGGATAAGAGAGTGGGTATCGGGGGTGGGGGAGTGGGAGTTTATTTAATTTGCAGACTGAAGGGTGGGAGGGAGTTAATGAGGGGAATAGGGGAGTTAATGACGGGATGAGAGAGACTGGGCACTGGTCAGACCGCCCGGTGAGAAGCAGGGAATAAATACATACCTTACAGCGGCCTACAGTCTGGGACGTCTTCTCCACTCGGTTCTGAAGTAGCACATGCCTGAAGTAAGTTACATTTTAAAACAATAGTGCATGCTGTACCCAGACCAACTAATTGAACGACCAACTGATCAATAATAGAAATTATTGACAACAATTTTCATTATCGATTTAGTCGATTAGTGGTTTCAGCCCTAGAGCACTGTGTTTCTGTTACACCTAAACCTCTGACCCTCTAGTTTAAGATCATGTATTTAAACCTCCCCTCCCTCTCTTCTCTCTCATTGAAGCCGTACATATTGGGACCGCTTAGTCCTTCCCGATAACATTGAGTTATGTATAAATAAGCGATTGTCGATGATTGGTCACCAGAGTAATCCACAGAAGGGTCCATATTGTATTATATGTAATAATTACAGTTATCAAGCCCGGCCCTCGTGAAGGACATTGATATCCATTGCAAAAGATTGATTTCACTCTGAGCAGGGTTCCAATCCTTCGGCTTATGAACTCCTGGGATGAGGAGCTGCGATTTATTGATTTTATTAGTGTGGATATCCACATCGCAGCCGCGAGCTTATTTTGTAGGAGGATTTAGTGTCTGAGAAAAGCAGCACAATTCTATTTATAAGACATTAGCAGCACGGAAGGTGTTCTAGAACATTGTGTTCCCAGTCAAGGACAATTATGCTGAATAACAAAACACAATAATCATTGCCATATATTGGATTACAAATAAACTGTTTGGCCCAGGGCCGGACTGGGGATGTCTTAATGGCCCTAGGACTTTAAGGCCAGCAGCCACCAAATATTGCAAGCACGGCCCCCCGTTATGTTATATTTCTACACTCGTGCAGTGTGCGGCTGGGCATAGATGGCAGGTCGGGTGAGTAAGGGGTGCTGTTGGTCAGTGGCCCGTCTGGAATTTTCCGAAGTGCCAGATGGCTAGTCAAGGCCTGGTTTGGCCACCCATGCATTGTCTTTATAGGCTCCATCCCCCTTATAGCATCACTACGCATCTCTTTATATAAATAGACTGCTGAAATGGGATTCAGCTATTTACATACGGAGAAGACAGGAAGACAGGAAGGTGGTTTGGTACATCTTTTCACAGTCGAGAAGCAATTCTACTGTAAACAGTCGGTGGACTCCATTCTTCACACTTAAGATCGACGTAAAGTCCTTAAGTGCAAAAAACTGTGTGTCACTTCCTACGCTCTGCGTATTCTCGCCAGCGGTGTCCATAATCTGTAACCTTTTAGTCGGCAACCGACGGTGGGTATGGACACTGCCGGTGCCAATGTTGTCAGGGGAAGTAGGGATTGATTGGCAGTATGGTAGGTAAAGCATCTTTTTTCAAATGTTTGTTAATTGTGCAAACTTTACTTTATATACAGGTGTGGCCAATTGCTTAAAGTTTTCAGTAACTTTAAGCACATTGGCATTTTGTGGTATTAATAGGTTTGTTGTTACCTGTATCCACTGAACGCATAAGCCAATAATGTGAAATAAGAGAAAATTGAATGTTTAGAGGTTTTCCGTCATACAGATTTACTTTGTGTCACTAGCTGCATTTAAGGATATAATAATAATAATAATAATAATAAATACATATTTAATTACTTTTAAATTATTCTGGTGCAATGTTTTTCATATATGGTTTTCTATAATTCATATGATGTGAGTAAATCTGTAAAATTATATTGTTTGTAACATAAACAATGGTACCAAGGGCCAAATAATAGAATGTTTAGAATAATTGCAGAATAAAATTCTAAAGTGTATTTTCTATAATATTGAAGGTGCTTATTAACCAGGAAACACGTTATTGTTAATATTAAACGCAGTGAGAATATCGTCATGTGTATCGTATTCTGCAAATCTGAATTTATAACAGCCACTGTGATATTCCTGGGCTATTCTGATATATTTGTCTGGGTATACTTAAATCAACTTAATCCCCACACTGGAGCCTGGCTCGGATATGGTGTTTGGGTGCTGGTGTCTGGACAGGTGTCTTGTTGGCTTTGGTTATTATTATGCTATAGGAGAAAATTCTCAGTATTCTGCTTAGAAATGCGGTTAGGGTTTCTAAAACTAGCATTTAGTCCTTGGAAAGCATAGGCCGTAGGGGAAGGAGTGATAAATGAGCTGTATGGATGGTTCTACGCTATTGTATATGTCAATAACCTGCCTATGTTTGTTGATATGGTATGATTTCCCATTATAACATACTTGCCATAGGCTCCATTCTACCTCCTAGGTGTCTGCAATAGCCTGTCTTGCATGGTTAACACAGAAACAGAATTTGAAGGCATATAAGACCTATTCTTGTTTTTTTTCTTCCTGTTCTAAAACCAAACTTGTCCTTGTCTTATATTCAGGCTAGGCACTAGTCTCCCCCATGCATACTTCAATTCCCTCATATTAACACCTCTGGCTAAGGGCTGTTCCGCTTATCTACCACCCTATCAGAGAAGTAAATCTTCCTTACAGCTAAGCCTTTGACCTTATAGTTTTAGGCTATGGCATATTGCCCTAACATCTCTCCTCCTCGAAATTATATTCCCCTCTTGCACTTCGTAACTTTTCTAATGATGTCAATGCTGGAGTTATCATGGGATGTCTGTACGTGTTTAAAATTCATAATCTAGAACACGGCAACAACTAAAACATTTATTTTAAACAATTAAACCTGCAAAAGGAGTACATTGGAATCCTTAGTGGTCACATGCAGCCTTGGCTGAAATCCCAGAAGGAAATAGCCCCCGGCATTCTGAATAAGTTACCTTTAATCAGGAAAAGTAATGCAAATTCATTTGTGCCCCTTAAAGCTGCCACGCAATTTCTGTATAAAATCACTAAAAACAAACAACCCATGTTTGTGAAATTTCCATCTACGCCGCATTCTTCATATAACAGAATCAAGAATACTTAAAATAGGTTTTTGAATCTATTTTATTGGTTTATTGTACAATGGACCCTCTGGGTGTGAAGAACAACCATTGAGTATAACATTCTGCAGCGTGCTGCGTTCTCCCAAGTGGTTTTGCATGGTCTTCTTCTTTTAAAGGTTAATTTAAGTATATTGTTGTTGACAAAATTATTTAAAATGTTAAAAGTCAAACGCCAGCTTCCTTGGAGTCATAAACTGCTTCGCTATCTCATCCGTGATCTGCTTCCTCCTCTCTTGATGAGCTGCAACCAGTGGCTGTAATGTATCTATTAATAATTTCTTAAGCTCCCCGGTTAGCATTGCTCCACTTGTATAATCCTAAAAGACACAAAATAATTCAGTTATTGGCCATGACAATGCTGGCTATGAACGGATTGCATTCCATGTTATTTAAATTTAAAGGGTATAGGGCACCTAGGGTAGAATCGGGAAAAATATTCATAGCAGAAATTAAAAACTCTTGATATCCCTGCTTGAGCCCAGGCGTCTCAATGAAAAAAACATTAAACTACTAGTTTAAGGTGAAGATACACAGAATTCATGACTTGTTTGCAGTCCTGGAGTTAAAAACACCTAATTTAGAGCTTTATTTTTGCTATTTAATTAATGTAACGTATTTAGATATATTTTGATAATTTTAATATTTACTTTGTCCCCGAGGAGCTCATTACAGCAGCATGTGAGACAAAACCCGTTTGCCTCCCTGTCCTGAACACACCTGTTACCCAAGCAGTTAAGTTGGGTGATCGTACAGATGTACAGACAGTGTGGATTTCCAGTAAATAAACTACCGGTCGCTTAAAAGGGACTCACATAAGACTACACAAAAATGTGCATTTCTATGTTAAGAAAGATGTATTTATCCATTATGCAAAATAGGTAAATGCATCTCCCTTTTTGGGGGTTAAGCTGTATTTTTAATAAATATGGTTACATCAGTTTGCACACACTGGATGGTGTTAGCATAAACAGTCTAACCCTAGCACAGCTCCTTGAAGGTTAAGTCACTTCTTCTGTACCTGTCGCACTTGTTCAAGTTTCTCATCATCCTCAAGAAGGTAAGTCAAATACATGTAACAGACGTCCACCTCGCAGTTGCCTCCGTACTTCCTATGCTCCTCGATTGTGTCTTTACCCCCGGAAAACGCGTGCTTATTGATCTTTAACAAAAAAAGTGAAAGCGCAAGTTTAATGGAAGGATATTGGATTCAACAGTGAATACGGAACAATCAACATTTTCTCCAACTTGGACTTGGCACCTGGCTCTCTGCTAATTTTCAGTCTAATATCCTAATGGCCCCGTTGTCGCCCCCTGTTGTCAGAAATTATATTCAAATGCAAGCGGACATCAATAAAGAATACATCATTACAAAGGAAATATTTTTAATCTGTCATTTGCACAATAAACCATATAGCCCATGTAATCTGACTTTTTTATATCGTCCTTATGCTGCAGAAACAACCTCTAAAGCTTCAACATTAACATAGAGGCAGAAATTTTTTTTCCCTTAAGACTCACCTTTGTTTTGATCTGTTTGGGAGTGTCTGTAAGGAATATGGAGGAGTTGGAATCGCTGGCACTCATTTTTGTCTGGGCTCCTTGCAAAGCTGGAAAAAAGGTGGAGTGAAGCAGCGCTGGTTTGGGGTAATTTATCCTGGGAGCAACATCCCTCGTCATCCGAAAATATGGATCCTGCAAAAAACAAACACACGTTTATTGCATGTGAAGGGACTGACACGGGTAGTATTGGCTGCAGCCAGGCTAAAGATAAATGGTATCTACCTGGTGCAAGATGGCAAGTATGATATTAAAAATGTTCATCTGTCTCTGAATACTACTTTACTTTCCCAGCAGCTATAAGTCTGGCACTACGGTACTTCCCTGCAGTTATACTCGGGTATTTGGAGAGCATATGCAAACAGTTACAAGTTCCTGGATTCAACCCAAATGTGACCAAAACCGAGTGCGTACTTCAACCTAGTGCATGTCCGTACCTGATCGATCGCGCATGGGATGAGGCACTGAATATCTCTTCTGCCGTTGAAGATTTCTGGGAAGGAGCTGCTGAATGACGGGGCGGCCTGGATGGCTGGAAAGCTGATTTTTCCTGAAATCAACACAGTGAGTTAAAACAACATGATACCAGTCCACCTACCTGACGTTAAAGGGACTGTCAACATGCAGACTATTCTCATTTATTGGTTTCTATAGCGCCATCAGATTCTGCAGCGCTGTACAAATATTATATAATTTATAAATGCAAAATAACAATGTGCATCACACTAAGGTGTGTGTGGGTATGTTTAAACAAACTTACAATCAAGAACTAATAAATGATAAAAAAAAACCTGCTTAATTTCCATTATTTTCAGTATTATATATAGTATATATAAAATGCTTAACACGGCCTAACTCTGCCTCTTTTCCAGCACAGACAGGATAAGAGATGCTCCAAAAAGTCAAAACCAATAATATTAAGGGATTTGTTTACTCTAACAAAATATTTTTTTACAAAACTCATCTGGTATTAGACTCTCAGCCATATCGTATACTAATGTTTAGCTCATGAAAGAGTAAGAGGAGAAAATACCTATACAGTCGCTGTCTGTGAAACCGAATATTCCCTTCACTTGGTTGAACGTTACGTGCTTCTGGACCTGCACCACGTTTTTGTAGAAACTGGAACTCTTCCTGAAATAGAATTATCACAGAAATGCATCTTATTTCAGTAACTGTATGGGGACTTTATTCATCAGAAAACATACGACTGCAACTTATCTTGGTTCACAGAAAGCAAACGGATTGCCCTTAAACAAGACGGTCCGATGAAGCGTGTGATACCTTTTACTGGGCCTAGGTTCATGGAAGGATGTAGTTACAGAAGTGTTTAAGACCTCGGACGCCCCTTCTTCAGCTGTAATTATTTCTTTGCCTCTGAGCTCCTGATAGACATAAGCATCCCCTTCTCTACGATTCCTTTTTTGTAGCACAGGTTGCAACACAAAACTGTGGGTTTGTTCACTAAAGCAGGAGTCAGGATACACGTGTGGCCCTTCAAAATGTATTGTTCAATCACAGCGGTGATATCCAAGAAATCACACACTTTAAAAACTTTTTTTTATAGAAAAAAAGCTTGCCGGGTTGGCCCTTCATAATGTAAAGTGAAGTTAGATGGAACTGCGACTCTCCTGCCAACTGGTGGACAAACCCCTGCCTGACCCAATGGCTGACCAGGGGTTGGATGGACTTTTTATTTGTAACTCCAGCATAAGGCAGAACAGCGCTACCAAGGGGACCTACACATCACACCATTACTTTAGGGCACTTTGAGCTTCCTCTGTCCATCGCTCACTAGCACAAGACTATGATTCGCACTGATTGTCAGTCCGGGTCTTTGCTTTTTTGACATGCGACCAACAGATAAATGTACGAAGGAACCTACCCCATGTATTCAAGGTCTGAAAAGATAAATGTTTTATTCATATCAAAACCGCAAGCGATGATGTCTTTGGCATTTTCGATGGCGTACTGGTACGCTTTCTCTATAGTCAGGTCTTTCCACAGGTACTTCTCGTCATCGGTCAACTGGACAACCAGCGGAACGTTAAAAACGTCTTGCAGCCACCTAAGGAGAAAAAAAAAGCCACAAATTCCGAAAGTTGTGTTTTAGAACTGGGATGGGAGATTAAAATGATTGCAGTTTAAACCTTTCACATTGAACACGTCTGCAATAACACAGTCTATACTGACCATCCTGTAAAAGCCACATCAGCTTTGAATGCACTTACTTTGTGAAGATAAATGGGATCAGATGGCCGACGTGCATTGCTTCAGAGGATGGGCCCCTTCCGGTGTAGATGTAAAATGGCTTCTTCTTCTCATAAGCATCCAACACATGATGCATATCCCTGAAAAGCAGAAGCTTAATTACCTAAATATAAGTCTGTAGGTTGTATCATCGCCTCTAAACAATCAGAGGCGTAACTGTCTTTATAAAATAATACTGTGCGTACCTGTGTGAAAAAAATATTCCCCTCCGTAAAAAGTGATGTGCTTTCTGTCCTGTGACCTTTTCAATTCTGTCTATAAGTTCCTTGTCTATTTTGCTGCTTCCAAATCGAACTAGAGGATGAAATATTCAGGGTCAGTGAGACAATCCAGAAAAGCTATACAGTATAACATTACAGATTATTTAATGACCTATATAGCGCCTTCATATTCCGCAGCACTGTACAATGCGTAAAAAGGACATTCAAAGCAATGTATTACAGAAACAAGCTAATCCTAACGTCATTAATATTTTTCAGTGGATCTGTCACTAACAAAAAATGACTGCATGGTCTGCACTGTACTAATTTAATACGAATTTGGCGAGTCCTATCTAATTTTACATGACTATGTTGCTTTCCACGGAGCTGAATCAGCGGGACCGCATTGCATTTTAACTCACCGAGACTCTCATGCTATTTAAAGCCTTCTCTGGACACCATTAATAATGCCCCTCAGTGGGTTAAAATGCTGCAGAGAGGAGGCCATTTAAATAGTTTTTAAAGCGTACTTACCTATAAGCTTGTCATAGTCAACTCCTTTGGCGCTGCCTGTCTGCACCGTCCATGGATCAACGAAATCCTCCCCATCGTCCTCCGCTGCCGGGCCGTTGGCGACGGCTGCGCTGTCTGTCGGAGGCGACCCAGCTTTGTAATCTTGTCCAGTTAAACTCTTATAGTCCACTTTCAGTGACAGCAGCTGCTTCACGGCTGCATCAATTTCATCCTGCACACAAGCATATTCCACGTATAATTAAAAAACATTAAATGAACCCCACTTAAAGGTGCTGTTCAAGGCTTTAAATGCATCGTTACAAACATCATTCCCAGCACTGCTGAATGCCCAGCCCATTGCCAGAAACACTGCTTTAAAGGGGGAAATCCAACCGATGTTGTTTTATTCCCAGTATCAGACTAAAACGTGTTTCCAGAAATATTGTTTTCTTTTTAAAACAATATTTTTTAAAATATGTTTAAAGGTTTTGCAAAGTATTTTTGTTACATCCACAAAACACGACAACATGAATCATCTTTATGAATTCTGGTATATGAAACACGGGATAAACAATGAATAAATAACAGTCATGTAATTAAATGTTACATCTACATACTACTTTTAAGTTAATTGCTATGTCCACAGGGGTTACCTGCAGTTGTGTTTTTACGTCATTGTGTTGTGTCTTACATAGGTTACCTTGGTTGCTTTTTCAGTCTTTAATAAACGAACTCTGTCTCCTTGTGATGTCACCCGTTCATACAAATCCAGAGCGGTGAGAGGCTGAGATTCGTTAGCAGCCATTATTTTGCCGGCCACAAGAAAGTAAACTTGTTTCTGGTCCCCAAACAAGACGTTCCGCTGGTTAAAGGTCTCTTCAAGATCCAAACCTGTAGGCAGCAGTGATGCAAGAGCTCAGCAATAGGCTTTCTATAGAAGAATAAAGGTGTGAACTTTACACTTAAACATTACTAATTAACCCGGAGAATATGGATTTATAGTATATCTGCCCGGCAGAAATGCCTTATTTGATAGGCGCCGAATCATCTACTCTGCAGATTATCGCATTAGAAACATCCTTTCCTCCTAGAAATTATTCTTTCTTCATTTCAAATGCTACCTCTTATATTTTTCAGGGAATACTTAATTATCTTGTGATGCTACAGCAGACATTGATGTCTTGTTGCCATAGAAACTGAAAAAGCTTTTTAAAAATTTGTGTGTTTTTATGAGATTCAGATAATCAAGTAAAATGACGGAACATGTCAGAGAACGCAATAAAAGTTCGGGTGGATAAGAACCTCTGAAGGCCGCAAAGATTTCTAGTCCGCGGGGAGAGAGCAGAGGATCTTTTATTCTGTCGGGTCCCGATTTCCTTATGCGAAGATCATTTTAATTGTTAAAGGTCCGGAGAACTAACTAGAAATGTGTGATTCCTTTTATATATTATATTTATATATCATCACTTATCATATAACTACTAAAGCCTTCAAAGATCGAAACAGAATAAATATAACGTAAAAAATATAGTAATGAAAATGCAGAGTGAAAACCCATTCACGGTAAAATCTTTTTATGACACAAGCCTACTTCACGCTAAAAATCACACATTATGTTCCGTATGCCGACAATACGATAAAATACGATATAATGTGCGAGTGCATTTCCCAATAATGTGCTGATTCTTACTATAATTATATAAATTATGATTCACTGTACATTTCAGCTCACCAAGTTCTGTGGAACGACGCAAGCAATATGTATAATTTCTAATGGAAACTAGACTTGTGCTGCAAGATCGACTACTACTGAGGTCAAACATTGGTACTGACAGGCTGGAAGATAAATGGAACAGCCTCCCAGCAGATGTGGTAGAGCTTAATAAACTATGATAATTGAAACATGCATGGGATAAGCGTATGACAACAGCAAGAACTTATTGAGGTCTGAGTCTCTACTCTTGGGCTGACTAGATCGGCTGAAGTAACCGATTATATACCACATACTGCAGGATGTGCTGGTCAGCAACATGTGTTTTCTGATCGCCTCAGAGCTCACTATCCTCTCCATGTGCATATGAATGAGAATCGGCCTAAATGTATCATCATAATGTATTTAATAGTTAATTCTCCCCACAGAACGCTAATAATGTAACACAATCCGTGGCCACTCCCTGAAGACACCGGTCTGCGGACACGGAGCTGGGTACACATGGCAGAGCTCGGATCATGTTCCATATGGACAGGTCTCCATTTATCTGTTGACAAGCATTCAGCAGAATCACCAGTAATCGCGCTAACTGCTTTCTATAGAACCAACACCCGGTCCGGTAGGTATTTACACAACAACCAATTCCTCACCGTGAATTCTAACAGCCGGTGCCTGGATGCTGCAATGTCTCTGACACACGTAACGAGGGCTGTGCACCCAAGACTGACGCCGTGCGGAAACATGAGCCATCATTGGGGTTCCCACTGCTACCGAACCCCCTGGGCCGCAGTAAATTCATTACATGTAGGGATTATAACAGCCGCTTCGGGACAGCCTCCAGTGAATACAACGTCTCCGGGTATATACTATTTTCTTACATTTATAGAAGGTTCTCTTGAGACGAATTCAGGGCGGAACGTATGTGTCCGTATCTAGTTTCCCTGCGGCGAGGTCTGGTGACGGACTCAGCATAGGATTGATAGCATTCCTGGGGCTGATGGAGTGCTGTACAGATACAGCTTAGTGAGCAGTCCAGGTAACCAGTCAGCCATTGTGTCTGTATGTGTACTCCCAAGGTTTGCGTGTTTGGGGCCCCAAATCTATCTGTCCCTTCTTCCTCCCCTGATGTTCCTCTTTTCTAGGAGCTTTTCTAGGAGCTCAGAATGTTTGCTGGTGTATCTACAACCCTACAAGTCACAATAATATGTACAGCAGGAAATGTGTATATTAAAATTAATTATTATTCTAAATGTAATTATTCGTATAAAGAAAATACCTAAAGTGAAGCATGATACATTATCTGGTGACTCCATCATATGTTGATAGACATTATTTCTTTACACAACCAAAACTATAAACATATATATATATATATATATATATACACACATTGACACAGAGCTTGTAATCTTAAACATATTGCTACATATAAACACGCTATTGTGTGTTTTAGTTCTAGAGAGTGAGGGTCTCATGTCACTGGACATTAAGGCTGAGACACCTGCAAGCTTCAATAAATTGTTGTACTGAATACAATGTCATCGCACATAATAATTTACAGCCCCTGATTATAGGGGTCTGGTTGAGAATCTTGGGAGTTATTCTGCAGTAGATGAATATTTTTGCAGCTTTTTTTGTTACTTCTACTCTAATTTAGATTTTAAGTGGAGGAAGGATACTGCTGATTAAAAATGTTTCATATCTTTTCTCTTTCTAACAGTTTCCTTAAGATCTAAATCTACCATCACATTAGGGTGTGGATCCTGGAACTGCAGTTCACCAGAATGAGTGCTTTGGTAGCTTACGATGACTCTGATGACTCCGATGAGCCTGAAAAGATACAGGATTGTGTTATGCCGAGAAAACCAGTTCCTGCTGAAAGTTCGATGGCACCTTTTATGGCATCAATTCCACGGTATGACGTAAATGTGCCCATTCCTTGGAAGAAAGACTCTCCCAGGGATGGTGGGGGCTTATCTTTTATGTGCACATATGAAAGCACAGTAGACAGAAATGAACCTATATCCAAAAACACTGGGCACAGTTTACCATGCAGCATTTTTAACCCTGTGAACGATATGAGGACATCTGAAAAAACATTTAACAAATCCAGCGTGTATGCGCAAAAGAGGCCCACAGACACTCCATGCAGTGAACGAATGGTTAAACCTTACATACCCAAAAGAATGAAGCAAGAGCATTCGTCATGTTCGGAGGATTCTGGAGGGGCTGGGATTGCAACGCAGACGTCTATTTCTTCGCCTCTTTCATCTCGGAACGTTTTCAGAGTTTCTGATTATCTCAGGCCCTATTTGCATTCAAAGTACAGCTCCACTGAGATTCCTCACAAACTGGTGTTTCTGATGAATGAACACAACGGTCCTGTGAACAGAGTTCAGTGGAATCCCGTGAAACAATACAGTCATCTGCTTCTCTCCGCTTCAATGGACACAACTGTCAAGGTGCGCCTCTTACAGCATTCTCCCCCCCCCCATTTTCTGTGTTTATATTAGTTGTCAGGGGAAGACCGTAAAATGCTTTAATTTGAGTCAATATCGATGAAAAAAGTTAGTACCTGAAGGTGTAGGGTATTAATGTACATCAGAAATGAGTATGGAATCTTGAATAGGTTTCTCAGCAGATGGGATGTGAGTCCCATACAGTAAGGTATTTAAAAAACAAAACATTTGTGATAACCATAGTTTCCTAAATCTTCAACTACAGACCTACTCAGGCTCAAAATACCAAAAGTACGGTATTTGCTTGAATATAAGACAAGGTTTTTTTCAGAGCAAATGCAATGAAAAATACCCCTCGTCTTATATTCGGACTTCAAATAGAGGTCTGACTATGAGACTAAGCGCTGCAGGGGACCCAATCCTCCTCTCTGGCAGCCTCAGCTGTTGCCGGCACTTCCTCCGGGCCTTCTATGACCGAGCGCTGGCATGATATGACCTTTCCGGTCAGAATGTGGTCAGAATAAATTTTTTTAGGTACGTTACTGCAATACATTCTTTTTTGAATGAGTATTTTAGTAAATTAAGTTTTTTGTAGCCACTTGTGACCACCAAGTCACTTGTATTCAGGGATGTTTCGGCTTTCAGACATTAATGTAGATAATGCCAATACGTCATTAAATCAGTTTATGCGAAGTTGACTGCTCCAAACCTTATGACCCTGTGAATCGAGCTTTTTACCCTGAGTTAAAAGTAAATATCTGGGTGTAAATGGAACACCTTGTGCATTTTATTAACCTTCGTGGGGCGAGAGGTGGATTCCCCTTTGTTTTGTCTGGATATAAAACCTTATTTTTTCTTGATAATCTGGTAAGTCGGCCAGCCAGCTGTACTAGTTGTCTTTTTTCCTTAAGACTAACGTGTCTGTCTTCTAACCAACGGGACCAATTTTCCATTATGTCTGGGTGCATGTTTTCCAGAGTCTATGATGCTTTCAGTGATATCCTAGTGGAATAAACAAGAAAAGCCACGGCCAAAGGCTCATTAGTTAGCAGCAATGTGTTTCGCCGAGGTGCACAATGGACCCCATCGGCTAAATATTATATTTTATTCCACCACTTGCTGTGTTCCAGGGCCTAGTGTAATAAGGACATTGCGAGGGTCATCTGCGATTCTGGGGCTAGACATAAAACATCTCTAACGGTGGTAATCTTTAACGCACGGATGTTAGGCTTGTGCTTAAAAGATTATGGCTCTGGATACCTTATTTTAATTGAAAGTGCAGGTGCATTCCTGAATTTACTTATTGTTTTCTAGGATATTTCATTGCTGACCTCCCAAGGTTTAATGTTGTATTTGGGCCCCAAAGAGCACTTTTAAGAAGGGTTAATTGGGAGGTACGCTACTGGGCTCCTTAGTTTTCCAAGGACTATATGGGGTATCTTAGGTCACCAGCTAATTGGTGTTGGATTTTCAAGCCTGAGAGGCACATTTTGGAGACCATGATGTCAGCAGACCTCCAGGGTTTCAGGTATGTTGGGCTGTGTGGCTATAAGTGTGTGTGGGGGGGTTTGTTGGTTCCCCGTTGACTGCAAAAGCAAGACAGTGGGCATCTATGCTTGACTGTGGGGCAGGGGCCGAAAATCATCACTGTCCTGTGAAACCTGGGAAACTTGGGAGGTTTATCTATATGAAAAAAGCAAGGAGCCAACAATAGAATAATTAGGAGTCACCGGCACACGGATTTCTTCTCAAGCTCTGCTGTGGTTTGGCTATTTGCTGGACCCACAACACACCATTTAGCCGTGACTTCTATTGATTTATATCGTCAGCGCTCAAGGTATTATCAATCGATCCATGTTATTCTCAAAATCATAAATCTAGACCAGGGGCGTCCAACCTGCGGCCCTCCAGCTGCTGCAGGATTACATCTCCCATCCTCCTCAGCCAGCCCCTTAGCTGAAAGAGCATTATGGGAGATGTAGTCCTGCAGCAGCTGGGGGGCCGCAGGTTGGACGCCCCTGATCTAGACAGTGCTAGCTCATACTCTGGGTAGCATTTATAGCCACTAGTATTTGGACTAAGCAAATCAAATTTTTGAAGGTTTAACCCTTTAACCGTCTAGATTGTAAGCTTGCGAGGTGGGCTCTCTCCACCTAATGTATCGGTCTGTCTTAGTCTGTCGATTCTTTTTGTCAGACCCCTTGAATATATGTATTGTATTAAGCGCTGTGTAACGTGTTTGCGCTATATAAATAAATTAAGAAAATAATTATAACACAACGAACATAAGACGCTTACATTTCTACATGTCTATCAAGCGTGACCTTTATGGAAATACTTTGAGACGCATGTTTTCCAATGGGGCTGTATGAGCTCTCCAATGTACTGAAAAATCCCCTCTTCATACCACAACAAGCCCCCATCTCTGTAGATGCAGTAAAAATAGATTTTATGCTAATTGGTTTAGATCTGTATCGCCATGGATCAAATGGTTTGTCGGCTCAAGTCGTTACCGTTAAAGAGTTTGGACATTCGGCGCAATTATTCTTCTTTAAACTCATTCTAACCTGTCAATTAAGAAAGGCGACCAGTACCGATTGGGAATTGAATGTCTGTTGCCAAGACGCGTCTCATAAGATGAAAACCAGTCTGATTCTTTTATATCCGAAATATTCTTTTTTTTTTTTTTTTTTTTTTTTTATCGAGAAGTTAAAGAGCTGTGAACGTTTGCTTTGGATTTTTACCTTCCTTCAAAGACGGCTTGTTATAATAAGCAGGGCTTGAAATCTCCACCGGCTCCTTAGACTGCTGTTCTCTTTGTATCCCACGGAGAACTAGAAACCATTCTGCTCCCGACCTGTGACTTCTTTCCCACGACTGGCGAAAGAGATTTTTTTTTCTCCCGAAAACGATATCAAAAGTGGCACAAGCATCCTTTTGTAAAAACTAAACCTGATATTTTCCAAGTTTTGTTCCATTTTACCATTAACCTTTTCAATGCCAGAATGAATGAATACATTTTAGATATACTTATATACCAGTTAACCTTGCGTTTTTCAGTTTGGGTTTTCATGGATTTTCTGTTATTTTTGCAGGCCCAGTTTCCATGTCGTTAATGTTTGGAATCTGTCTTTGTAATCAATGAAATAAATCAAAACATCTAGATGCGCTCCCCAAAATCATAATTGGTCAATAAAATGAAAAATTCTCATGTGATCTGTAAAAAAAAAAAAAAAAAAAAAAAAAAAAGTTATGGCACGCTCCAACTAATGTAACTAATTTATTTACAGGCCATTAATACATTGAAGAAAAGCCAAAATGAGTCTTTTTCAAAGCAAAAGATACTCAGGCGTACGCTACCGTTCGAACGTTTGGGGTCACTTAGCTGTTTTCATGAAAAAAACAGACAAAAAAGGTTTTCTAACAATCAATTAGCCTTTTAAACTTAGATTAGCAAACACAAGGCGCCATTGGAACACAGGAGTGATAAAGGGCCTCTGTACGCCTATGAAAATATTCCATTGGAAATCAGCCATTTCCATCTATATAATATATTCCTTTCCAACATTAACCCCGTCTGCCCTGGATTTCTGATCCATTTCATGTTATCTTAATGGATCAAATTTGTTTTATTCCAAAAACAAGAACATTTCTAAATGACCCCAAACTTTTGAACTGTAGTGTGTTTTTGTAATCAGAGGGCATTTAACTTCCAAGATACTGGAGTCTTTGTCGCAACTTATGAAAACGTATTTATTTGAAACTGGAACCCCTTGGGTGCACCAGTCACGTTAAAGAATATAGCACCCCACCCCATAAATGATCTGCTGTAATCTGCAAAGCAATTGATGTACCCTGGTTAGTTTGATTCATTGTTTACATTAAGGTTTGCTGTTTCTGATAATTTATAATAATATTCCTATAAATGTATTTATATTTTTTAAATTGAAAATC
This sequence comes from Spea bombifrons, assembly GCF_027358695.1. NCBI lineage: Eukaryota > Metazoa > Chordata > Amphibia > Anura > Pelobatidae > Spea > Spea bombifrons. The sequence continues at coordinate 40,564,501 of NC_071095.1, read as the reverse complement.
AAAGAGCGGTGTGTTATCCGATCCATCTAAATTATATATAAATTATATAAATTATATAACGTATTATATTTAACACCTCTTCCCTATGTAGGAGGCGGGTGAGATATTTTACTTTGAGGCATTTTTTTTTTTTTTTTTTAAATGCAACCTGTGGCAAAGTGGAAAATTGCTTACCATGATGATAACTCCACATTTAGCACTTTAGAATTGCTCCTTTGCAATGTTAATAAAAGGGTTGGGAGGGCAAAACCGTACTTCACTTACATTAACCGAACTGTACCACAAGGGGGCGCAACTTGTCAAGAAATAACATGTGGTATAATAATATAGACCTCCTTTTATTGGCTTTTTTAAGGGAATTTGATATCAAGGACATGAGTTGTTTGGGATGATTTTTTTATTATTCAAATTATTGAAGTCATTTAAGCTCGCCGCTGTCCTTAACTTCTGCGGAATTAGTTTTTTGAAAATGACGTAAAGTTGCGTCTCATGTAATCCTGTTCTCCCCTAACCGACTGTTGCCTTACTTAACTTTTGTCTAGTGCTCACCCAGTTACACTTTGAAATCGAAAGCAGACTGGGTTAATGTTGTAAATGACTATTGTAGCTGGAAACGGCTGATTTTTAATGGAATATTTTCTTAGGTGTACAGAGACGTTTATCACTCTAATCACTCCTTTATCACTCCCATCACTTCTTTATCACTCCCATCACTCCTTTATCACTCCCATCACTCCTTTATCACTCCCATCACTCCTGTGTTCCAATGGCACGTTGTGTTCACTAATCCAATTTTAAGTTTAAAGGCTAAGTGTTCGTTAGAAAACCATTTCCCAATCACATTACAGCTAGAAATGTCTTTGTTTTCCATAAAAACAGCTGAGTGACCCCAAACCTTTTAACGGTAGTGTATATTCCCAGAGATGTGGTACAGCTTGAAATTTCTGTTTTCCAGTATGCTTTTTTTTCCAACCCCTGTGGACTTAATGATTATTAATAATCTAAAAACATGCTTTCTGCTGTCCGTTTTATGAAACAGGTAATTGTAGGTAATTGTTTCAGGAACTGTTTAGTCGATGAAGCTGCTAAGCCAAAAGGTTTAGATTTCCAATTTGCCATTCTAAGTAGTATTTCTGTAAGATTCTAGGTAATGTAGATGTTCTTCTAGCATGGATGTGTGCAGTCCTCCTAGGTTTACCTGCTATTAGTATCCACAGTGGGCGCCATCTTCTTGGGCTTATGTGCTATGGGCACCCACGACTCTTGCATTTAAGCACTCACGCCAGCAGTTTAGTTGAGCCTGAGTCAAATTTAGTGACTGCATCAATAGTGGATCAATAGTGTGCTCCGATGAAGTTTCGCGAGTAGACCTCTAGATGATATTGGACCTTCAAACTGCTTTGTAAGTAAAAACAAGGAATTTCTCTCTGCAGAGACATGATAATTGAATTTCGCTACCTACTTCCCCCAAACACCAGAGACATTGTACATTATACATTATACAAATTACAGGACCAGTTGGGTTTTATTTTATTTATTAAGTATGATTCTTCTTTACAATCCTGTGAGCTTTGGTCTATAGCCACTTAGAGTTAATGCCCCAAATCTTACTAACATGCTGTAGTTTGTACCTTATAAAATAATGTATTTAATATTTATGAAGTTGTTTATTGTTGTTTACCTTCGTTAACACGCATCAGCCTCAGAAAGTATGAATGAACTCTCATTGTTGATAAAACAAAATACCGTATTGGCTCAATTAAAGGCCGCACCCGATTATAGGCCTCAACCTAAAAGTTTGGTGCTATTTTAAAGAAAATTTTATTTTTATAGAAAAACATATTAATGAACGAGAATACATGTATTTTAACATTTTTGGGTTCTATCATGCAGTTAGTCCAGGGCTCGACAAATCCCAGGTGCCAGGTCGCCATGGCGACAGAGAATTTTGTCCTGGCGCCTAGGTTTTGTCAGCCTCTTACATCCAGAAAAAATTGTGGCTGTAAGAGGCTGAGTCACCACACGGGGGCGCTGGTGCTGCCGTCTGCCCAGGAGTCTGGGCAGACAGCACAGCCACTCCGAGCCCACCCCCGAGCCTGAGATCACTCAAACGGAGTGATCCTGTAGGCTGAAAACGCGGTTGCTGCAAAACCAGCAATCGCGTTTTCAGCTGCCACAGGCAGCTTCAGGGAAGGGGGTTGAGTGTTGATTGGGTCCCCAACACCCTCCAGCTGCCTGATCGCTCCATGAGAGCGACAGTGCAGCGTTAACCCCTTCAATGCCGAGACCACGGCATTTAGGGGTTAATTCCCGTTTTGCAAGGGGCTCTGCTGCTGGTGGTCTGCCTGGAAGCCCAGGCAGACCAGCAACAGCAAAAACGAGCCCCCACAAGCCCTTTGATGATTCCTGTAGGCATGGAAGCCTACAGCAGTCATCAGAGAGACTCCCCCTGCAATGGCTGGTCTGTAGACCAGCAATTTGAGTCCCAGCTGCCAGAGGCAGCTTCAGGGACAGGGGAGAGGGTTCTTTGGTCTCCCCATGAGTGTGGAGAGCAGCCCCAACACCCCCCTGCTGCCTGATCGCTCCCTGAGTGCAGCGTTAACCTCTTCAATGCCACAATTGTGTATGACACATTCGTGGCATTGCAGGGGTTAACATTTGTCCCCACAACCTTGTGGGGACTAAATATCAGTCAATGCTGTGCTCCAATGGAACATCAGCATTGAAAGGGTTAAAAAAAATAATTAAAAAAAAAACTAAAACAGCACTGACCTGGAAGTCCAGGGTGCTTCCAGGTCAAATGCTGTGAGTTTAGTAAGGGGCTGATGATGATCAGATCACTCCTGACCAACTGTTAGTTTAAAAAAAATCCTGGCTCCTAACTTTTTTACCTGGCGCCTAGATTCACAACAAATTTGTCAAGCCCTGAGTTAGTCAGCATATGTTAAATACAAACAGAAAACCAATAGCCATTTTAAGGTCCCCCTTAATTTATAATGCACATTACTTATAGATATTACCCTCTGCTCTTTGATATGCCACTCTGCCCCCCAGATATACTTTATGCCCCTAGAAATGCCAATCTGCCCCCCAGATACGCTTTATGCCCCCTGAAATTCAACTCTGCCCCTCTTATATGCCACTCTGCTCCCTAGAAATGCCACACCCCCAGACTTTCCTATGCACCCCCAGACTCCCTGGTGCCTAGCGGGGCCGGCCGGTGGACGTCTGCGCAAAGCAAGCAGACAACCTCCGCTGCCGGAAAATTATGTCACGCCGGTGCTCCACCATAGAAGCTCTGGCGGAAGTGCCCGCCGCGGAGGTTGTCTAAGCGCATCGCGCAGACGTCCACCGGCTGCCGGAGAGGAGGATCCAGGTCCCTTGCAGCGCTGCGGGGGATCTGGATCCTAACCCTGGATCCGGAACTGCATGTCCCGTGCGTCGGGCGATACGAACTGCGCTCCCTGTGCTAAACCCCGAGTATAAGCTGCACCTCCACTTTAAAGAGTTTAATTTTGGGAAAGCACTCCCAATAAAATGAATGGGTCAACATAGAAGTAGTGGAATAAGCTTTTGGCACCTCAGGGGTCTCTTTTTCTTCTGTGCATTTTAGTTCCTCTGCATACTCTGACGTCTCAGTTGCTTTTTACGATCAGGGGAGGGCGAACTCAGGTTAAAACGTTACCATCAAAAATTGTAACTTTAGTAATGCCGCCACCTTTATTCTCTAATTAGTTTTATTCACATCAGGTTAAGTTATACATTTTTTTTGTGATTTCCCCCAATTTTTTTTTGCATACTTAATTATACCTGCAAAAGAACAATTAGTATGTAATGCTACTTAATGCTAGGTGGGAGGGTAATGAAGGTAATTAGAAGCTGGTTACACTGCTTGTTCCCAATATTCCTTATCTGATGAGCTCCTGTAGATGTACCACCTGTCAGTGTCAAAGGGACACTCCAGCCATCATATCCACTTCAAAACCAGTGTCTCCTTTTTATTTACCAGTATTTATTTATTGATTTATTTAGTATGGCAGGATTCATCAGAATCCCATGAATCTTGCACGGGAGTTCCGGGGAGTCCAACGAGACCCCCCCCCTGAGCGCATGTGGGTGCAAAAAGTTAAATTTCTAATGCTTGTTCACAAAGATTGGAAGTCCCTATGTGATCATCAAACATACTTCTAAGTTTTAGAAGCCATCATTCCATAATGTTTCCAGGCAATATTCTTCTATGCATATAGAAGGGTTGTAAACTTACACCCTGTTTCCCCCCAGCATTTGAAGTTTGTGAGCAGCTTTTCTGATTAATTTTCCATTATTTCCGGAGCATTATTTTATGTTCCTGTGAGGGATTCTTTGTAGACCCTTTCCCTGGTCTACATTAAATGGATAGTCTGTGGCTTCACCAACAAATAATTCATATTGACCTTTAACCTGTAACGTGACGCTTACCGTGCATGCGGTGCTGGGAATCTCACGTGAGCCACACAGGCGCTGGCTGTGAGTATCATAAAGACGTGAGGCGGGCTATGATGGGTATTAAATTGCATATGATGGCTGGAGTGTCCCTTTGAGATCTCATAGTGATGTTGGTAGGGCACTAAATTGGGGTGTACAAGGTTTTGAAATCTGGCCCTTGTGACAACTAACAGTCCACAATTTCGAAAATCTCTTCAGCTCAAGCATCGCATCACCTTTTCATTAGTTTTAAATAACTCGCTCGTGTTGTAGGAACAGCGAAAAGGATTTCAGGTACTCGAGGCATAATCACACTCTATTGCTACTTGTAAAAAACATTTGGATTTGAAAAAGGCAGGTAAGATCTATTCAGCCCTTAAAGTCTACCATTTTTATCCTTCTATGAACAGCGCAGACTCTATTTGGTCCTTGGTCTTGTCTTATATGCTTATCCTATGCATGGTTTTATTCCCTTCACTGTATTATACCCATTTATCTATCACCCTGTCAATTAAGTATAACTTCCTCACATTCCATCTAAGCCCCTCACCCTCTAGTTTTAGACCATGACCTTGTATTGACATATATACATGCGAACAGTTACCCGTATAAATGATCAGCACATGTAAGGAGTCACGTCACACGCTTAACAGTCCTGCATACCTCCCAACATTTAAAAATGTGAAAGAGGGACACTTGTTTTAAAAAAAATCTCACAGAACTCACCAATACAAGCAATTGCACTTTAAAATGTCGCGCTTGCATCGCCACTTGACACACGCTTCATTTTTGTCAGCACAGTCATGCATATTAAAAATAACCAACACATTGAATTCCCATAAGGCTCGGCCAGACATACTACTTCCATGACGTCTGTCAGGGTCCATCCAGGCTGCGGAGCTGCATATCTCTGTTTTTCTCTGCCTTGCCTCAGTTCCCATGTTTTGCTGTGGTCCACTCCTGGATTTCCCTATGCTCTGTCCTGAACCTCTGATTCCAGTCTGCTCTTTGCTTCAGCTCCTGTTTCCTTTATAAGGTGTGTCCCACCCGTTTGTTCTGTTTGTTTCAGTCTGCAGTCTAAGGTATGTCCTTCTCGGTTCTGTGTTTGGATTCAATGTTTAGTTTATCAGTACTTTCGTATGCAGGGCTTAGCGTTAGGACCCACCGTCATTGGAGTACTTTGGCGTAGTGGTGGGCTAAGCATACTATGGCCATATATGTGACGGAATTTCCAATTGTTATGTTATAGTCCTAGGCTAGTTCCTGTATTCATGTTTGTCTGTCTCTTAGGTACCTTTGCCCTTCTTCCCTGAATCATCTGAGGATTCTGGTTCCTCTCTCCTCTCCCCATGTCCCAGTTAATATGTCCTATCCTTGCTTAAAGGAGAAGCGTCCGAGGATTCCGGCTCCTCACTCCTTCCCCTGTGTTCCTTGCCTTGTTCCCTGTCCTTTGTTGTGCCCTGTATCATGTATGTCTTGTATGGTTATGTTCCTTGCTCTGTCTCCCTGTTCCTTGCTCTGTCTCCCTGTTCCTTGCTCTGTCCTCCTTGCTCTGTCCTTGCTTGCTACGTTTCTGTTGATACTCTGCTTAGCTTCCATACTCCCTGCCTGCAGCATCCTGCACATGATTCCAGTGCTACGTTTCATGCCTGCTCCAGGGTGCCTGCAGGATATCTCCAAGTTCTGTTCGTTTTGTCAGATCCTAGTTTTGTTTGGATTTCCACATCCAGCCACGTTTGGGTCTGCCTTGTTCTGGACGACATCTGCTGCTATGTCAGGGCGCTGGTATGTGGCTGCACAACCCTAGATGCCTACCCGGGTGAGTGCGGTCGCCCTGCACCAGGCCCTGTCCTGAGACTCCACTCCTGCGCAATACCTCCTGAACTCCATCAATGGGCGCGCTGGGTCATTACAGTCGTCTGTATGGACCCAGTTCCCTGACAGCGTCATAGGAAGTGCACCAACAGTAAAGCTGCAGATGCTAGCTGTGAATTAAAATTCTTATGATTCTCAGCCAGCCAGGTGTCCACCATAATGCTGGCTGAGCGTCATTGGAAAATTAGTCCACAGCAGCAGAGATTTTTTTTAATTAAAAAAGGCTAATGTTAGCCTCCTTCCAGGACCCCTACATACTGCCTTTACACACACTTGCCCATAAACACACATATACACATACACTGTCCTTACACACACATATACATACACTGCCCTTACACACATCTGCCCATAAACACACATATAGACATACACTGCCTTATGCCCCCATATAACACTCGCCCCCCCCCGACTTACCACTGCTTCTAACTCCCTGGTGTCTGGTGGGGGCAGCGGGTGGAGGCCGGTGTTCATGAAATTAAAGGGATGGGACAAAGAGCTGAGGCAGGGCCATTGGGCGGCGAGGTGCGTGCACGCCAGCCCCTTTAATATCATTAGGGGGCAGCCGGAAGAGACTTTCAATCCCTGCTCGCAGCCCACCGGGTGGGCCAGTCTGCCCCTGCAAAGGGGGACAGAGGAGGGGATAGGCGGGACAGAGACCCAAATTCGGTACTGTCCCGCCTAAATCGGGAAAGTCGGGGGGCATGGTCCTGGTTTTTGGAGGACAGTCCCAATTTGCTGCTAGCTGTCCTACTGTCCTGGTTTTGAAGGCAGTGAGAAGCATACTCTGGTCTGGGAGATCCTCTGTTATTTAGAGGGTTATAAACTTAAATAATCCTTTTAAAATTACCTTTTTATGATATACATGGTGCAAATTTTAATTGTCCAATTAAAATATTAATTGTATTTAACATTTAACTTTTTACACTGTGCCTCTAAATAATAATTATATATATATATATTTTTTACTTTCAAAATGCTGTTTGAAAATCCAATATTTGTGGATGAATTAATAGCTTCCCTGTGATTATTTGTTTTAACAACGGGGGGCATTGTGGTATCTAAATTAACCGGGGTCCTTTAAGAAACAAATTCAAGCCTCCCCAACAGTTTATCTCGTTAGCTGGGTTCCAGTTGGAGACAAATATTATTCAGCTCGGAAGCGGTCTGTCTCTAAGCTGTTTGATGAATTATGAACCTGAGGAACGTTCACTCTCGAGATATCCAGAGATGAGCTCTTGACTCATTAAATTTTAATATTTGATGAATGAAGCATCTATGAAACAGGTGGTTAAAATTTAATAAACAAAAAAAGTAGTTTTTTTTTTAGGACGTATACCTAAGAGAGAGGTTCAACATATAGAAGGCTTGTGGTAACAAAGTTTGTAGAACAAGATTTAATAAAGTATTTTTCATTACACTTTTCCTTGCCATTAGCCTGAACTTTCGTAGTCTTCGTGCTGGAAATTAAATCACGTAGCTTCGGAATTCTAGCCTACGGTTTCAGACTTTTCTCCGTGCCAGAAGGATAGCCCTTGTGACCTGGAACGTTATCTGTTACTATGGGAGCTTTCTGAAGCCTGGTGGCAGGTAGAAGATAATTAGCCAAGTTTTGCTCTTACTCGTATTCTTGAACATGCGCTCACATGGAAACTAAGAGAAGGGAGAGACAGGTGTACGTTCCGCCAGTTATACCAGATATTAGTAAGGGGTTATCACTATCATCGATCATCACTGCTGGTGGATCTATTACATCTCACGTTTTGTCCATTTAAAAAAAAAAAAAAAATCTGCTGTGTAATTATGTATTTCATAAATAATAATTACTATTGCAATCCATGGATGACATGCCATACGTCCATCTGGTAAAACAAACCCAGGCCAATTGTTATAATGTTTCAATATATATGTTACAGCTCTTCAGCCAGATCCAACGTAATCCTTGAAACGCTAAGCAACCCGGGTTAAAAAATCATTATTGGTAGATAAGCCTGATGATCTGTTTAATAAACATGGCAAGTCTTTATTCATTTAGAACTTCACATTCTAGAGATGATCTCTTGGGAGATTTCCAAGCATAATTAAAAATGCCTGTTTTTCCTACTTTCTAAAGTCGCTCAATTATGCTTTTCTGTTATGCCAAGCAGGATCTCTGCCTGCCAGTCATATTGTCAGATGTGATGGCTTTGTTCACAGAAGTGTATACATTTCTTACTAATTGACATAAATGGAGCAGATACTTGATTCCGACTAATAACTAAGATATGTCTGTCATAAATTGAGACATGAAGAGGGACATGCTGGACACGGTCTACTGTTTTTTCCAGCTCTACCCTCTGAGATTGTTGTTATTTTGTGAGTTTGCCATCTGTGTCCTTCCTTGACTAATGATTGAATGCATTCACTCGGCTGTATCGTCTACAGGCTATACCGGTAGGTTTGCTTTACTCCCTAAGTGAGGATCCGTTATGAATCATTGAGAGATGTTGACTACACAAACAGAAGAAACCTAGTGGGAAAAATATCAGCCGACACTTACTGGGTTCCTCGGGTTCTCTTATACCTTCTATGCCGTTCTTGGGATGGAAGCCCCAACTACCTTAGGCTGAACAAGGTTGTGGACCCACAACTTGTACCAAGTTGTCAGCCATGGGTCGATTGGCCTGGTTAGCACAATGAGTTCAATGTAAATACGCTGATATCGCGCTGTGGACTTCTGTCAAATGTATTAATTAGTTAGTCGACCCAATTAATGAATCTGGATATCAGCTTCTATATAGGAAAAATACAACAACGTCTTTTCTGCGGGAAAGTGATTTATTATGTATTACATGTGAACTAGAACAAATTGCTTTAAAAGTTTCCCTTCATGATTTGTCTCCAGATTCATACATTAGTTCTCCCCACAAGTGGTCCTGACTACACATTTCTTTTTATATAAGGTAAAGCAAGAAAAGCTAATGTCAGAATCATTATGTAATGTCTTGTACCTTGTATTGAATATTGAGTTACCCTGGCTAACACAGCACTGACACCTAACGCAATGACCTCACATCTTCTGCTTTATTATCTAGGAAATAGGAATATTTCAGAAATGTAATTTGTGTTAAAAACACATTTTTTCATCTCAATGTGAGCCTTTCTGTTGAACAAAAAAACAAAAGATTATTCTATTTGCTTTTGAAATCTTTTTTTTCTTTTAAGGTAAGAATGTTATGTTTTACTGGTGAGATGTTCATCAGAATCATGCTGAGTGATTAGTGGTCTTTAATTCGTACTGTAACTGAGGTTATGGTGACATGAGGTTGTTCAGTAGAAAATGCTGATTTCCATTAGATCCTCCAGGTGTTCCATTCACTAAGCCCTGGGCTGCTCTGACTTCAATGAGAAGAACATACTTGTCAAATTAAAAACCCAGGGGTCATCGTCATCATCATCGCCATATTCATTAAAGTAAAGTCTTATTCTTGGCCTTCAGCTCTCAGATGTCCAGTGCCCAAAAGTAGTTAACACCTTGGAACAGTCTTTGGTTTGATAGGGGAGACGTTAGATGTGAGTTCTTTTATATCTCCGCATCACCTGCAGCCATGCAGGTAAAGATTTGTACCCCGACAGATGAATACCCACACATGCAAAACCAACCATATAAAATGGACTATTTGAACATACATTGTGTAGCTTACTACAGTATCCGTAAAACCCTCGGTAGGGGATGTGGAGGAGGACACTGGATCCAAAAAAGAATCCACACTGCTTTGCCCTCTTGTGTACCACCCCCAGCCAGCACTATGTGTATGTATGTCCCCCAGCGTTCTCCTCACTTTAGTATTAATTTATGTAATGCTCAGCTATTAGTATTAATGCTGCCAGCACAGATAAAATGCTGCCCTACAGGATGGGGTCTGCACATCACTTACAGTCTCTCTGTGTCATGCCCGCCCCCTCCTTAAACATCCATGCTATCACAAACATATTCAATCATTTACTCACAAACATTCATTCACTCATTCATATTCTCATTCACAGATACTCATTTAGGGCTGCAACAACTAATCGATTTTTATCGATTATAAAATGAGGGTTTTGTCAGAGCAAACGCTCTGAAAAATACCCCTCATTATATAATCCGTTTCAGAGACTCACAGCAGCAGCCCCTACTTACCAGTCCCTCCCTGTAATCACTGTGACAACTGGCCCTGCCCCTTCCTTCTCCCAGAAGGCCAGAACCACATGGCTGTGACACTCATTTAACTGTAAGTATAAAATTAATGTTTGGGCTGCTGAAAGTTAGGGGAGTTGGGAGTTAATTTAGGGGCAGTTATGGTTAATGGGGTGTTTAGGGGCAGTTATGGTTAATGGGGTGTTTAGGGTTAATTTAGGGGCAGCTGTGGTTAATGGGATGTTTAGGGTTATTTAGGGGTTGATGTGGTCTTTAGGGTTTGTTAACAAGGAAATTGTGGAACAGCTTCTGGTGCCAAAACCATACTGACACCTGGTGCTGGACATAGCTCATAACCATGTGTTTGGGGGGCACTTGGGGACTAATAAAACACAAGAGAGGGTCCTCCAAAGGTTTTATTGGCCTGGGGTGTATGAAGAAGTAAAAAGGTATTGTGAGTCATGCCCCACATGCCAGAAAAGTGCCCCAACACCACACTTCCGTAGCCCCTTGGTGCCACTTCCCATCGTTGAAGTACCATTTGAGAGAGTTGCCATGGATTTGGTAGGGCCCATTGTCAAATCTGCTAGGGGACACCAATACATTTTGGTTGTATTGGATTATGCTACCCGGTACCCAGAGGCGGTACCCTTAAGAAACATGGCCTCCAAAAATATTGCTAGGGAGTTGTTTTACATGTTCTCTCGCACTGGGATCCCTAAAGAAATTCTTACTGACCAGGGTACGCCCTTTATGTCACGGGTCATGAAAGACCTGTGTAAGTTGTTTAAAATCACTCACCTCCGTACCTCAGTGTATCACCCTCAAACAGACGGGTTAGTTGAGAGGTTTAACAAAACCCTAAAGCACATGCTAAAAAAGGTGGTAGAAAGGGATGGTCGGGATTGGGACTGTCTATTACCCTACCTCATGTTCTCTATCCGGTAGGTGCCCCAAGCGTCTACAGGGTTTTCCCCCTTTGAGTTAGTCTATGGCCGACATCCAAGGGGTTTGTTAGATATTGCCAAAGAAACTTGGGAGACCGAGGCCACCCCATATAATAGTGTTATTGAACATGTGGCTCAGATGCAGGACCGAATAGCGGTCCTATAATGCCTATAGTTAAAACGCATCTGCAAAGAGCACAGGAGGCCCAGAGCAGAATTTATAACAGATCTGCCAGGTTGAGGGCCTTTAATCCTGGGGACAGGGTCCTGGTTTTAGTGCCCACCGTCGAAAGTAAGTTTTTAGCCAAGTGGCAGGGACCCTATGATCAAGCCGTGGAAAGATCGGGAGTCTTTGGGGGCGACCCAGGCAGGGGTCAAAGAAGTGGGGCAACCAGTTCCCCCAGTAACAATAGGAGAGGCACTGTCAGTGCCCCAGAAGCAGGAGGTGAGGGAGTTCCTGCAGGAAAACAGACGCAAGTTTTCGGACCTACCTGCCGGTACCCACCTCATAAAACATCATATTAAAACTGAGCCTCACAGTAAAGTGAACCTGAAGCCATAAAGGATACCAGAAGCACGTAGAGAGGCGGTATCCTCTTAGGTCAGGCGCATGCTTGAATTAGGTGTGATTGAGGAATCCACTAGTGAATGGTCAAGCCCCATTGTGCTAATCCCAAAGCCCAATGGGACGTGGAGGTTCTGTAATGACTTCAGGAGATTAAATGAGGTCTCAAAGTTTGATGCGTACCCCATGCCCCGAGTGGATGAACTGGTTGAGAGGCTTGGGAAGGCAAGGTACATCACAACACTTGACCTTACAAAGGGCTATTGGCAGATACCGTTGACTGAGGAGGCTAAAGAGAAGACTGCCTTTTCCACTCCAGAGGGCCTGTTCCAGTATGTTGTGATGCCATTTGGGTTACATGGGGCCCCTGCTACCTTCCAGAGGCTGATGGATCTGATTTTGAGACCACATCGTGATTATGCCGCTGCTTACCTGGACGATGTGGTAATTTTTTCGTCTGACTGGAAAAGTCACCTCTGTAAGGTACAGGGCGTGTTAGACTCCATTAGTGATGCAGGCCTAACCATAAACCCGGAAAAATGTGCAGTGGGTCTGGAGGAAGCAAGATACCTGGGTTATATCATTGGTAGGGGGCTGGTTAAACCCCGGATCAATAAGATTGAGGCCAGTAACAAAGAAACAAGTGAGGGCTTTCCTTGGCATAACCGGGTACTACCGTCGGTTCGTGCCCAACTTTGCCTCAATGGCAACACCATTGACAGACTTAATGAAGGGTGGTAAGTCAGTGATGGTAAAGTGGAACCCCGAGGCAGAAAAGGCTTTTTAGAGTCTAAAGTCTGCCCTGTGTGACCAGCCAGTGCTCGTTTCCCCAGATTTTAGGAAACCGTTTCTGGTTCAGACAGACGCGTCTGCTACAGGTTTGGGAGCAGTTTTGTCACAAGTGGTTAATGGGGAAGAACACCCAGTGTTGTACCTGAGTAGGAAACTGACCCCAGCAGAGGAAAATTATGCCATAGTGGAAAGGAAGTGTCTCGCCATCAAGTGGGCGTTGGAGTCCCTGAGATATTATCTGCTGGGCAGGGAATTCGTGTTGGTGACAGACCATGCTCCTCTGGCATGGATGAAACAGAATAAGGCGAGAAATGCAAGAGTGACCGGATGGTTTCTCTCCTTGCAAAATTTTAGATTTACAGTGGAGCATAGACCGGGGAAGTTACATGGGAATGCGGATGCGTTGTCCAGGGTGTACTGTATGGTCGCTGATGCTGTCCAGACCTCTGGTCTGGAGTCGACTGGGGGGATATGTGGTAAAGTGTATGGGAGAGTGGTTGATGGGATATATATCTCACCTGGTTTCCTCAGCCAGGCACAGTAGCCAACCCAGGAGCTCTCAGCTGAGGCTTCCTAAGCTCATTACTGGGGAGGAAGCCTTAAAAGAGAGGGCTGTTAGGTTTGCAGGGGGAGGAGAAACTGAGTGAAGGAGCAGCTACAGCCAGCGCTGCAGCCCACCGGGTATGAAGCTTTACCTAGAGAAAACCTGTTACTTTGCTTTGTGCCAGACCTTAGGCTTGTAGATGTTTAGTTAGAGCCGGACAGGCTTGGAGTTTGTTTTGTTTACAAGGTGCTCTGTGCCTACAGCATCTAAATAAACACGCTTTACGTTTGAAACCTGTGTGAATACTGTCATTGCCGCCCCATGCGTGAGCTGTTCCCTACAGGTTATTTAGGGGATGCTGTGGTTAATGGGGTCTTTAGGGTTAATTTAGGGGATGCTGTGGTTAATGGGGTGTTTAGGGTTAATTTAGGGGCAGTTGTGGTTGATGAGGTGTTTAGGGTTAATTTAGGGTAGTTGTGGTTGATGGGGTGTTTAGGGTTAATTTAGGGTAGTTGTGGTTGATGTGGTGTTTAGTGTTATTTTAGGGGTAGTTATGGTTGATGGGGTATTTAGGGTTAATTTAATGATGAGGACTGAGGGTTAATTTAATAAAGTTAACTTAAGGTGCAGTTAGAGGTAAAGGGGAGCAAACTAAGGGGAATCGAAATCCTGGGGGCAGTGAAGATTAACCCCGTATTTACCATATTTGCTCGATTATAAGACAACCCTGATTAAAAGACGACCCCCCCAAATCTGAATATTACCGTATTTGCTCGATTATAAGACAAGGTTTTTTTCAGAGCAAATGCCTCGTCTTATAATCGGGGTCGTCTTATAATCAGACCTCAAATAGGTCTGACTATGAGAGGACTAAGATCCAGATCCCCCGCAGCTGCATGACATGACAGGGGAGTCAGAAGCACCGGTAAGGTGGGGGGGGACGAGGGAGTGTTAAATGGGGGGCATAAGGCATTTCTGGAGGCAGAGTGCTCTGTGAAATGCCTTTTAACCCCCTTAATTTTGGTTTTATTTCCTTCTATTTTCCAACCTGCCCCCTAGTTATTCACATCTGCCCCAGAAATGCCTTAAACCTCCCTATATGCCACTCTTCCCCATAATATGCCTTTTAACCCTCTAAATGCCAGAGTGGCATATAGGGGTATAAGGCATATCTGGAGGCAGAGTGGCACATAGGGGGTCAAAAGGCATATCATGGGGCTCAGTGGCATATAGGGTTAAAAGGCATATCATGGAGGAGGATTCAGGTCCCCTGCAGCTTAGTCGAGCAAATACGGTATTTATAAAAGTATGGTGTCAGTGTGATGCAAACGGGTTTGTGACTCTATGAGGGAACTATGAGATACCTGGGGGGTATACGGCATACCTGGGGGGTATACGGCATACCTGGGGAGGACGGAGTGACATATCTGGGGGTATAAGGCATATAGGGTATATAAGTTATATCTGGGGAGGGCAGTGTGGCATGTCTGGGGAGGACGGAGTGGTGTATCAGGGTGTATGAGGCATATGTGGGGGCAGCTTGGCATGTCTGGGAGGCAGCGTGCAAGCCTGGGCTCAAATGTGCATAAATTGGGGGGGGGCTGGTTGGGAAATAAAGACAAGAAATGCATTTTATCCAAGTTTTTTTATTCTGCTGTTTGTATATAACATCATTTGTTTATTAAATTATTTTAAATGAAAAATTTACATTAATTTTTTTATCCGATTAATCGATTAATTGAATAAATAATCGGCCAACTAATCGATTATGAAAATAATCGTTAGTTGCAGCCCTATACTCATTCATTCACTCATATCACACAGATACTTATCATTCACAGATACTGACTCAATCACGCATACTCGTTCGTTCACCCATCCCCACTCCCTTACCTGAACCGCAGATCTCTCGACGCTGCTCCCAGACTTCCGCAAGGGCCGCTGCTTCCCTCCATTTTGCTTGCAGGAACGGAGCAGGGTCGTGTGACGTAAATTCACGTGAGTTCACTGGGTTCCTGCTTCCCCTGGGCGGGACAAGAGACATTGCTCTCACAGTGTGTATGAGCAAAGCACAGGTAAGCAGCAGGGCCCTTGCAGATGAGGTTGTAGCGGGCTTTGCTCCGCATGAAAGACAGCCCTGTCTGCCGATTATTTTTGGACTTCTTTTTTTTATTTCGGCATTTTGCCAATAATGCCATTTTTTTCTCGGTGCATCCCTAGTTGCTGCTGTTGGGGGAGTTGGCTTATTGAGGAGACATGGACCTAGAGCTTCAGATCCATCAGGCCCTTGTTAATCCAGCCCAGTTCATGTGGATGGTTTTTTGTTGAATTTGACCCTTACACCCTTAGCATGGGGTAGTGAGCAGAAGGTCAGACGGCTTCAGGGTAGGGGCGGTAATTTGTTAAATTCCACGGAAATGCCATTGTGGTAAAAAAAAATCCCTTAAATATTTCAAACTGTTGATTGAAAAACCAAAACAGAGGCTATAGATAGTTTTATATATAGAGGCGATAGTTTTAATTATTTAATAATGGAACAGCTTAGGGATTGATAGACATACCTGGAAACTCTCCAGATTTCACCCGGAGACTACAGAAATCACAGCTGATTATTGGGCCTCTATGTCAGTGGAATTATCTTCATGCATTTGGCCACACCCACTCCCTTGCCATTTGAGGTTATTTGAAGCTTGCCAAACCCATACGCAGTGCACAGCTAACCCCACTACATTGTCGTGGTCACTCCCCCTTCCTGCCTCCTATAGGAAGCGGGAGAGCTCCTGTAGGCAGCTCCGGTGGGCAGCACCGGCAATGTCCCGTGTATATTGATAGATCTACTTAATTGTGTCAGCCACATTCTAATCATTCAGTTCAAATAACATGTCGAGAAGCTGACCCTTTTTCACCACTTAGTAGGGTAATCATTGATATTTAACCGCGTATTGTCGGCATGCAGTCTAAATATATTGAGTCGTATACGGTATCTTTAAGAAGGTGTCTGTATTCTCAGAACCTTCTCATCTTGGATGTTTGATGCCTCTGCAGCAAAACGGATTGTCTCCAGTGTGTCTTACAATAGAATACCATTAATAAAAATGAAACCACCAATGTCAGGAGATTTGTGCTTTGTATTTTATGGAATGTAGTCTTAAAGCTTTTTTACTTCCCTTTATATCATTTTTATCTGTTCACTTAGGATTCAAGCTTGTGATCTGTTTGTTGAATAATCATTATGAATATGCATAGCATCTAGATATATACTTGCAAATTATTCTAACTACAAAAAAAGCTTTTAATTTCTTTCTCGCTCCTCCTTGTCAGTTTAAATGTCTTGTTGCCAAGGAAACACAAACCTGCTTGCTCTACTTTTTGATTCACTGACAGCAAAGAAATCTCTTCTTGGTTTTTTTAGTCCTGAAGTCGGCGGTATATACACAGCACAGGCTCAGGATCTGAGCTGCAAACGAAGCCTTTAACGAGGTCCATCAATTAAATTGATGTAGTGTAGCACTGATAATACCCTGCATTGCAACAGGCATGCAGACCAATTAAATGCTAAATGAGAAGATCGGATCCCTGGAACCTCGGTTCTGTGTAACTGTTCATGAAGGCCACAGAATCACGGGCAGAACTGGGCATTCCTTTGTGTTACCTACAGAGGTGTAGTTACCTTTACCGCCTCGAGCCGCCCCTCCACAACCCCCAGCCCTTACTGCGGAGTGCTGGGATATGCTGTATCCTGGTGCTACGTGACATAAAAGTGCTCTGTTCCCTTATAGCATTTTATGGTGGCAGCGTCCATAATGGCTCATTGAACAGTGACATACCTGCCAGCCTGATCACCCAAGAGGGCAATCTAGCCTCCCCCCAAGTTTGCTGTGGGTGGAGGGGCTACCACCCTTGAACCTGCCACCCTAGGCCAGAATACGTCACTGGTCACATAGACAATGTGACATTCTAGAATGGTTATATATGGTTTCCCTGCAGCAATCAGGTTCTTTGTAGTATCTATAGGTTCGGAAATATACAAAGGTACAAAGGAGATATTTTTGCATGTACCCTCTTAAATTGAACCTATAGCCTGATACTGCTTGATTTATTTTGCACGTCGTGTTTATTGGTACTTGAATTTAGGTTTTTCAATCAGACCCATTGCCACAGGTGTATAAAATCAAGCATCTAGCCATGCAGTTTGCATTTACAACAAAATGGTTCGTTCTGAAGAGCTCAGTGAATCCAAGCGTGGTACTGTGATAGGACGCTACCTTTGCAATAAGTCAGCTTGTGAAATTTCATACCTGCTAGATATTCAGTGGTCAGCTGTTAGAGGTATTATTGGAAAGTGGAAGCGTTTAGGAACAGCAGGAATTCAGCCACGAAGCAGAAGACCACGTAAAGTCACAGAGCGGGGTCACTGAGTGCTGTGGCGCATGGTGCGTAAAAGTCTCCAACGCTCTTCCACCGTCATTAATATCAGCACAAAAACTGTGCAGCGGGTGCTTCACGGAATGGGTTTCCATGACCAAGCAGCAGCATCACCAAGTACAAGGTCAACCGTCTGATCAAGTGGTGTAAAGCACGGCGCCACTGGACTGGATTATTCACCATATACTCATAAAATCAAATACAATCAAATATATGAAACCTGATAAGCAACTCATGTACTAAACCAGTTATACAGAGAGCCCAGTATGATAAGTTAAAGGGCAGCTTCCATGAATGTTTGTTTCTTGTAGATTTGAATACCTTCACATAAGAGTCACAAGAACATGCCTTGGCATATGGCCAGCATCCTTTACATGTCTCCTGTATTTAGTTATCCACTTTTCTTGGATTGCCCCCATTTATTTGTATTCCTATGTTGTATTTCAGCTGTCCCTGCAGAAAGCGCCAGAGTATGAGGATACTTTATGGCAACGACTTTAGAGATTTTTTTATGACTAGTAACACAGGGGACTGTTCTTTTAAGCAGTTCACAGCAGCAAAGGAAAGCCGTGACTGATTTATTGAGCAGCATAAAGCACGCAACTATGGTGAAGTATCTGGGTGAAAATGTATTGTACCATCTAGCACCATTCATGTACAAATAAAACAAACTATACTTTATATATATATATATATATATCATATATATATTTATATATATATATTATATATATATATATATATATATATATATATCATATATATATATATATATATATATATATATATATATATATATACACACACACACATATATACATAAACTGAATACTAAGATTTCTCCGTTGCATGTTTTTATTATATTTTTAGTCCCTTTTCCTGGGGACTATTTTTAATGTCTTCTTATGTTGTATGTTTTCTGCATTCTTATTTTAGGATAGCATGTTAGCATTTAGTAGTAATTTTACATTACAGAAGTAAAGCCTATTTTATTTGTTCACTTTCACCTACATCTCTTGCTGCTTTTGAGTCGAAGTAACCTCCTCCTCCGAGGTCCAACAATTCCCACCACAGATTGAACCAGCCAGTTGGCGACAGGAAAATGTTCCTATTGAAATCAATGGCAGCACTTTCCGTGCGTGAGCATTGAGCATGGCATTCCGACCAACCTCCCGTGCCCACGGCATTCGCCAAACTGGAACTACCGTATTGGCTGGAATATAGGCCGCACTTTTTTCCCCCACTTTAAGTCTTTAAATTGGGGGTGCGGCCTATATTCGGGGTCTAGGGCCCGATGCCCGGGACGTGCAGCGGTGCAGGGGACCTGCATCCTACTCCCCGATACGCTTAGACAGCCTCCCCTGCCAGCACTTCCCACGGCGGGGGTGTGCCGGCACTGGAGGTTGTCTGAGGGCATCGTGTGGACCGTCCGCACGATGCGTTTTACCTCTGCCCACCCCCGACTTACCGGAGCAGAATCCCGGGTGTCTTGCGGGGCCGGCGGGGGACATCTACGCAATACGCGTATACAAGTTGGAGGGGGGGGAGGAGGAGGATAGTGGCAGCATATCTCGGGGGGGGAGGAGGAGGATGACAGTGGCAGCATATCTCGGGGGGAGGAGGACAGTGGCAGCATATCTCGGGGGGGGAGGAGGACAGTGGTAGCATATCTCGGGGAGGGAGGACAGTGGCAGCATATCTCGGGGGGGGGACACAGAGTGGCAGCATGTTTTTTTTGGTGCTTTTTTAAAGAAAAAAACTTTTTTAAAGAGAAACTTTTTCTTTAAAAAAGCACCAAACTTTTAGGGTGCGGCCTATATACGGGGGTGGCCTACATCCGAGCCAATACGGTATATCACGTTTAAGGAGATCTCTTTGGCCAAACAAATCTCTTACATGGAAAATAATTTAGGGTTGGTGAAGAGTGCAAAAACATATGGGGGTTCTGCATTAGACAGGGTTACACCACAAAATTTAAAAGGGGCAGCACATCTATCATATGCATTAAAGTGCATATGATGGCTGAAGTGTCCATTTAAATCCTCTTTGCTGCTTCTACTTACATCATTAATAGCTGGGGGTCTTGCTGGGCTTGGGAGATCCAGCTTGTTTCTTAATGTAGTGTATATAGATGTATATTTGAATTACATAATACCTTAATCTATAGGTTTTTGTCACAGAAGCAAGACCTCCAGCTGTTCAGATTCTGTGCTTATTTCCATGGCCCATTAAACATAGAAAGTGTTAATAAATATGTAAATCGAAGAGGCTGTACAGGAAAAACCGCATTATGAATATTCATATGCACACGTCCTGTATAGCCATATGTTATCGTTTGTAGTAGCAGAGGTGCACCGGCTTGTTAATTCTTCTGCTCCTTGTCTCCGGATATGCTGTTGTCAAGGGAACCGGATTTGTTTCACAATTTCTCTGATTAGAGAGATTACATGTGTTTATATGTTGATAGCATGGTGGGTTTTTCATTCTCCAAAGAAAAAAGGACAACAAAGATTTGTTTTTTCTTTGTAAAACTCGTTTATATTCTGGATCTTTTTTTTATACCATAAATCAAGCATATGCATATATATTTTTTAGCGTTCTGTACTTGTAGTGCCATAATTTGAAGGTCTGCTTTTTATATATTCAGCGGATTATTAGGTAGGCTATATGCGTGTGGTGATTGTATATATGTTTAGTTTTGATGTATATTTATATTAGAATTGTGCAATCGGATTCTTACGAAGTGCAGATATAATGAAGCTTGCGTTTTCGGCAATTCGTACAAATCTCTGAAAATGAGGCCAGACCCTCCACGAAATGGATGAAAATGAAGCAAAAAGCTACAATAAAATAATCTGAATCTCTTTCACACACACTGAATGTCTCCCTTTATTATCTGCTGACCGCTTCCGTGCCTCGCAGCTCAGCTTCCATGCCTCGCATCTTCTTGTTCTTCTCTCTTCCCTCTTCTTTCTTTCATCTCCCGGGAAAAAACATCCGCCAAAATGGTGGAGCTTCTGTTGACGCCCTTAACCCTCGATTAGAGGGGGTTTGCCTGGAGGGTATTGTCCGCTGAGATGCGGACCAAGAGAGAGGAGAGAAGAAATGAGTAGAACAAGATGCAGAACAAGAAGATGCAAGACACTGAAACGGAGCTGCGAGAAACAGAGGCGGAAGTGGTTGGAAGAGACGAAATGGAGAAATTCAGAAAGCATGAATGAACAAAAATGAGAGTGTGAGTGTGTGCCCCTCGATTTTCGTCCGATTTTCTTTACGGACAGCAGAAGTAATTTGTTGCTCGACAATGTAGCAATTCCCATGAACATGTTTTGTTTATTGTATATAAATTAGATGTGCAAATGAGCCAGGGACGATTCAGACTAAATTTTAGGTTCATTTTGGGCCCATTTGCACATGTCTTATTGATATATAATAAAGCATGGTTATTGAATTAGTATATTGTATGTACACAGCATTGGAAAAACCCTAAATGTAGCCATTGTGAAGGTCATATGTGTACATATCACTGACATGGACAGTAAGGTATCGCTGTCCAATACAACTTCTCGACATTATAATAGGATTTGGGTTGGCAACATGTTGAGGTTTGCACATGATTACATTTACACAGCTTGACAATTCTAAGAAGCCCGGTGGCTAGTTCTAGTAGCGGCTCTATGCTGTGTCTTACTGGCTTCTTAAATCTTCTTTGTGTCTTCCAATTTCTGTGAACTGTTGTCCAACTATGTAACACTTTACCCATGTGCGCAACTATATATAGCCACATTAAAATTTGTGGATTTTAACCCAATTCCTCTCTCACTTAGACCACACTCTTGTACATGTCGTATCCCACTTCACTGGTTCATCTTCACACGTTTGCCTCTCATAGAAACCAAGGGGTCAACCTGTGGGCCAGCTCACCTGCAAAGTTATACCATCATACTTAGGGGTCCATAAAGCTGAAACATTATAACCCCATGGTAAGGAAGCAAAGTTAAACAGTTGGGTTCGAAATAAGGGCCCATATCATCCTGTGCTTAGTGCACTGGAAGAAAAGTAAAAACATCAGATTGGTGGACAAAGAGAAATGAAAGCTGATGACACTCATAGGTGAGAACTAAATAGATCAAAATGAAAAATTATTTGATTTTGAAATCCAATTCTATTTTGAGTTAGTTTCTTTCAATTTATTTTTGGAACAATAAAAGTGAAGAGGCTGAATTATGAACCTTTATTTACCCATCATAAAATAATTATTATGAGAGCTTAATTATTCAAGGTAAGGTTAAAGCTATTAAATTATTACTCACGTCTTACCTGGGACCTTCTCACATGTACACTCTACTGTTCTGTAGAACAAAACATTATTTGTTGCACATCAAGTTTTATTTTAATTGATTTAATCAGAAACCTAGTTTTGAAATTAATTCATTACACACTACATTACCTTACATTTTAAAATTAATCATATATTGAAATTATCATCATGCCATGTTTTTTGATTACACAAACTAAATGACAGATTTTTCTATGGTTTTTATTAAAAAACACTAGGCAATTGATATTGTGTATTTATGGATTCATATTTGACTGAAATCTGTGCAAATTAAATGAAAAAACTCAGTGTCATGCCCCATCCAGGCTGCGGAGCTGCATATCTCTGGTTTTCCCTGTCTCGTTACAGTTCCCCCTTTGCTGTAATCCATTCCTGGATTTCCTTAAGCTCTGTCCTGTACTTCTGATTCCAGTTCTGCTCTTTGCTTCAGCTCCTGTTTCCTTTATAAGGGCTGCCCCACCCGTTTGTTATGTTTGTCTCAGTCTGCAGGTATGTCTTTCTCTGATATGTGTTTAGATTTATTGTTTAGTTTCAGCGTATTAGTGATTCAGTAGGCAGGGTTTAGCGCTAGGACCCCCCGAATATTGGAGTACTTTGGCGTAGTGGTGGGCTAAGCATACTATGGCCATAAGATGTGACGGAATCTCCAATTGTTATCATATAGTCCTAGGCTAGTCCTGTATTTATGTGTATCAGTCTTTTATGTGCCTTTGCCCTCTTTTCCCTGAATCATCTGAGGATTTTGGTTCCTCTTTCCTCTCCCCATGTCCAAGTTAAGATTTCCTATCCTTGCTTAAAGGAGAAGCGTCTGAGGATCTCGGCTCCTCACGCCATCCCTTGTGTTCCTTGTTCCCTGTCCTTTGTCATGTCCTGTATCATGTATGTCTTGTCTGGCTATGTTCCTTGCTCTGTCCCACTTGCTTGCTATGTTTCTGCTGTTTCTCTGCTTAGCTTCCCTACTCCCAGCCTCCCATTCATCTGTAGAGCTATGTCTCATGCCTGCTCCAGGGTGCCTGCAGGATATCACTTTGTTTGCGCAATACTACCTGAACTCCATCTTTTGGCGATCTGGGTCATTACAGTCGTCTGTATGGACCCAGTCCCTGACACCCAGATTGTTCACTTCATGAGAAGTTCTTCATTAGGATTACCAGTTGTCACTTTTGAGAACTTTTCACATCAAAGGGGTGTCTCTGATTCAGTATTACATCACACTTTTTTTGAGCAGAATGGAAAGGTTTAGAACATTCACTGTTGGTATTTAGTTGTCCGAGACCAAAACTATAACTAATAAAATATAACAAATTTGTTCACAGCCACGAACTACACATTTAGCAGAGAAGGAATTATAACATGCTTGTTCCTCAAAGCCACTCTGAACATTGTTGATCAGACTTTACTCCCTTTCTATGGGCTGCAGGATCAACCCGGGACATTCTCTAAGGGTTAATTCTCTAAGCCATGAGTTTATAGGAGAGGAGAAGTGTGATGAAATATATATAATAAATTACTAATAAAAATAATTATTATAAATGGACAACCCAGTTGAGTTGTAAAAATGTTGTGGAGCCTCATGCGGTTTTCTATTTTGTTTGTTGCTATAAAATATCTTGTTTCCTTCTGGACTTACAAATGATGTCATGAATCTTTTTTTTTTTTTTTTAATATTTCTATAAAAAAGTTAAATGTAATGGTTATATATTTTTTTAAATTTTAGTTGACGTTATGATAATTTACAACATAGAATGTACCTCTTGAAACGTTTGGGCTGAAGAAGATCATGATGGATCATACCCACATAGCCGTCCATATTTGTACAGTGATTAGTCAGGATAGGCCACGCCCAGGTTTTGTAACATATGTATTACTTACCATTAAAATTGACTTACATAGTTTTACATCTTTATGACCAAACACAACTTATATGTGAGGATCAAGGACTCGTTTTGCTTGATGCTTTATACGTTAACAACAGTGCTTTGTTCCAGATCTCTGAATGGACAACGTAGGACACAGTTTTATTAGTACTGCAGAAACCATACTATTTAAGGCAATTTGCCAAACTTTATAGATGGGCTTATATCGCTAATATACAGGCTGTCAAAACGGAGAGGAGGAATAATGATTAATTTCCACGGACCACAGTGTCGTGAATAATGAGTACATTTTCTTTGTGTGATAACAGAATGGAAACAGAGAGCTGTCAAATTCTCTTGTTCAGGGCACCGAAATGACTGAATTAAGTGAAAATTACATATCCTGGGACTTTTATACAGTAAAACTATCCATTTAGCAAGCAAGATACATTATTCTCCGCAGTTAGACGAGAGAGTCAGTGATTGTTAAGTAGAGCACAAACAATGCAGAACAGCAGCCAGAAACGTGTGTGGGAAGACTGGAGATTGAGCTATTACAAGAGAAGACAGAAAGGCATGTTCCAAAGTAAAGGAACAAGAAACACTCATTATTTTTATATAATTAACTTTTTATTTAATCTTTTTTTTCATGGGTAATCAAGTTTATCGTGTCAATTCTCTGGCACAATGGTCCTTGTATGTTCTATGCCATATGGACCACATTTGAAGGGTTTGAGGCCTGTTTCTTCTGGGTCGTATGCAGTTCATAACATTTCTATGAACAGGGACAATAATAACTTTAATATAAAGCCCAAAGTATTAGATGAGAATGGATTTCGACTTGCTCTTTGTTTCTTTGCGCGTGAAAATCCCTGTGTAATATTGAGATGCACATTAAAAGGTCCAGAGGGCAACAGCTCTACCAGATCTAGACTTTTACTTCACAGAGTGGGCAGTGGGTAAGTGAAATAGCCTCTCAGCAGAAGTGGTAGAGGTTAACACAGTGAGGGAATTTAAACATGCCATCAGCTCGTCTTGGCTACAAGACAAGACAGGTGATGGTCCAGGGGTCGTCATTAGGGGGCCACATACAAAAAAAGTGTAAAGAAGCTGTTCTGGTCCCCATAGGTTAACATGTAGAGGGTACACGCTACACTCATTGGTCGCCACTCCCCATAGATTTAACAGGGAGAGTAGGTGCTTCTCCTATTGGCCACATTATCTCCCCCCTAGGGTGTGTGTTAATGTATAATTGACCCTCAGCTGTTCATTGGTTGTCTTGTCTGGATACCTAATTTAAGTTCTTGTCTTGTTTTGACATAAAGCCTTATAATAATTTTCCCTATAAAAAGCCATGTACATTTTGTTATCTCTTATTAACCATGTCTTGGCTGGATCTTGGCTTTAATATTACTATGCTGTAGCAGCAGGATAGCAGAGGAGCCCTACTGGCCCTTGGAAGAGGATCACCTGATGAAGATCAGAGGTTAATCCTGTACTTGTGCTTGGTAATTGTTACCATTACAATTCTATTCACACTCTACACTGAGCTTAGATGGTGATAGCTTATTAGAAAGTTAACCCTTGTTGGCCTGTTCAATCCCCAGTTTATAATCAGGAGGGGATTTTCAGTGTGGCGCAGGTCCATCATGATGTTGCTGTTAGAGGCGGTCCGCAAACTTTAATGCTACACTTAACCATTCTCTTAAAATAGAATGAAGATAAGACAAGTCGCAAGACCACTTTCTCATTACAGCAGAACACCTGCTGCTCTTAACAGCAGTGAAGATGCTATTCATGTATAGAAAGTGTATTATCAATAATAGATTTGCTGTGCCGATGGGAAACGTGATTTCTCTCTCTAATCCCTGCATTTCTTAAATAATCACCTGTGCTCCTCCAAAGAGAATTACGAAATTAGCAAATTTGGGGACATTGAGAACATGAAAAACCCTTCCCTTTGATTTTCTGCCCTTTAACTATATGAAACTTCTTTCAGACATCCCTTTGCCTATAAATCTGTTACAAACAGTATGCATTAATAGATAATGGAAAAAGTAAGCTATTAATGTTGCAAAGGAGTTAAAGAATTCTGGGGATGTGCATAAAACTATCATAAAAACAAAAAAGCAAAAAATTATTGGAAAAGGGTAGACTAGATGGGCCAGATAGTTATTGTTACATGGTCACCGTACCCAAGGCTTGATACCCCTGTTTGAGGGCTGAGGAATCACCAGTCAGTACCCTCATACGGGTAGCTCCTGCAATCCACGGTTCAGTCACAATTTGCGCAGTAAAACAAGAACTCTTTTATTACAAACACATAGAACTTATATAGATCCATAATTCTATCAACATTCATTTTACAGACATTCTCAATACACACAGAACTCAACCCCAAATCCCATCAACTCGAGGAGTACACAGGAAATGTATAAAGTGACCCCCCCCTGTAGTGAGAGCTCCAGCCAGGTTACATGATCGTCCCTTTGAAGGGCTGGAGTTGCAGCCACATTCAGTTCGGTTATAACTTATGACACATTATAAAATATTACTGGGTCATGGAATCAGAAACGGGACACAGGCGCGATCCATGGCCCGGCTAAACCGCACACGAATCCCAAACAAAGACCTCCAAAACACCCTCACACAACGAAACACTTTGTGCAAACTGCCCCAAGACAACCCGACCCAGGGTTCCACGAAACAGTTATTTTTGTCCTTCACTATATATTTATGTGAGATGTTTGGTCTAAACACACCCATTGTAATGGAGTTAGTTTGGGATCCTTAGGCTAACATATAACATAGAATGTGTATTTTAAGTATTTAAATGTTATTATCACATCTCCTATTTCTCTTCTTTCCTCCATACATATTGAGGGTAATTCATGAAGTAAGATAATTCACGGTTACCTTGACGCAATGAGAATTGCCTGCATGATGTCCTCTTGTTAAAGGTCTTCTCTTCTTACCCTACTTTAATTAGCTCATTACACTATTGCTGTGATACCCACAGTCTCTGGGACAAACGCAGAGAGGTCTCAGCCATGTCCATTATTAACATGTCTGTAATTGAAAATGTGGAGATCCTTGTGTTTGCTTCCCCTTCCTTAAATTTGATAAAAACTAGTTTTTATCAGTAGCTTTTTAATCATTAGTTTTGCTTGGGCTAATCTGAACTCTTCAACGTCTTCAGTTAGCCCAGAGATTGGGAAACGTTTCCGCTCAGAGTACTGCAGCTCTATAAGTTTTTTTTTTTTTTTTTTTTTTTTTTTTTTGATGATAAAATTAATCTTCTGGATTTGGTAAATCACAAAACCAGGTGGGAGAATCAGTAACAGATACACTATATAGACAAAAGTATTGGGACACAGCTCTTAATTATTGCATTTAGCTGTTTCAGACCCATTGGCACAAAGTGTATAAAATCAATCACCTAGCCA
This sequence comes from Spea bombifrons, assembly GCF_027358695.1. Classification (NCBI taxonomy): domain Eukaryota; kingdom Metazoa; phylum Chordata; class Amphibia; order Anura; family Pelobatidae; genus Spea; species Spea bombifrons. Next base: position 40,537,089 of record NC_071095.1, on the reverse strand, counting down.
TGCAGTCTGCATTTACAAACAGAAAAATGGGTCATTCTGAAGAGATCAGTGAATCCAAGCGTGGTACTGTGATGGGGCGCCACCTTTGCAATAAGTCAGTCGGGAAATTTCATCCCGGCTAGATATTCCACGGTCAGCTGAGGTATTATTGGGAACAGCAGCAACTCAGCCATGAAGCGGAAAACCAAGTAAAGTCACAGAGCGGGGTCCCCAGTGCTGAGGCACATGGTGCGTAAAAGTCCCCAAAACTCTGCTGATTCCATAACGGAGGAGACCCAAGCTTCCCCCGTCATTAATATCAGCACAAACATTATGCGGCAGGACGTTCATGGAATGGTTTACCATGACTGAGCAGCTGCATGTAAGCCTCGCATCACCAAGTACAATGTACAGTACAGTGTAAGGCTTGGTGAGGAAGGGATAACGGTTTGGGGCTGTTTTTCAGGGTTTGGGCCCCTAACTTCCAGTGAAGAGAAATCTTAATGCTTCAGCGTACCAACAGTTTGGGGAAGACCCTTTTCTATTCCGGCATGACTGCCCCAGCACACAATCAGGTATGGACCTTGATTCCTTCATATGTTCCTGTCTCCCCATGTCGTGTTCAAAATAGTTTAGAAAGGGCCCTTCTGACCGGTGCCGGTCCAGGTCTGAAGGTCCCTTTCTAAACTATTTTGAACCCGTACGAGGAGACAGGAACAAGTGGTCCCTTAGAGGCAAGGGCCCCCTCGCAGCTGCATCTTGCAAGCTACTTTATTCTAATGTGCCTGAAAAATTTACATTAAGTACTCTTAAAGATCCCTTTTCCTCTATGATCTGTGTTAGAATATTCTTTGTCTTGAATAGCTAAACTTCTCCATTGATCAAACCGCAATCAAGACCACAGCTTCTATGTCTTATTAATCAGGTTTTTTCGATAACAAATTATCAATTCATACAGTACCGATGCTGGATTCAAATGGTGATAAAAGGTACTGTAGGCTCAATATTCTTGGTGAGATGAAGGTGAGAGCGTAGAAAGAAGACCTTGCCCTCGTAATCATGCCTATTTATACCCTTTTACTTTTGGTTAGGGTATACGTTAAGGCATGCCACAGAAGACCCTCTAAGCTACGTCACTTAATTGATACCATATGTTTCTAGCACTCAAGTTGCATTCAGGCCTAAAATGTGCAGAACAAAATAAAAGTATAAAAATGATTTCTTACAATCTGACATTTCTTGTTACCGATTGGTTGCTTGAAACTGTCAATCAGTGTCCAGAAAGTGCTTCTATTGAACTCAGTGTGAATACCTTACATACAATTACTTACAATACATTGTTCAGCAGAGCCATCGCTGTAGGAGACCGAAGGTGAGCACGTCATGTGCAGGGAGATGTATTTGGCGGAATGAATCCTGTGCAGGGCATTTAGCTGAGGGGTGGAAAAAGGGGCATCTGCAAAAAAGGACCACACAAAAATTGGAATTGACCATGCACCTTTCATTTGCAGTAAAGTGCTTGAGATGGCTGGAGTGCCCCTTTTAACATGAGAACTTAAGGAATCAGCACTAGGAAGTTTACTTTCATTGAAGAACCAATATGTTTTGACCATGATGTCATAGTTTCAAAGGAAAAACCTGCGTTAAGGATTTATTGAGGTGGGAGGATGAATATATATAAAATAGTTACTTATTTTCTGGATCAACCTACCCTTATCTTTTCTTATTCCTTATCATTTTCTGTTCTTGCCAGATCAATCGTGTGTCAGTTTGTACTTTTTCTTTGCCGTGTCATTTAACAACAACAAAAAAAAAAAAACATTTTATCATTGGAAGAGCTTTAACATAATTGCGTAGCCGAATCCTTCAAACAAGGTAACAGTAATTATTTTCCTGGAGAAGATGATGCATTTGGCTGAATAAAAAATGTTAAGCAGCTAACCAATTAATGTTTTTTGACAGCAAAAAAAATAAAATAAAAAAAATAGGAAAGATGCAGAAGTAAAGAAAATGCATCATCAGATTTTATAAAGGTAGCTTATATTTTGTTTTTTTTGTTCTTTTTCCTCCTGAAAATAATATAATAAAACTGCACAATACTTAAGAGACTTCCTGTATAATCTGAACGCTTCAGTTTGAAATGGATTTTGTTCCTTTCATCTCTTGGGAGCTTTCAGCTCATGGACTGTAACTTTCTTTTTAAATGCGGTTTAACCCATTTGTTGACAGACACGATGTACTCATTTACAATAAGCTGTATGAAATTCAGTTTTGGAAAACTTAATTCTGATTTTGTATTGTATAAGTCCTTTATCATTTGAGACACAAGGCTCACTGTTGGTAGGTGATCAGGAAATCCAGCCTGAGAATTATATCTATTAGGATGAAGCTCACAGGGATGTAGATTTATCGCATGACCATTTTCTGTATCTTGTTAGGACATCTTGAAACCGTCCAAGGGCATTTTGGACTCATGTAGAGTGCTGTTAGACACTGTGTGACTTCGACCTTTGTTGTTGTCCCTTCTGCATCTCCTTAGTCTCAACAAACAAGCAACGCTGTCGGACCCTGACCTCCTATTGTTTGACCCATATACTTTGTTGTTTTTGGGCTAGATCCATATAGAGATTCCAATATATTGGCTTAGAGTTGTAGCTCTTGGGGGTTTCATTTACAACTGACTCATTTACAATTCAGGGGTCTTCTTAGCAGGCACAACCTCTTTTTCACTTGACCCTAGCTGTATGACTTTGTAAGGAGGAGAGGCAGCATATGACATCATATCTCAACGCTCAGACAAGGAAGGAGAGGCAGCGTATGAGGTAGGCTTGGTTCAAAGTTTACATTAAGGAGTCAGACAGATCTGTCTCTTTTTGTTGAGGCCGGATTGTATGATGTAGAAATTTGCAGTAGCCAGTAAATGGTAATGTTTCCTAATTAATCCGGTTCATCTTGTTTACTCCCAGAAAGAACAACGTAATTCCATGGCTTAGTCGCACCGAATACATACAGAAAAGAAACAAAAAAAAAATGGTATAAAAGGTGGAGCATAAATGGAATTGGTGCCGGGATAAAGAGAAATGAAAATAGGTAATAGGGTATAATCCAGACAGTTATTCATAAAGTGATTATCTAACATCCATGGCTGTCCCCTGTGTATGTGCTCTGCAATATGGTTGATCTAAGGTGAACTTTATGTTGGGGAGCAGCTAGCGGGTCCCCAGTATCACCAGTTCACTCACACTTCACTTACTTTGCTTTGCTTGATGAGAGTATCTTGCAGAAATGCTCATTTACATATACAAATAAAAAAATTACAAAAAATACTGAACTGTAATTACTGTCAAACCCATAACATCCTCAGACGTGATAATAATTACATTGTGCTTTTATCCTAACCTGGCATATTCATATCTTTTGTCTTTTATTAAATGCCTTTTTGCCTTTCATTTTTTATTATACATTGATGCGTGGCTAAAAATACTAACGTTATTTAAACCTCATCAATACAAACAGCGAGAGAGCTACAGTTGTCAAGTGCTGCTACAAGCCCTAAATCTGGTTATGTTCTAGACTGAGAACAACAGATACTTCAACTCTGATTAAAAGTACCTTTTGAAGGACATCCATGTAATCCAGAATTATTTTCATATTTATTATAATTTGATGGGTTATGAAATCTAACTTATTCTCCTGAACAGTCACCAAGAATTAAATTTCGCCATCTTTTGCAACTGGATTTGTGAGCAGAAAACACGTTTTAACCCATATTTTTATTTACACAATAAATAATGTTACTTTGTATTATTTTATACCTTGAATACACGTGCATACAATAAAGATACTCTGTCTCACTCTAAAAGCACCTTCTGGGTGAGGCGGAAGAATGACTTTTATCCAATGATCAGTCTTTCATTTTTCATTATCTCTCTAGTGCCAGCGAGAGTTCATAACTCACCGAATGCTTCAGTCTTTTGGTAGATTTATATCATAATGTTACTCCTGGGGCCACAGAAAGAGAGCAGGGGTTTATCTCTGAACTGTAATCATTGTATCAGGATTTTTGCTATTACGGTTTTGTACGTGAATATTTAAAATGGGGAATTTGCCTCTGAAGTACAAACCAGGGAGGATAAAAGTTTACGTCTGTATTTTAAATGAACGCAGTTTGAGACTGGAAGGCTTCACAATTAAAGGAAAATAGGGCATGCAATTAAATCCTGTCTGAATGAGTTAATCCGACCTCAATTGCCCTGCATGTGGCTAAGTGGTGTAAAATACAGCACTCCTGGCACTTCATATCTCTAACCAGAGTGATATGTTAAGAACATTGCGTGTCATTAGCATTTGATGTTCATATCTTGACTTAAGTAACCTCACAGAAAATTATACCCTTTTCATTGTTTAGAATGAAGTTAATTTGAAGCAATTTTTCTCCATCATTTAATCCTGTGGGGAGTTGATGGCAGAATGACGTTTTTTCATATTCATTTCAGGGATGGAGAGGATGCCCTAAATATTAGAGTTTTGGCAACAAGCAGAGATTAACCCCCCCCCCCACACACATAATTTCATGGGAAGCTTCTGGCAATGTCCATATTTGAATAACATTTGGGTGGGGTATAGACCAAATTGTCACCATTTGCATTGGGGTCTGTTATCAACTACAAACTCTCTTATCAACTCACCCTTTAGTCAATAAAGCCCATGGCCTGTCATGTAGCCATAGATCTATCACTTTGGAAAATGTGTTTTTGGGGGGGTTAGAACCAAAGTATTCTTAGGGGAGAAAGGTAATGCCAAATATGTGCTCATATATTGAATCAGTGCTTTAATACATTTTACTACAAGACTATGTATGTGTTTATTTCTAATACTTGGTCAACCAAAATGTTCAATACATAAATTGTCTTGAGGATCGCCTGGTCACCATTACAACAAGAATTCACTTCCTGGTTTGGTAGGGTTTTGGTTATTCACAGAGGTTTGAAGTAATTCAAGTAACCCAATGCAAAACCATCTTGGCAAACCTGAACGACAACACGTCTATTTTTAAAAGGTTGACAGTGTCTGTGGGTCCTGTTGAGTTGAATGGAGGTTTGGGTCAAGTCATTTACGTCCTAAAGTTCATTTTGTCAAGTCTTCACGGTGACTCTTAGTAAATAGGTGTGTTTCGGTGACTTTGATAGCAGCTTGTGTCCCTGCTCACAAGTTTGTTCTAATGTGTGCAGAGCCATCTAGTTTGTTTACGTACTTTGTTTTTTTTTTCTAAATTGTAAAATAACTTCATTGGTGTCTGTCAAGAAAGTGACAGCGACGAAGAAAAACTGCATTGATATTCTTCTGTCATCCCTTGAAAAGCATGGCTTGTAATTTAATTTGCCTCTGTTAAGAGGGTTTTTTTTGTCTTCTAGTACATTTTGTGCTTTAGCCAGCTGAAGAAACGGTTAGCGCTTACATTATTTATTTCATGGAAGAACATCTTCATTTTGCATTGCTCACACAGACAAAACAGTTGAATTTTCCAAAAAACAACACGTTCTGATTCATAAATTCTAGATTGCAGCAGGTCCCATGCAAAGCTTTTTATGGTATTGATTCATTTTTTTGTATGTGGCCAGAGTGCCGAAGACATTGTGCAGGGTATTTCAAGAAGACAAAAGATCACGGCAGCTTTATTTTCATGTTAAATGCACATTGGGGTCCTTTCTGCGTACTGCATGCAGATTGATACAGGCATTTTTTAGTTATTGGAGTCTGAAAATGATGCTTTGGTCTGATTTAGCCCCTCCCACTTCTTCCTCCGCTGAAAGCACAAAGCATACCTCAGTACATACAAGATACAAGTCTAATCTTGTAACTTTAATAACAAAGCAAACAAAGCCATGTAAACTGTAAAGTTCACCTACATTTCATTGGTTTGTTAGTTTAAATGATCAACCCCCATGTTCTGTTCTTCTATATCAAGAAATAAAAACTACTTGCTTTTTGAAAATAGTGTAAAAGTCATATATATTCTTTATTTTCAGGTCTGGGATGCAGTGGACTGTGGCAAATGTTTGAGCGCTATCTCAAGCCATAGTAAAGCTGCCCGCGATGCTCAGTGGTCTGAATGCGGACAGAAAATTCTTAGCGGTGGTTTCGACTCAATGCTTTACTTAACAGATGTTGAAACGGGTAAGAGAAACGAAAAAAACATAACCAGCTGTATCATATACTACATTTACATTATTATCCTATATTGCTGTTCCAATCAAGGGAGAGAGACCCTCTATTCTGTAAACAGTTTACTATGTCATGTTCAGTATATAAGCCAATGGTTATGTTATATTTTATTTATAGAGCGCCAGGATATTCCATAACACTATTACAATAGGGGGGAATGCAAAGATAGCATTTGCGGTAAGGTGGATGGTGGCCCCTGTATGTGTGTGTGTCAGGGTGGAAGTGGAAGTTTTAGGACCTCCACAATCAAGTTTCCAGCGCACCCGGTAGATATTCTGATAGTAGACATTCTGGAGTTCACTAAAGAGGTACATAAAAGCACATTTTACAGAATAAAAGTCATCAGTGTAATGGCAGGAGGAAAGATTAGAGAAAAGTGAAATGATTCTTTTCAATTAAAATAAGTAGCAAGTTATAGTAAGATATAAAAAAAAAAAGCTTGCACTCCGAGAATTCAAATATAAGTTAATTAGAACATGATATAGATTTTATAAACAACTAATGTTTGCTATCAGGGCTCTTCAAATCATCAGTTTAAAATGTGTAATTAATCAAGTCAATGAACTTCTTTGAGTGAATGTGGGTTTCATTGGTAATGTTTTGCTCAATTTATCAGGTTGTGAGATGACTTCACCCTATAATACTCACTCTGTACAACTAATCTAGAATGCCAGCTAATATAACATTGCCATAGTGATCTATTCAAGTGTATCCACCTGTTAAATATTATTTAACGGGTGGATTTATTATTGTTGCCTACTTGTTGCTATAGATAAAGGAACGCTGGTTTATTTTTGTATTTAATTTGTTTTATTAGGAATCTAGCAGTATGTGACAATAGTGCATTTTAGTATAGGGTTAAATATATCTTAATAAATATCATATTTGTTTGGGATATTACATATATCACACAACAACCAATATCAAACCCTAAAGCTCTATGATTGTGTCAAAGAGGGAAGAACACAATATAAGCTTATATTATTACCAAATTGTGTTTATAGACTTCGTTTGTGTCTATAAGAGCCCCTCAGCGCAGCTTGCATTGGGATTTTGTGCTACGTCTCCACATTCAGGGTATGTGTAGTCTTATAGATATGGATTCATCTGGTGTCCCTCTGCTTGTAAAATCAAAGTGTAGTTCAGGACCGGACTGGGGGTGACGAGATGGCCCTGGGACTGCAGCAGCAGATCAAGTATGAGGTCAGGGGCGTAACTAGAAGCCTCAGGGCCCCGGCACTAGAATCTGTTAAGGACAACCCCCAAAAACATGATTTTTACACAATTTGTTTCTCAACAAATTACATATTGAATCATATCTGTCAACTCACTCTGGCATATAGGGGGTTAAAAGGTATATCATGGGACAGAGTGGCATATAGGGGGGGGTATAAGGCATTTCTGGAGGCAGAGTGGCATATAGGTGGTTGAAAGGCATTTCTAGAAGCAGAGTGGCATATAGGGGGTTAAACGGCATTTCTGGAGTCAGAGTGACTTAAAGGGGGTTAAAATGAATATCATGGGGCACTCTGCCTCCAGAAAAGCCTTATGCCCCAATATAACACTTCCCCTCCGACTTACCACTGCTTCTAACTCCCTGGTGTCTGGTGGGGGCAGCGGGTGGAGGCCGGCGTTCATGAAATTAAAGGGGCCGGCGTGCACACACATGCATGCCGGCCCCTTTAATTACATTAGGCGCCGGATGAGGCAGCTTTCAATTAGATTAGTTATCCCGGTAGGCCAGTCCGGCCCGGCAGTCCCTGGTGCCGCTCATTTGCACCCCAAAAGGAAGGCGATTTCTGCCCCCCCCCTTACAAAGTCAGCATGAATCAATTATGCTTCCCCTAACGAGAGCAGAAACTACCTAATGAAGAGGGATAATTATGCAGATCTTGAGAATGGAAAATTAAGGCAGCAGCTTCTATACACCTGGATTTCTATTATATATATATATATATACATATATATATATATATATATATATATATATATATATATATATATATATATGGCACGTTTGAATCTGTAAACACCATTACACAGCAATATTTAGTGCACTCAACTGTACAATGTAGCATTTGGGGAATGCTTCAAGCCCACAATGATTTATATAGTTATCCAGCTACTTATCATATTATATAACATTATACATTGTAACGAATTTGGGGTTTAATATTAAGTTTGACGGTGTCAGGTCTAGTTTGAAATAGTTACATTTCACGCCCAGTTGGTTATTTTCTTAAGTAAAACTTACTGTTAGATTTTAATACATCTAATTTTACATATTTTACATGCCAAATAACCTTTTTTATTCCAGCACTTGTAATATAATTACTGTACCAAGTCCAGATAACAAAATCCCATGCTGCTTACTAGAATTTTAGGACATTAACACGCTTAACAAAGTCACACAGTGAGCTCTTTGTTCGCCTTTTCCCTACGTTGGCATCCTTAAGCAGTGGTTTCCAGTAGAACATGGAAAATGATCCATCTTCCAGCAAAAGGGCTGAGATCTAAAGCCAGTAAAAAAGATAAATGAAGGCTGTGCCTTTTAGTCAAGGGAATTAGCAGACCAGATATGCATTTATCTGCTGTCAAAACCAAAGTCCTTGTGTAGGCAATCCAAATGGGAAAGATAAACCTTCTAGCTGAAGGCTCCATTGTGGGGCTAATGGAAGTGTTCCTGCATGGGCAGCATCATGGACAAGTGGATGCCTTTTAAGTAACTTAATTTCATTTTTGATTTCAAGAAATGGCTTGTACAATACACGGCATGAGATGCTATTCTGTTCTGACCTTGGACTCATATCTGAAAGGTACGGTCTAATGTCTCTGACACCCCAACTATAGAAGGCAGTAAGCGATGAAGCACACTTAACCCTCTGTGAGGGCATCCTTCAACAACAAAATACCTGAAACAGATTTTGCAGCCATGGTACTAAATCTTCTTTGTTCATTATACAATTTTGGCTTAAGCAGCCAATCAATGGCAGGAAAGTTTTCCCATTGAAATCAATTAGAAGCCTTTACACATACACACTGGGGTCTAACACACGCCTGCATACAGTCTTCAGCAGAACCAGCCCTGGAGCTGACCGGGCGATAACATGCAGAGGGGTGGGCAAAGGGGAAAATACATGTAGGGGGTTCCGCAGAATCCTCTCATCCATTTACAAAACGGACCACAGGAAAATATAAAGGGACCACGCATCCAACGAAATGCATTAAAGAACACCCGATGGTATCCTTTTAATTCAGATTCTGTTCACCTCTCATGGCGTCGGCTTATGTTGAAACTGTTTTCTGTCTCATAGCTCATAGCATATATATTTTAAAGCACATATAAAAACATTTATCTGAGTCAGTAACCTTTAAGTAAAAAGCAAGTGGCTTCCATTAGCTTACAAGAGCATTGCCTCATGCATTTTGGTTTCTTTCACTTCTTTCAGAGATATATTATAGATGACAATAAAATAGATTGTGATTTTTATTTCTGAACTAGATAGAATCAGTGCAGCCGCATTTTATGTCTCCGTCTGCTCTGGGCATCTTTCTGATTACGGTATATAAATGCATTTCCACTCTGTTATATGCTGACAGATCCTAAAATATTGAAGAAACTACAATAGGGGCTTCTACCCCCAATAAACCGCTCCCCAAAACAATTTCTCCATGTCTGTTTAATACATTTACGCTGGACAAATAATTTAGGAAACAGCTTTGCAGCATGGAACCTGAAATAAGTAGCTCTTTTCTATCCAGTCTTCATTTCCTTAGAAAACCCAAAGGCTCTGGACTCCATGGGATAAGCATTGGTAACTGCAACCCCGTTATCGACTTACACCAGAGTTTTATGTGTCATGGCATGATTGTAATTATTCCACTTAAATTTATTTCATAGCGTACATGGCGCCTTTTCCTTCATTTGCTTCTCTTTAATAATTTAACACAATACAGAAACTGTCCCGGAATGCCAATTTTTGTGCATGTGTCCCGCTTTGCAACTTCACAAGTACCTCCAGGGTGCTTACGTAAAGAAAAAGCCTTACGCCTATCACATATCTCCCATTCTTCTGTTTGTACATTTTACTTGATTGGCTTCTCTGTAATAACAACTTACTCTTTAAGAACCTATGTAATAAATAATAAATATCTTACGTCTGCATGTAATGTCCTGTTTATTTACCGTTGATAACTTATGACCAATAAATACGTTCCTGCAAAGGAGTCTTCTGCTTCCATATTGTGTTGGTAGTATGGATCGCCATATGTTTTTAAAGGGTCAGTCACTTTGGCATCTTCTACACAGTGCCTTTGGTTTAACTGCTTCCGTCCTCGATAAATAAATAAAGAAATAAATATTCTATTCCTACTTTCTTTGCACATGTACATCAGATTGCTTAACTAAACTATATGAAAGTCCTTAATTTAGTCCCCCCAACACTCTCCGGTGATGCTTTGATCCTTGGGATCTGTTCTGCTTCTTGTGATGAATTTCCTTGCTTTTGCTCAATCTTGCCCTGAGATTTCCAAGCACTCTCTTAGGACTCACTTTAAAGGAGGTCTGTTGGCTTTCCGTGGCTACACTTTAGCATATATTCTCCGGTCTAGAGGTTGCTGGAGAGTTTAACATCATGATATCACTATTCATTATGAAGGATCAACCACAGTGAGTTTCTGCTCCTAGAAGAGCCTAGTAGAGCCTCTACTAATAGAATACATGGTTCATCATTCAGAGGTTTTGTTCACTGTTGGTCAGTTTTTTTGCCGTATTATAATGTAATAGATGTAGCACAAATAAAAGAGGACCTTCCTTCAACCCCTGTTTGTTGTTCTACTTGTCCTCTATAATAAAGACCGCACACATCGGCTTCCCAAAAACAAATACTGATCCTATTAAGCCACCTTCTCCAAAACCCAACATTACAGGTCGTAGAAATGATATTAAAATAAACATCTTCGTTAAGAGGAGTGTATTGTGACAGCGGGACATGTCATTTGGTATGCACGTTGTAATTAGTGTGCAAAACCTTTAAATTGTAGAGGGCACAGCGTCTTAACCTTAACTTATATTCAGCTGCCATGCGGTTTCCAAAGGGTTTGCTGATAAACTTTTTGTGTGTATATTGTGGTAAAGTGTATGGGAGAGTGGTTGATGGGATATATATCTCACCTGGTTTCCTCAGCCAGGCACAGTAGCAAACCCAGGAGCCCTCAGGTGAGGCTTCCTAAGCTCATTACTGGGGAGGACGCCTTAAAAGAGAGGGCTGTTAGGTTTGCAGGGAAGAGGAGAAACTGAGTGAAGGAGCAGCTACAGCCAGCGCTGCAGCCCACCAGGTATGAAGCGTTTCCTATGGAAAACCTGTTACTTTGCTTTGTGCCAGACCTTAGGCTTGTAGATGTTTAGTTAGAGCCGGACAGGCTTAGAGTTTGTTTTGTTTACAAGGTGCTCTGTGCCTACAGCATCTAAATAAACACGCTTTACGTTTGAAACCTGTGTGAATACTGTCATTGCCGCCCCATGCGTGAGCTGTTCCCTACAATATATATATATATTTATATTTATATATATATTGTGACAAACCCAATAGCATGAGGGCCATACATGTCTCTTTTAGGGGTCCTAAGCACAGTCCTCTAGGGCAATCAGAGTCAGGAACAGCAGCTTTGAACAAAACAGCACTTTATTTTAACCGCTTAAACCCCAAAACCAAATCATAAAAATAAAACCTAGCTCCCAATTGGAGCCCTCTCTAACTTAACTATGCTGGTCTAAACTGACCAGCCTAATCACCCACTACCTCAACCTCCCAGCCAGACCCAGCTACGTCAGGCTCTGGAAAACCTCCCACAGACAACACACAAAATGTCCAGGCAGGTATTGCCTCACTTGGCTCAGGGATTGTCTTCTTCAGGGCCTCTCCTTGCCCTGGGAGCACAGGGAACCTCCTCTTCCCCCAACAGTCTCCCTGAGTATCAGGCTCCAGGGGTTTTTAATGTCCGGCACCTGTGCCTGATGCCGGCCCCATAGGAATCCCGGACCGGATCCTGTGGACTTCTTGCCTCCTGGAAAACCCGGCATGGAATTTCCACAAAATGGGGAAATGGAGCATTGGCCCACCCTGCTCTCCAATTGCTCCACCCCAGGGACCCATATTTATGATCTGGATATCACCTGTACCCAAATGCCACACTAAGCATCTCCCTGGGGTTTACACTGTCACAATATATATAAAACGACTAACTCGTTTCCGAGTCCCGTACATCTCAAATGGTGTATCCATAGTAACCATGTTTTCTCCCATTTAATATGTTACTGTTATTTTCCTTGGGGAAATTAAGCTAGTCCATCTAACCCGTCTGATGTTTTGCATTAAAAGAATAACATTTGCGCTTAATTATTTGTGCTGGAGCACCAAAGCCAAATCCAGATCTATAGCTGCCATAATTTAACCCTAAAAATAATGCCTTATTTTTAACCTGTTGAACTCCAGAGACTTTTCAATGTACATTTGTGTTTATACAGTTGGTTTGCTTTTAACCCCCTGGTTGTCATTAATCAAATTCACCGTTTGGTCTTTTTAGGGAAGCAACTATACAAGGCAAGAAATGACTTTAAGATCAGTGTTGTTCGGTTCCAGCCAAATGAGCCCAATATTTTTCTTTGTGGAGGATTTTCACCTGCGCTAAAAGCATGGGATTGCAGGCTTGATAAGGTACAGTGTAAATACATAAGATCTGAAATACATTTTTCAACTGTATCTCCAAATATATTATCCAATACATGGAAGCAACTTTCTAATGCCTCTTACACGAGCTGATATATTTATATGCACGCTCTGGTTAAGAATTTATAGGCAAGAGGTATCCATGTAACATCACTGTTCAATACGTGCTTGTGTATGTTAGCCTCTATGTCGTAATATAATATGTGCTGCTGTAATGGTTACTGCAAAAACTCAGTTAAACAAAAAAGCTGCAATTCAACCAAACGGTTTTGCAGCTATAACCAAATAACCTACGTTTGAAAGTTTGGGGTCCCTAAGAAATGTCCTTGGTTTTGAAAGAAATGCTAATTTGGTCCATGAAATAGAAATCCAGCTCAGATGGGGTTAATGTTGTTAATTGACATATCGTAACTGGAAACGGTTTATTTTTAATTGAATATCTTCATAGGAGTACAGAGGTCCTTTATCACTCCCATCACTCCTGTTTTCCAATGGCATGCTGTGTTCTTTTAAGTTAAAAAGTCTAATTTTTAGAAAAGCCTTTTTTTAATTATGTTAGACATATTGAAATTCCTTTGATTTCCATGAAAACTAGGTGACTCCAAACTTTTGAGCAGTTGTGTGTTTCTTTGCCCACCTTAATTACAAATAGCATTGGGTGGGCAGATTATACATGGGTTTAGATGGCAGATACATCTCTGAATACCTATAGATACGTAAATTGGTGCAGTCTGTGAATAAGTAATCAGTTTCCTAAAGGTATTGAATCCAGTCTACCGGCTCTCAAACATTACCTGATATAACAGACCTAACAAGTCTCTAGTACCTGTATAAAATCATTTATTAGAAAATATTGATCACTAACTTTACTTTACCCACAAAGATGTGGGCGAGGGAACAAGTAGGGGAGGCACTGTTTCTACTTTTTCTCCTCACTTCCTAATCCTTTTTAGACAGATCTTCAGATAATAGTTTGTTTCTCTTAAGATAACAATCTAAAGTTGTGGATGATTCCAAAGTCGGTTTCATTATAGGCTACTAATTCTAAGCACGTGGTGCGGGAGGCTCAAGGAATCCCTGGCTTAGCGCAACAAGTCACCTTTGTATAATGAGTTCAAAAAGGCGAACGGAAATATCATCCGTCGTTGTCAATATTGACTATCTGTTTCAAATATGTGTGTATGTATAGTGAGTATATAGCAGAATGCTAGGATATGACATCATATCTCAGCACATAGCTTCAGTGCGTCACAAGGAAGGCAATGTGGAAGCTGTGATTGAGGTCTGTGCATTGCTTTTATGGCTATCTGGGCTGGTCAGATCCCCTGCACAGGCCCATGAACCCCATTGCCTAAAAAAGTTACAGCTTGTTGGGACAGTGCTGGAAAATTCACGCAGGCATACTTAAAAACATCAATTTATAAATGTGGAAATGTCTCATAGATTTGAACTTGGTGCATCTATATTTGTACAACTTCATTTTCTGTATCTAGTTCTGCTGCCGATGCTGGTGGCCTGCCCGCTTACTTTGGAGTTGGCACGTGTCTCCAGACTGCTCACATTTGTTTGCAGAGATGATGAATAACAATCCAGGCCCAACAGTTGTTTATTGCAGACAGCACTTTGGCCAGTGTCCTCATCACAATCCACATAATGTGTTAGGCAGGAATTCTTCTGATTAATTACCACTGAAACGGCATATCGTTCCCTTAATGGCACATTAGTAGAAACAGACAAACAAAATAGAGTGAAACTGACCTTTCCCAAATGCCTTTGTTCGTCTGCTATTAATAGCAGCTTTTAATTAATGCAATTGTTTCTGCACTCCAATGTTAAACTGGCTTTGTAGGACACATCAGTCTAATTAGCTGATTGCTTCTTATTAGCCTGATGATGAAGCATGTGTTAATTTTCTGATAATCTATTTGGACGCTATCTTGTGTCTTACACCCTTTATGCGCTGGGTAGCAAGATATTCCGCACCATACAGTTCCTCTGTCCTTGGTGATTGGCAAAACATCTATAAAATAATTATCCAAAAATGCTAAGGGCATGAGGCTCCCCCTCATATTTTGAATGCATAAAATGTCCCAAGAAAGGTTAAAAAAATGAATGCTGCAATGGCAATAAAGACTCTTAAGTGACCCCACCGTGTTACATGGTGTCACTTATTTTGATGGAAATGGCTTGGGATATCCAAACTTACAGGGGTTTCAGAACCCTAGAACAGTTTAGAACTAACCTAATGGGCAGAAGTAATTATTTTATAGTATATACACTAGTTTCTACAAAAAAAAAAAGTAATAGATACATTTTATTAATACAAAGAAATACAGATAATGGCCAAATATATATCTTAAAATGTGCAGTAGTATGAATACAGTTAATAAATGATAAATAAGTTTGTTTTAATATTAGTTAATTAAATGTGCTAATGCATTTATGAAAATCAGAAAGGCCTACATCTAAACACTAGCTCTTACCTGTTTACTGCAGAAGTTACAAAGCAATTCACATTCATTATCTGTGAATAACCCGGCGCCTCTTCAAGGCGAGAAAGCCTTTAGTGGGAGGAAACTGGGTGGGGAACAAGGGAAAGTGGGCAAGGAATGGGTGGAACAAGGGTTGTTCCCCTTCTAGGAGAAAGAAGAAACTGATATGGAGACCCAGAGAAGCCGAGGTTCACCCTGAGACTCTGAGTCACACCTGGAGAGTGGTGGTTTCTAGTGTTAGGGATCAGATATTGCGGCTTAACTAAAAGTGGGCCTTATAGGACTAAATTTCCATCATACCATAAACATTGGAAGATCTTTGGAACTGATAGAGAAGAGGCTTTACACAAAGATTGGCTTAGCTGAAACAAGTGGTTAGCCAATTATGATGTTGACTTTTTGGACATTCTGTGAGAAAGCTATTGAACTCGACATTTAATTAATTGATTTATCACCAACTGTGTTCAGTTAATTTATTGATTTTGGTTCAGATAATCTGCTATCCTGTGATGTAAGGACCCCGGCCTGGTCTTTGTGTGGTTAACTTGCTGTGCGTATATGAAGATTTATGTGCTCAGTGAGATCCAGAATGTTAGAAAGTGTTTAACTGTTCCGTAGACGATTTAAAAATGCAAAATCTAACGGCGATTTGCTCTTTTAAGAACAAAAGTAACAGGTGCAACACAGTTTCTTTCAAAGTGCTGACATTCATACTTCAGTGAATCTCAGTGCCGTTCCACCATCAGACTCCGAGAAGTAGACCTTGTGGCAAATGAACAGGCAATAATTCTTTCAACTCTCCGCTGGAATGACAAACTACATGTTGAAAAAAATCTTCATTTCTTAACGTTCAATGAAAGTCCAAGAAAATGTGCAGATTGTCTGCAGGCTTAAACACATGGGGATGGCTATTGTGGGTAAACTTTCTTTGTGAAAGATGATATCATCTATTATGCAATCTATGTGAACAGAGGAAATATCCGTTATAAAAGTTATACAATATTTAGCCAGTGATATCATAACAAACACCTTTCACATTTCTGGTAACACATAATTGTGGAAGTTATTTGCGGCACATAATCAATGTCAGCATCAAGGAGCCTAGGGGACCCACTAAGACCTCGGTCCACATAAAGGTTGAAGTACTTTGTTAACAGATCTAAGCTATTTTATTTTCAGATACTTGTTTTGGAATCTCTGTCTATTTATGCTAGCGTACCATAGTTTAAACAGTCACATTATATAAAATCCATGGTTTTATAAATTAGGTTGCAAGTCCTGGGGTTAATGCCATGAAAAATCCAAGGGAAGTGTATTGTAGGAAGCGCAAGTTTATCCCTTAGGAATTCTGGGGGAGGTGTATTGTATTTCCGCATGGTTTTCTATGATATTGAGCTATGGATTCTTAATTTTATAAATGTATGTCTTAAAATATACTGATTCTGCTGCCATAACATTGTATATTGTACCGGATGCTGCACCCTCATTTTGTGAAAATTATTGGGACTGCAGTTTTACAGGGATTTAATTGTAATATTTTTCATATTCACCCTCTTGTTTCCATTTCTATTTGGATTAAAAATAAATCATTGTCTAGTCTTCGTTTAAGTGTAACTTCCCTAATGCCACACCTTTATACTTTAATCCAACAAAGTGGATGAGGCTCTGCTGCTTCATATACTGGCTTGTCCAGCGGCTGTGGTGCTTCTGTGTTCCAGAACCTCCATACCTTCGCCCTTTCTCCTTGGCGTTCCTCAATAATAATGTCCTTGATCATGAGGGCTCCGACCCCTCTGGCATTACTTTCCAGATCTTACAGGATCTCTTGGCAAACAATAAGTCCTTCATCTCTTTCATTGTAGTACTGGAGATGCTGGACATCCATCCTGGCATGTCCCAGGTGGTGGTTTGGACCATCTTCAAAGAGTATCAGATCCCACGGCTGTCACCAGTGTAATGGGCACCAGGGGTGTAGAGGATTAGGGAAGTAACACTTAAACGTAGACTAAACAGAAACTAGAGGGAGAATTTACAAAATATTACAATTTAACCTCTGTTAATCAATATCAAATTACAGTGAAAATATGTTTCAAAAAGTGGGGGTCCAGCATCTGTAACCTGAATGATTAGGATGTTTAAATGAAAGTCCCAATGTTACCCACTTAATTTTACTAGATCTTTAAACGTTTGTTTCGCTTTCGTAATCACATTTTATCACTAAACCTTGGTATTCTATATTTTTTGTTTGCTAGATCCTTCCTTTTCCTTTCTGCTATGATACAGGGAGGGCATCTGAATGCCCACGTGGAAACCTGTGGTTTTTCTTATCTTATGGATAATGCAAAGAATTATCCATAGTCACTCTTGTGGAACATACCGTATTTATCGGCGTATAACACGCACTTTTTTAACTAAAATATGTAGCTGAAAACCTACCTGCGTGTTATACGCCGATAAATCCTAGAGCCAGTGGCGGAACTACCGGGGGTCGCAACTGCGACCGGGCCCTGGAGTTCTGCCAGTCAGGGGGGCCCAAGGGGTGCCGAGCGGTTGCTGAAGACGACCGCTCGGCAACTCTCGGGCCCCCCTGACTGACAGAAATCCAGGACTCCTCTGCTGGCCGCCGCCGCCTGCCTCAGCCGCCGCCGCCGCCTGCCTCAGCCGCCACCTGCCGCCTGCCGCCTGCCTCAGCCGCCGCCGCTGCCGCCTGCCGCCTGCCTCAGCCGCCGCCGCCTGCCTCAGCCTCAGCAGCAGCAGCCGCCGCCTGCCTCAGCCTCAGCGCTTCAACTCCTGTGTTGGAAGCGTGAGGCGTTTGTCTCGGGTGCCGGCGCTCAGCAGTGAAGCGCCGGCACCCGAGACAAACTCCTCACGCTTCCAACACAGGAGTTGAAGGTAAGTGACCGGGGTGGGGTTAGGGAGAGAGAGGGGAGATCCTGAGAAGGGGGGTTAGGGTGTGTGTGTCTGAGTGTGAGTGTGTCTTACTGAGTGTGTCTTACTGTGTGTGTGTGTGTGTGTGTGTGTGTGGTTTCCCAGATAGCAGTGATTCTGATGAAGTTTTTTTGGTTCAGTTTTTTTGTTCAAAAATGGGGGTGCGTGTTATACACCAGTGCGTGTTATACGCCGATAAATACGGTAATTTACAAAATGCCTGTTGGAAACTCTTTAGAGAGAATCTTTATTGCCACTCACAGAGCTTAGTGCTTCATTATAGGATTGTGAGAGGCTAATGAATGTATACATTGCATCACTTCTTCATTGGTTTCCATGGCAACATCTTCCCAGTGCGATCCTTTGTACCAGTGATGATATTGGTACGTCTGGGTGACAGGTAGTGGGAAGCAAACTGCAGTCGCAATTCATCAATAGCTGATAATGCAATTCAGTGAATTTAAGCTGCAATAACAAGATAATAGTTGACTACAAAAGTACTATGTTTCTATGGCAACAGTTTGTGCATATTAGGGTCAGGTACAGAATAATCTCTTTGTTTCAGCATAGGAGCCAATGGTACACCCTTTGAGCTTCGATTTCAACCTTATTATCCAAAGCACTTCCTTTGGTCACAGTAATTAAATTTGCCATTAAAATGTACCAAATAAAGTACACAGAATTAATTCACCGTGTCCGTGACTCATTTGCAGATACCACTATGCAGAATTTATTTTCAAAAAGCCAAATCCAAAATGATTGCTTGAATATTAACATGAAACTTGTTATTGCATAATTAGAGATCTTATTATTGAATTGATTACAACATTGTAAAAAAAAAAGACATATTCAACAGAAAATAATGTTAATAGATTTTGTTTTGTTGTATACAGAAGAGCCAGAATTACTATGCACTACAACAGTTCAAATCTCAAGAAGCAATAAAAAAAAAATAAAACAAAATGCGACACGTATTAGAGCAGGGGTGTCCAAGTTTTTTTTTAATACATATTAATACAGGGTTAATTTATCGATAATGAAAACAGCAGTGGACACAGTTTTTTGATCAACCTTTATGTCATTCTATCAATACTAAATCATTTAATCAGTAAAAAAGTCAGTCCACAAACCATTTAAAACAAGTTTAGCCAAATAAAACTGCGCAAGGCTGGAGCACAATGTGGGAACTAGCTGGATTGAAGATGGCTGGCGTACACTAAATTGATCAGGGCCGGATTAAGATCATAATGGGCCTGGTGCTGAGGATTTTGGTGGCCATTTTATGGAAATAAATAAAATAGACAGAATCTTAACTCCTCGGCATCAATGTGTACTGGATAAGGATTACATCAGTGCTTGGCAGATAATACAAGATAGAATCCTATGTCATGGGATTAGGAGGACATCAGTATACTAAAAATAAAGTCATCATACACGGGACCCCTGAAGTCACAATTTAGTACCACTGATCCTTTTTAATAAAATATGCAGGTTGAAACAGAAAAAAATAACACAAAACCTTTACCTTTCCTCTCACTGATTTTTTGTCCTCTGAAGTGACTACAAATTCAGGAGGGTGTTTTATCTCTGAATAAGTAAAAATGAAATAGTTCTATTTATTCCTACAGTAAGTAAAGCGCCAGGAATCAGATGACCAAATACACACCAGGACAGGCTCTGCCACACCGACACCCAAACACACACACACACACACCAGGACAGGCTCTGTGACACCAACAGCCAAACACACACACCAGGGCAGGCTCTGCGACACCAACACCGAAAAACACACACCAGGACAGGCTCTGCCACACCAACACACACCAACACAGGCTCTGCCACACCAAAACACTCACACCCAAATGCGCACACACCAGGACAGACTTGTCCACACCGACACCCAAACACCCACCAAGATAGGCTTTGCCACACCAACACACACACACACACCAGGACAGGCTCTGCCACACTGACGTCCAAACACACACACACCAGGACAGGCTCAGCCACACTGACACCCACACACACCAACCAGGACAGTCTCTGCCACACTAAAACACACACCAGGACAGACTCTGCCACACCAACACCCAAACACACCAGGACAGGCTCTCCCACACCAAAACACACACACCAGGACAGACTCTGCCACACCAACCCCCAAACACATACACCAGAACAGGCTCTTCCACACCGACCCCCAAACACATACACCAGAACCTGCTCTGCCACACTGACACCCAAGCACACACACCAGGACAGGCTCTGCCACACCGACACCCAAACTCACACATCAGGACGGGCTCTGCTACACCAACACCCAAATGCGCACACACCAGGACAGGCTGTGCCACACTGGCACCCAAACCCACACACCAGGACAGGCTCTGCCACACTGACACCCAAACCCACACACCAGGACAGGCTCTGCCACATCGACACCCGCATCAGGATGGGTTTAAGATGGCTGGCGTACACTAAATTGATCAGGGCCGGATTAACATCATGGGCCTGGTGCTAAGGCTTAAAATTAAAGGGATACGCCGGCAATCATGCACTTTAATGTATATTATAACTGAGTGACCCATGAAATGTATGCGATACACAAGCATCCAATCAGTGTTGAGAATCGTTAGACCATGGAGGTGACAGGGATCTGTAGCTCTGGAGCTGCAGCTTCTCCATGCCTTTTTTCTAATACTTACAAAGTCCTTTAATCTGCATTACATTTTTTGGGGCCTGTATGGGAGACTGGAGTGTCCCGTTAATGGGGTCATGCTCTCTCAATCACATATGATATGTCCACCGGAATGCTGTGTGCTGCTTCAAACCTGTATCTACACAGGCAAGTGGTTGGGAGCTGTCAAATTTGGGAATTAATACCAACAAGACTTTTGACCTTCAAATGAATAGTTTGGTTATGAAGCTGCATTTGTCAGCTAGAAGGCAAAACCAGTGACCTGAAACTGCGACAGAATCAATATTTGTCCATTTAATTATTTGCTAAAGAAGCGGGTGGTTATAAAGCAATCATGTAGCCTATTTATAGTAAAAATTGGACTTAACTTTTTCCATGCATAGCTTGAAAACATCAATTACAGTGTTTGCATAATTTTATCTTAATAGAAAAACAAGATGAAATAGGAATTGCTCATCAATACTGATATAATAAAATATATTAGCTCAATTGGCTTTGTGTCAGAGGGAAATTATACTCCGGAATTAATAAATATAAATAGCTACTCTGTAAGTGTCTGAAATTTGAAGGGACAGTCCTTTAAGATAATGTGTTCTCTTCAGGACAACCTGTGTATGAATTAGCTCCAAACAGATATTAATAGGTTGTGATATTCCTTTCCCCCATTAACCATTTTCTTATCTACATGAAGAAGAGAAGACATATCATGATGTGAAAACTGTCTTTTAGTTGGAGAGTGTTCATGAAGAGGGAGTAGAGTGAGTGGCGGTGTGATGGGCAGCGAGGGGATCCCGCTGTCATGGGGAGGGAACACTATGTTTTTCTGAGGACAGAACTGATGTGGGGGAGAGAAACAGGCGAATGGGCACTGGCACTGCCATGGGGTGAATCTTCAGGGAGATGGGAGGAGAGACTCAGTCATTGGGGAGGAAAGGAGGATAATCTTTATTGAACCCAGGAAAGGTTTATCTCATGCAGGGGAGAAATGGAAACAGGACACCATCATGGACAGAGAGGGGTCTGTCACAGAAATGGGTTAAAAGAAAGGATCACATAGAGTAAAATGGGGTGTAGTTGTGGAGAGAAGTGTGGGATCCATAGTTTGGGATGGAATTAACAGAGAGAGAAAAGGAAATGGATGAGTAAGTGAGGGATATATAATTTAGGAAGGGGATATGTAATTTATTTGTTAACTTAGTCGCTTGGTCCCAATCCCCAGTGGTCCTGGTAGCTTGTGTTGCTTAAACCCTTTCTCCCACTGACCTTACGAGAATTAACACTTCTATGGATGTCTGGTTATATTATATAAATAATAAAGAAAAAATACAAAATATTTATTCAAAATACTCGATCTCTTGCGGTATTACTTGACTTGTACGTGTAGTGAAACAGGCATCATTGATATAACAGATCAAAGCAGGTGTACTAGATTAAGACCCAAACCCAGGGCCTCACGTCCGTCTTAATGCACACGCTCGCTGCGTTAGCCTTTAAAATCTATCTCCAATTTGGATTCAGCTAAACTATGAGCTTATGTTGAAGCTTTGGCACGGCGTAACATGACCGCATCCACCAGTTTAAAATTTCTCCGAAGAGTCATCAGCAGAGTAAACACATTGCTGATTAAAGATGCCTGCAATCAGTGCACAGAACAGAGGGGAAAAGGGCATTTACTGAACCTTCTCAGCGCTTGGCTTTTGGTGACACATTGCACTGCTAGGCTTCCCTGAGAAAGAAACACTGTTTCATCTTTTGTGAAAGCATTTTCTTTGCTCAGCAGGAACAAAATGGGAAAAGAAAGAAAAGCCAGTGCATTCTAAATATAGCTTGCAGCAGGGAGTAGATAAACATCACGATTCTTGATGGAAACCTAGAAACAAAGCAAAAAAAAAAAAGCAGATTTCATGTTTTCACCATATAAAGAGTGGAATACCTTGGATATTCCTTTGTGCCTCTCTAAGCACTACACATAAAGGCTAAATATAACCAATCCGGTTGGAATTTAAAGAGTTAACCCTAAATAAATGTATCTAAAATATCATTAGAAGATTGTATCATATTCTATATAACATTTTCTGTACGTTAGTGGGATGCTAAGCGCCCCTTTAATGAGGGTAAATCTTGGGAGTTTAATAGTGACACATTGGATCACAGAGACAGTAACACTAAATGTGAAACTCCCATGAAGCTTCCCATGAAACGATCTACATTGTAGTTTTACAAGGAATTTTTGGGGCTTGTAGATCTCGGGTGATATATTGGGACAGCCCCACCAGATCCAGGATAGTTGACGTGTACGTGACCAACACATGAACCTTTTTTACTACCATAGTAGTAGGCTGTACCCTAAACACTCAAAATAGTGAACCGCCATGGTGGCTTTGGCACTTTCCTCCAGAGCGTGGAGGTTTCGTAAAGTTGGTTATACTTTAGAAAATCTTAAGAGTTGCATACAGAGATAAAATGCCTTTCGTTTAGAAATCCATTTCAGCCCTTTTTTCAAGCAGATAACATGAATCTTCTGTTGCTGAAGGAATATAAAATGACCTTCTGCAGTGCGCCATGTTCATTGTCATTGTAAACCCTGGCATTTGAATAAATATGACACTCAGTATGGAAAAAGGCTGAAAATCGTGACAATTTTCTTTTCATGTTCTTTATTTTGCTCCAATCTCCATTGAGACTCTGGGCTGCATTCCAACCCGAGGAATAGAAATACAGTATGGGTCTGTCAAATAATTTCTTCTGCATTCTAGAAATAACTAGAAATTGTCTTGTAACACTTTTTTTTTTCTTTTACACAAAAAAACCCTCATCCCTTTGTAATTTAATCTTTCGAGGAACACAGTGATGACTTTTGCCTTCATTCATTTTTGTTAGATTCATTTTGATATTTGAATTTAGTGTTATTGATTCATTTCAGTTCTGCGTTTTCAAGCAATTATGTTCTGACCTTTAATTATCCAATAGTACGGTATCTTATGAGTACGATGTGGAAAATATGGATCCAGGCGATTGTCACATCAATGTTCTAAAATAATAAATAGGTATATTGATCTTTTCAACTCAAGGAAGATATCTGGTACAAACATTTCTTAGATTTAGACTTAGGTTAACCTATGTCTGGCATAAAAAATTCCAGATTTACCGAATTTCCTGGACATAAGCACATGCGGTAATATTAAAGTGGACTCTTTATTACCGCCCTTTGTACCCAATGTAATAAAGTATTGTTACCTATATTTTTGTAACCCCACAGACACACTCTATATATGCTTGTATCTGTATGTTCACCCTGTGGTTCATTCAAGTGTTTATTCTAGTCCCAGGGTAATAATGGTTGAGGACAAAGGCCACTGGAGCCTGCACTTGTGCTACTGTTTACTGATAGGTTGTTGCCATACACACTAAAAGTAAAGATGTCTTAAAATTTGTTTTTAGCATAAAACTAATTAAAAACACCTTTAACGGTATTAATTTGTGTTTTATACTAAATATCCATAACGTACACCTAATAGTCCTCTAGCTGTCATCTGTTGACAGTGGCATGCTTTGTCCTCAACTTGGTACCAACTTGGTAAATGTGTTCTAGAAAAGTAAATGTCCCTTTTGCTTCTTAGCTTTTCTGTTAAGGTTTCACCCATGTTATTGTGATGAGCAGTTTTGCAGCATATACGTCGGTCTTTAAAGTTTTGTGTACCGTTCATATGGTTAAAAGGAACTTCTATGCCCTTACAGCCAATACAGACATATAGAGCTGCGGTTCAGCAACATTTTGAAGTCCTTTTTCTTCGTGGTGGCAAAGAGTTCCTCAGTACCACTGACTCAGTAAGCCGGGATTCTGCAGACCGCACCATCATCGCCTGGGACTTTGGTACTGCAGCAAAAATATCCAATCAAATATTCCATGTAAGTTCTTGATTTGAGTTTTTTTCCTTTGTATTATTCTTTATTACAGTAATATTACATTTCAACGATATTTGATTTTTAGTCAAATATTCCACTCTGCAAAGAAATGTAGCCTCAAGCAGTTTTGAGATCCACCTCCATCAAATCCCTATAGTACGCCATATAATAAAAACCTATAGGAAATATGCAGTTTGGAAAATAGCATTTAAATGCTCATATGACTTATGAATATTCCTACGATCAGAACCAAAAGTGGTTAGTTCTAAGTATAGTTAAATTTATTGTTTGTAATTCGTGGGATTTCATAAATTATTAAAAAAATATATAAAAAGAACCCCAAGTTGAATGTTCTTTTTTTAATTCCCAGTAAAGTTTAGGAGTTTCAGGAGGGAAAAAAACTGTCATTTTTTTAATACTATTTTTTCCTGTGAATTTCAGAATGTTTAGGATAGACTGGCCTGACAGAGGAATCTGGTCCAGAGTTAGATGTCTGAGCTGCATCCAAAGTCCTGAACACATTCAAATGGACCAATTTAGTTCATACCTACCATCAATTTCTAAATTTAGAGATTTTTTTTTTTTTTTTTTTAAAAGGGAGCCATACGTGTGGATAAATATATAGCTTTAGATTTTTAAGGCATCTGGAACAAGAGTTTCTAACTGTTGCTACCCTTTTTAACAGTGATCTGATAACTGGACATAATGCAGAATAAGTCATTAGTGTAGTGCTGGGGATGTTAAAACTATAAAGACCAATTTATTTTTGCGGTGTATCTGACCCGGTTACAAAGGATTTGGAGAAACCCAATTAACACAGATCAAAGCGGCCATGGCGAAAATCCATAACCATTTCAACTCTTCTGCTCTATCCGTTTTTTCTTTCATTTACTAGGTGGGAACACTTTTAGCAGAGCAATTAAAACATCTTTAATGAAAAAAAAAGTATTTCAATCTGTAGGCATGTTTAAGTGAATTACCTGCTTATTTAAATTGTAGATTATTATATAGCAATTTGATTTGGTAATATCATTCCACTTGGTCAAATAGAACAGAACAGCTAGTTGCAAAGCTCATGTTATTAGATGCTATCTTGTTTCATCTGTCTAGACGGCTGGCTCCCAAGTTATGTTTCTTCTTTCTGTTTGACTACCTTACTTTTCTGACCTGTCCCCATGTTATTCTCTTCTATGCTGTCTCATTCTGCCAATCTAGATCGATACTCATATAGCTCCCTGTGCTACTGCATTCTACTGTACTCTGTCCCCATGTTATTCTATGCTGTCCCGTGACATCTATAAGCCTTCCGTAACCTTGCCTTAGGCTGATTACTTGCTCTATGCTACTCCTTCTTTTTTCCTATGAAACCAAAGGGGTTTGGAGGAGAACTGAGCTTTTAAACTCTCTGAATTTACTATTCATTTTGAAGAACCAACCACAGTCATCTTCAGGGATGGTCGAGCTGGCCCTACATGGTTCATGGTCATATCGGGGAGTTGAAATGTTTAGCTCTCCTACATGTTTCTTCAAGTCCGGGGCTAGTAAAATACTTGCTTTCATGCCCTGCCCTGTGCAGTTTACCTTAAAGTATAGTGCTGCTTGATTTGGATTTGCTATAAATATCCCTAAAGGTCCCATCAGCAGGTCTACATCAGCTAGCGCATGCATATCACCTGATCTTTGTGCCATATAAGTACTTGCTCTCTTGGGCTCTGTGTAATTTGTAACAAGGTATTGCCTCGACCCATTGTCCTTCTTTGAACTGTATTTATTATTCTTTTAAATTATTATTCTCTCTGAGGATTTTTTTTTTTTACCATTTATTCATTATGTACATTTAACTGTGAAGAATAAAATTATTTATTATTGTTAAAAGAATAGCTCTGTAAATGCATACTGTGTTCTATAATGTGTTAAGGAGGTTTTGTTCTCATTTTAGGAACGTTACACTTGTCCAAGTCTTGCCCTTCATCCAAAGGAAAATACTTTTATCGCTCAAACCAATGGGAACTACATAGCTTTATTTTCCGCCCAGCGTCCGTACAAGATGAACAAGAAGAAAAGATTTGAAGGACACAAGGTAATACTTTAAAATTGCTTGTCAGAGAATCAGAACCAATTTTCTGCATCAAGTTTTACAGTGATCTGTTGAATGTAAAGGAGCTTGTAAACATAATTTTTAAAACACATTCCAACCTTTGAAGCTTGTTATTCTTGAGGCATGTACGGTTCTTCATTCTCTTTTCCAGTCAAGTAGCACTAGAACCTTCTATCCACCTGGTACCCAGAAGGAGAGCTGTTTCCTACATATTACATTTTGTTCGGGAATGAAACATACATTGATGTCCCTTCTGTGTAGTAGTTCATCTTGGTTGATGTGGGGTCACATTTTCTACATCAAGTTGATCCCCCTTCAGAGCCGTTCTCCAAAAAATGCAGACTTTACTAGGCTATGTGCATCATTTTAAAATAAATACTTCTTAGGTTTTTGAACATGCCTGGGAGCTTTCCCTGGAGTCTCCGAGATTGAACCACCACTTACGTGGGGATCAGGGTTAGTATCCTTAACCTACAGGTAGGTGAAGGGGGTGTTTGATCACACCTACACCCTTACCAGGTCATGTCCACTCCTACGTTCTTCTCGTCCCTCCATTGTCTCCATTGAGGCTTGCCCTGCTCATGCATGTGACTTGTCCTGCCCTCTGATCAGAACCCCAGGAGTGGGGGACTTCGAATCAGCCACCCCTGAAAAGTTCCCAGGCATGAATATGAAATTGCTGTATAGAGCAATATCCAATAATAGGCTGCACCCAAGTTGTTTTTGAACCATAACCTCATCGTCCGCTGGCAGTCATCACTGACAAAACATGGTAGGAGTTGTTGTTTCAAAGCCGTAATGCCACCATGTGCTGTTTGTAGCTGCGTACAGATGACGTTGGGTTTTAAATTCTTTGTATAGCATGGGAATAGCTCTCTATATATATCAGATTGAATTCATGCTACCCATGGGATGCAGACACTGTTTCGGCAATCTAGTTAAAATCATTATTTAAATGCAAGAAATGCAAACCCCGGTCCGAGCTATTTATTAATAATGCAGACTCAAGTGTGTCGGTATGTGACTTCCAAAACCTTTTTTTACCTTTGGCTGCGTATGCAGCAGTCAGAAATATGCGCATACCAGATGATAAATGTTAATATTTAGCTTACTGGTGGATTTTCAAGCAAGTCTAATCTAATAGATGAAAAAAAAAATATGGCTAATGGAGGTGCCCTCAGATACCGTCTAATAAAACTCATTTGACTTATGAAAACGGGGACAGTTTACGATTAAAAAAAAAAATCTTGCAAGGTTTACGAAATGATAATTGACACATTTTGTTGTGACACCTGTACTTTCCCGTCTTATTAAATAGTTATAAATAATGTATGTGCGAAGCAGGCCTGTCATCTGAAAAATTACATGGATCAATATAGCTAGAAAATACTGCCCATGCTTTTTAATGGTTCAGCAGTTTACATAAATCAGGCATAAATCACTGCATGCGTTTCTTTATAGCGTCGCAATTTTAAGGTACTTTTTTACTAGCATGTATGTACTTTAATGACTTCGAAACATGGAGTCTGTCGCCAAAATTGATGCCTTTTATTTGAGTCGATGCAAAAATCAATGTAATGTCACATAAGCAGATCAGAGACATATGCAGCAATGTGTCCTGGTCTAGGCAAACATCCCCTCTGCCTCGAATCTGGGAAGCAGATCTCCCTCTTGGGCGATCAGACTGGCCTGGTGTGCCTCTGCTCTATGACCATACCTGGGAACTCTCTGGGTTTGCCCGGAGATTGCCGGGTTGAGCACCGCTTCTCCGGTTCTCAGGGTCAAGACCCGAATCCTCCAGGTCGCGGGATTGGGTTCTTGACACGTCCCGCTCCCCGCCCATTTTCCATTTAAATGGGGGTGTTTCCTGCTGACATTGGCAGGAACGCCCCTGACGCCAGCAGTAATGCCCCCAATGTCAAAGGGACCCCCCACCGACGTCACAGGAGTGCCCACTGACATCAGGGGGACCCTCCACCGACATCATGGGACTGCCTGCCGACGTCAGTGTGCTGTCCTGGCCACGTCCTGCAAGGGAAGGCTCCGGGTAGCCGGAGCCCAGAAGTTTACACTCTGGAGACGATGCAGAGCTATCACAGCCTACATGGACCGCGTCGGGTTTTGACGTCACGGTGAGGACACATCCCAGCGCTCCACAATGAGGACGACGGCCATAGAGGGTGTTGCTGGAGTCGGCCATAAGGCAGTACCAAGAGAAAAAAAAGGCTTCTGGACGTACCTCTTATCTTGTCTGTCTATTTGTCTTGCTGGACCCCCTCGCTATCTGATTGGTTTACTGATCCGTATTATGTATGTTAAGTATGGTTAAGAAGAACTAAGACACGTCAGTTGTATAAAGTATTTAGTTATCATTATATCTAAAAACCTATTTAAAAGTTGCAAAACACATTTTGTTTCTACTAACACTTTTTTTTAGGTGGAGGGATTCGCTGTTGGATGTGAGTTCTCCCCAGATGGATCTCTTATTGTAACAGGAAGTTCTGAAGGCAACATTTCCTTTTACAACTACCATACAGCGAGAGCGTTACGCTGTATTCCTGGTGACGGCGGTGCTTGTATCAGCGTCACTTTTCATCCTGTTATCCCGTCGCTTCTTGCATCATCGTACTGGGACGGGCAGATCCGAGTGTGGCAGTGATCAATAAATGGTATTATAACATGACCACCAACGATTATAGTACTTCCACATCTTAGAATACAATTACAATTAAGCTGGTTCCAAGTTTGCCATTGCAAATTGGTTTTAAATCACATGTTCAGTGACAAACAATGTCATGGTAAGGACAAAGAGGTCATCGCTAAGAACAAGCAATGCTGTCGCATAACTATTAGAAACCCATCTTATTTGTATACCATGGGAGAGTCATTCTCAACTTCCACTTCTCATGATCTCCATGATTATTCTTCCCCATTGACTTAATAACCATAAATAGGGCACATCCATTATGTTAGATTATGTTTTATTTATAGAGCACAAACAGATTATACAAAGTTGCTTGTGTATTTGTTTCCTTAATGAAGGTTTTGACACTCATTAATCTCCAAAATAGGCAAACCAGATGTCATAAATACTTAAATATTCCTTAAAATAATTATGAATTACAGCCATTAGCTGATGTTGATCCCAGGAAGGACATTAACTGCTATCTCTGCATCTCTCTGGTGAGAAGACGATGTAAAGAAACATTACTTTTTGGGGAAAAAACCCAAATACTGATTTATTTATGGTAAAGTTGTTTTTTCTAATAAGAGTATAATTTTTAAACTATTTTTCTGGGTAAAATTATTTTATTTGTTCTATTTTTTCTCTCGCTGGAGTTTGGATGATGTTTATTTCTCTTACTGGCTTAGTAACAGACAGAAGAGGACTGGAACTCCTTCCATGCTCCGTCAGCCCCTGATTACATCATAGCTGCGTGCATGACATAACATTTACCTGATTTTAACTTTACAGAGAGAAGAGATATTGGTCTAGGTATAACTAATAACAAATAAGAACTGTTATATTTTATTATTAAAGAATGTTGATTTTTTTTTTTTGCTTCCAGTGTTTTTATAAGTTTGCATTTTGATTACAAATATAAAAATATTGGGATTTCTCATTGTACCTAGTAATAGACACCTTTGTACTTCATTTAGGCCAATGTGAAAGCCCAATCACGAACACAGCATTAGATTTTTCAACTCAGATACAGTAGAATGCCGCATGTCTACATGATTGACAGAAAGAAGCAATTAAATTGTCAGGCTCCATGAAAAGATAGCGATAGGTCAATTTGTCTGCCTTACAGTATGCCTCTGAACGATTCTGTTGCTTGGGTCATGTGAATCTTACTGACCTTCTCCGTTAGCGAGAAAACAGGTTCTGTTCAATTTCTAGCCTGGAGTTACCAGGCATTAAACACAGAAGATTTAAATACTTATTTAGGTAGAAAATCAGAACTGCTTGGTAATATTTTCTTTAACTCTCATACAAGCAGCAAAGGAGGACTGAAACGATACTTGGAGAGAGAGATATAAAATATGCTCCGTAGAAAGATTTGTTAATATGGTGTTTTGTTAATAGGGTCAGACATCATTCTAGAGATGCTAGCGTCTCATTTATCAAAAAGTTTCAAAAAAGATTTTAACAAAATATAATTTTAACTTAAAAAAAACATTTTTCATTTTTTAGGGTATTTTTATAATTTCAATGTAATATTACATCTACACGTTGAGGAACTCCACTGGATAAGAAAAACATTGCGTACATATATACATACACAAAAAAGTTTCTATTAAAAAGACCCATGTCTGTGCTTAATAATCTGTGCTCAACGTGCTGTTTCCGAATAAGGTCTAGTGAGATTTTCCAGAAGTGATGACGGCATTCACAAAGCCTAATAGTGTGGATCTGGGGATCACAAGTAATGTTTTTGATCAAACTGGGATAAAACCAGGCTGGCTAAAAGAACGATGAACTGCTTTGGGTTCACGTCATGTCCCTCGTAAAGACTGCTGACCGGTCCTCCTATGCTGAATGCTTGCAGGGTAGGACGCACCACCCCGCAATCACTGCATCACAGAGGCCTATGCCCACAACGACCAGGCCTTGGTGCCATGTGGTCACATGGCCATGCTAATGGGGTTCAGATTAGCCGAGCATGGGGTTGACCAAGTGAATGCATAGGTGAATGATCTGCCATTGGTCAGCTAGCTCCTGGGGAGGGTCTCACAGGTGAGTGGTAATTATCTGCAGCTCTATATCATCCCATCACACCTTTCAGTCAGTGTAGCTTTGCTGCAGTCTATTGTTTAACCCTTTGTTTTCCAGAGGACTTTGCTATTGTTAGGTTTAATGTAGGAGCGTAGAGCCCTATTAGACCCCTATTAGCTGGTCTGCGGTATCAGATAAGCAGTGCTCCAAGGACACACAGGGACCAAAGCTCTGGAAAACTGGAGCTATATGGAAGAAGACTGTGGGGTTCTTTTAGCTCTGCTGGTACCTAGCTCAACTCCCTAGGTGCAAACAGCCTCTGGGGGGCGAAATTTTAGTCCACTACTTTTGGCCTCCTTCGCAACCATGCAGCTGTGCAGCATGGAGTTGGCAAAGGGGACTCCTCAGCCAGGTGAGGGCCAGCGGGTCCTGGCTGCTGTGTATTTACAGAACTTTGACCCCAGGCTTTTCTTTTATTGCTGTAGATCCTCACCTGCCTTGAACCTTGCTACACCTTCCTTTCCTGAGCTTCTGCATCAGTACCGACATTTCAATTGTTTGTTGACTACACTTTTGCCTGTTTCCAATGAACATTGGATTTGTTGGAGTTCCTCTGCTTGAGTGGTTCATTATTCCCTGGGCCTGATGGTGGCTGCCCAGTGTCAGAACCTTTGACCCTGGGTTACAGAAACCCAACTCCTTATAATATATTTTATGATTGAAAAGTACCGTATTTTGGGCCAAAGTAATGATAACATCCAAAAATGGATTAGGGTAGCTCCTAGTATCTGACCAATGCCGTTTAACTGGCACTTGAATAGGTGAAAGCAGTGGAGTGCTGCATTAGAATATACTTTATATGTAATGCTAGGTACATCTGCTCCACGTGGAGGGGCACAACCATTTGGGAAAATAGACATATTTTATAATTTATTTATTTATATAAAAAAGCATTGGCAGAGAAAGCAGTCTGTGTAAGTTTTTAATACCTTGTATTGGACCATCTTATTCATAGAATTAAATGTAGAGTTCCCTTAAACCTCTGCGTTAGGATATATTTCTTTGGCGTTAATATATGGAATGGCGTAATATAATTATACATGGCCCTGTATCTCCTGGAGCTTTAATGATGTACTCATATCTAAATGACTATTAAGTGTCACTATGTCGACAAAAACGATCTGTTTGATGTATGCTTTAAGTATCGATGCCCCATCACTGATTTTGGCTGCGGTGTTCGAACATCCCGTGGCGGTTTGGGAATTCTGAATGAGTTAAACACAGATTCTTCCCTAACGATCCCAATGCATTTTGAGTTCTGAAACTTTTTTGGGGGGCTTAAGACAAAGTGAGTGCAGCACAAAAGAAAGAGAAGCTATATTCTTGTATTTGTATAACTCAGTTGTTTCCAGAATCCATTTTCGTAGCTGGAGTAAAAGGAATTTTACTGTAAAGGTGAGAGTGGTTTATTGAAGAATAAAATGATTGTACAAGATGACATGAAAAACCCAGTCTTTTAGACTATATATAAATTGTATAACACATACCGATTCATCTTTATATGACCAGGATAAAGATATACCATTAGCAGGATTGTTAAGTCAGTTTTTTCCACCAATTTTCTTTTTATACATTCCTTAGTTGTTAAATTTAGGAACAAATACTTTTTTTTTTGCTGTAGTCCTCCCCTGCCTCTACTTTTGGATAAGGAGGAAGCATACTTAAGTACAATTGCTGTACAAGCTAAGTTGTGCGCCCATTGAAGACAAACGGTATAGCAGCAGCCAATTGCATGAATGATAGTGTTCAGTGTTTAGTTTTATCATATCTACAGGGATATTCTTTATGATTGAAATTACTGTTAGCTTTATTCTCAGTAACCACATGGGTGTCTGCTTTGTTTATTGTAAAGTGTTTTATTGTTAACATAACAATAAACATAAAAGATGACCGGTGAATACAGAGTCTAGGCCGTGGAATGCAATTGGTGAAAGGTAAGGGAGGTTAAGCAGGGGCTTAGAAGAATAAGTGAAGATGTAATGTCACTTCTGTCTGAACAGGGAGGACAAATCGATCTCATACAACAGTAGCCATGAGTTTAATTAGGGCAAGAGGAGCTGTATCATCTCTCACAACACTTCGAAATGCTCAGCAGGGACTGGAATGTGTTTCACAGCTCGCTAGTGCTGAACCTGTAATGTTGGTCTGGAGTATGTAGACGAAGGACTCCAGTGTGCTGGAAATGCAAACATATGTGAACTTCAAATGTTCCTTTATGTTTTTCTAATCAAATAAATATAATGTTTCAAATGCTGCCACTATTAAAAATTGGGTAATGCATAAAGATTGGTTCTTGTACACAGTTTGCAGTCATTTTGTTGTTTGGTACAACCAATGAAATTGTCCAATCAGCATCAAGATTCTATTCAGAGGTCTAACACAAAATTTTAAGGCCCCCTTGCAAGCTGGGTTCATGGTCCTCCCTATCATCATATGTATTGTATTGTGCATCTGGGTGCCCGTGTCTCTGAATACATGTATGACACTAGAACCAAGTTATGTACAGTCATATTACAGAGCTGATGTACCAGTTTGGCACATAAATAAGCCAGTGAAATGATAACAAACACAATGCACGTGCCTGGTAAAAGACAATTTCAATAGATACAAAAATACTGACAAAAATCAGTAGGTACAGATCCACTTGTACCTCAAGAAGCCTTTGTGACTCCTAGGCTTTAAAGTTCTATGTTATGGCCCTGATTGCTATGATGTTAATATTTTGCACCTGAATCGTGTTTTATACAGAGCCTCCACTGTTTGGGGACAGGAGATGGAATTCTATTTGCTTTAACATCTGCCCTTGGAAGTCACAGTTGGTACAGGGGGATAAATGAACAGGTGGGATGTTTAGTTAAGGTGAAGAATAAATACTGGGGCTTTTGTTTCCAACTTGACTCAATCTCATTATCATTTTGTTGAACAAAGCTCCAGTGGGTGTAGAGTCAAATGGAGTAGCGTTTTCTGTCCAGCTGATGGTGGGCTACACATAGTGTCACCTGAACACCACAGGTATCCAGTAGTGCTGTAGAAATATAGTGTTTTTTTTTAATTGTGGCATTTTGTGGCACCATGCACACGATATGTATCAATGTGTAAAGTGACATGTCAGGTTTAATACCATAGGCTATAGTTTAAGAAAGATTAAAAAAAAAAACAGAACAACCTCAGAACAATAAGTAAAGGGTATTAGAAACCACATTTTACAGAGACACAAACAGGTTCAGAACATTGTATAATGGAAGAAGTATGAGCTGCAAACATAGCCCCTGATGGCACTTCTTGATGCGTGGCCAAGCAGCTATTTAGCTGCTCACATGCACAATGTTAGCTCCAAGCGAAAAGTATTGGCTTGCTGGAGCTACAGCTCTGTGCGTGCGTCATATCGCTTGACTCCCAGGCTCATGATTGCCGAAAAAGCCAGCTGCTAGTGAATGCCTACAGAGCACTTCTGGCAGCTTGGAGCCATTCCTGGAGACCAGCAGTTATTGGCTTTGTCATTAGGAAATAAAAGATTCTTAACATACAGTGTGATCCGTAATTCTTAGAATGTAACATATTCATGCTTTTACGTTTCTTGCTACGGAAATTCTTGTTATATTCTGTTGTGTTAAATGGGAGATCTGGCATTTGCTTCGCATGTTTTAAATTGCTTTTAAATGTATGCAACAATACATTTGCAGGTATTTGTTGCTCATAGTAAAAACCTGAAGAGAGCACCCCAATTAGTTTTTTTTTGGATAGACCATAGGATTCAAACATCTCGATAAGGATTTAAATAGGTAACAAATAAAAAATCTGCTTGAAAAAAGCATTTGCTGGAGAAATATGTCAGGGCTGGAGATATAAATGAATAGAAATGGAATGCTTTCAGTACTAGAATAGATTCGTTTTTTTAATGTTCCCATTGAAAGGTGAAAATGTTACTCTTCGAAATGTGGTAATAAGCATATTGCCCTTTTAGGTGCAGATCAAAACAATCCATTATACAGGTTTACTCATCTCAAATGTTCTTTATAATATCGAGTTCAGTGAAGAAATCTACGTTGAGTAAATCGGCCGCTGTGGTTTATGGAAGACACATAAGTAAATGCTAGGAGGTATACCTTATGTTCTAGAATCATTGCATATGATTTTTATTTATGTAGGTCTTACGCTGCAGTGTTTTACACAAAAATACCCCTAACATGTATTTTACTGTCCCCTATTTGGGCTTTCATGAAATTAAAAAAAAAAAAAAATACACAAGTTTTGAAGAGTTAATATTTTTATTATTTATTTTAAGAGTTCTCATCATTGAAAATTACAAAATATTTGAAAATGCATTCTTAATATTGGTCCAAAATAAATGAAAGTTCATAGTTAGAAGACTAGAAGAATAGACAATTTTAGGGAGGAATTAACAAATGAGCAAAGGGGTGGCAGAGCCATAAGCGTGGCATCTGACGACATCCTCGCATTGCATCAGTTTACATGGTAAGAATGTAAAAAAATCACAATGAAACAGCCTATTTGTGAAAAAACAAACCTTTTCTAGTTTCACTGGTGTCAATATGGAGTTTATCGCACCTCTATACCACTAAGACACGGTTGTCCAGTAATGGTCATCTAGCTAGCACTGGAGTTTATCGCACCTCAATACCATTAGGACACGGCTGTCCAGTAATGGTCATCTAGCTAGCACTGGAGTTTGTCGCACCTTAATACCATTAGGACACGGCTGTCCAGTAATGGTCATCTAGCTAGCACTGGAGTTTGTCGGACCTTAATACCATTAGGACACGGTTGTCCAGTAATGATCATCTAGCTAGCACTGGGAGATGGGAAATGCACGTACCTGAGATCTTTCTAGGTGAATAGCCCACTGCAGTGAGTCAAGGCATGTGAGCAAGACCAGACAGACCATGATTGGGTGGCCACGGCACTTTAAGACCAGCAGCCGACGGCTGGATATACACGGCACCATGACTGCACAAAGGACCGGCAGATCAGGTGAGTGTGTGGAGCTCTCCTCCAGCGGCCCACCGGGCATTTGGTCTTGATTTTAGTAGAGTTACAATATGTTGATGACCCGGTTTCTTGTGTGAACAACCAGTCAAGGACTACAGTTGAAGGCATGATTCACATGTGTTTCCTAACAATGAATCAGACCTTGATTCCTTTAGGATATCAGTGAACAAGCAGTAGCCCAAACCTATGCAACTGCAAGTGATTACTCAGATCTAATGTACCCTGTACCCTTTGTTTTAGAAAGGGCCTGCCCTTTCCTAGTCCAATGGAAGGGTGAGTGTCTGCTGGAAAGATCCCAGGTACGCATACGGTGTCCAGCCACTTGAGGGACATAGGTGGACAACCTTGGTTTGGGAGTGGCACCATATACTTCTCATACAATATTTCATCTAAACTTATTTATACTTACAGGCTTCTTATAATTAACCCCTTAACGACAATCCCCGTACATGTACGGGGTTGCCGTGCAACGGGTTAACGACAATGCCCGTACATGTACGGGCTGCCGTTAAATAGCTGCAGCGCCGCGATCGCGGCGTTTTCGCCGCGATCGGCGGCTTTGCAGCATCCACGGAAGCCTCACAAGTGAGGCTGACCGTGGATCCGGGGAGGGCAGCCCTCGGCAGCCCTCCCCGGAAGAAAAATGTCCGCCGCCGCATCGATCATCAAAGATCGCGGCGGCGCCCGGCTAAAACTGCTTAGGAAGCGATATGAATCGCTTCCTAAGCATAAACTGTGTTGCTGACATGCCTCGATATCGAGGCATGTCAGCAACACTACCCCCCGACCCCCGATCGCCTTGTGATTGCTCCGAGGAGCAACCACAAGTGCCATCCTGTGAATGACGTTGCCGTCATTCACAGGATGGCATTAACAATAGATATGAGTTCACAGAGGGTCTATCCAGACCCTCTTGAGAACTCTCGAGCTCCTCCTGCAGGTTGAATGCAGGTACTGCATCCAACCATGCAAGGTCAATGGAGCCCAGCTCACTAGTGAGAGTGACTAGTAAAAAAAAAAAAAAAAAAAAAAAAAAAAAAAAAATTTAAAAAAAAATTTAAAAAATGTTTCAAAAAAATGTCAAAAATACGGTAACATGTAAAAATCCCCACTGTCACCAAAAAAAAAAAAAAAGTTTTTAATAAGCAAGTCCTAAAATTTTTACAAAATATGTCCTAATATCTTTACAAAAATTCCATTATGGAAATATTGGCATTACAAATGCCCATAGGGTGTCTAGTATTAAAAAATATATGATTTGATGGGGTAAATTGAATTGGCCGGGTTCAAAGATGTCCCAAATATGGGACATGGGGCAGATGTCTAAATGGCAAAAAAATACACACCTCACAAAGGCGGCCTTTTACCTCCCAAATAACCCTACAAACCCATGCATGTGGGGTATCGCTGCGCTCAGGAGATGTTACTGAACACATATTGGGGTGTTGTGTGACACGGACATACACCAGGAGCGATAAATTTATACAACATGTGTGAAAAAAATACAAAAAGAATTACTACCATAAAGTTTCACAAAGGGTAGTGGTAAAATTAGTGCATTGAAAGGGTTAAAATACCAGCATTTCAAATACCTTGGGGTGTCTAGTTTTTAAAAATATATGATTTGATGGGGTAAATTTCATTGGCCGGCTTCAAAGATACCTGAAATGGCACATGGGGGGAAGAATTACCAGATTTGGAAAAAAAGGTTTTGAAATGGCAAAACGCTACCTGTACTTATTGCCCCATAACGTGCTGAAAAAAGCAAAAAAACATAAAAACATTGGGTATTTCTAAACTCAGGACAAATAGTAGAATCTATTTAGCAGGTTTTTTCATTCGTTTTTGCAGATGAGTAAAAGTTTTATGTTTAAAAAGTGAGAAAAAGTAATTTTTTAACAAAAAATCCCCATATTTTATCATTTTTTTTATAGTAAATTAGATGATATGATAAAATTAATGGTATCTAAAGAAAGCCCTGTTTGTCCTGAAAAAAACAATATATAATATGTGTGGGAGCATGAAATGAGAGAGAAGAAAATCACAGCTAAACAGTAACACTGAAAAACGTTAAAAGAGCCATTGTCCCACAATATACTACGAGTAAAAACCCCTATTGTCCTTAAGGGGTTAATGTAATTCCACATTTTGTTTTGTAAAGGAGAAGTATTCCTGAGAAAACACACTAAGAATTTCAGAGTACTATATGATAAAGACACTTAGTGCTCTGAGCTAAATGAACATTACTAACATTGGAGAGTTTGGAACTGCAGCACAGGAAGTCATCCTCACGTATATCGAGTAAGGTTAATATTTATTAATAAACACATTCCTATAAACACATCTTCATAAAAAAGGGAAATAATTCAGGTTGTTGCTTTTATTAAGTTAATGCAAAATACGAACACTATTAAGGACAGTTCATGCGTTTTTACCAATAAAAATGCAAGCTTTTACAAAATATATTAACAACCAACCCCTCAATTACTGTTGAGGTAGTAGATGAGGAGTAATGGCGAGGAAAGAAGTCTCACTTCATTCTGCATTACAAAATACCTGTGAAAGTCAACCTACTACAGCCATGCTATTCCGGAACCAAAGCAAATAGGTCATACAGTAGTTGGTGCGGAATATTTGAAAAATTTTATATTTTTCTTCTGTGACGACACAGTATAGAACAGCACATTGCGAATCCCTCTGGCATTCAAAAGGTTAAAAAGGGACATTGATGTAAACATTGGGCTCCAAAACATCAGATATATAAAATAAATTAAAATTATAATTTATGTCATCAAATATGTTCTGTCCTCTGTTGTTAATTTGTGGGGTAATATGCAATGTAATTATTTTCCGCTATAGTGTATAATTTACATGTGAAGTCTTATGATGACATCACAAAGGAGGTACATTAAAATTAACACTTGAATGGAAATGAATCTTTAGTACTTCTGTAAACATTGGTTCAATAAATTATCACCAGTTTCTAGTAGGTAATATGTTTTAGTGATGTGGCAGGATGGGATTGAGAGGGGCCGAATCCATTTCCCAAATGCCTCTACCTCCTGCTGCTCTCCTTCAACTCCATCTATGTGTGCTATTGTTTTCGTAACTGGTGGATAGGAGATGTCCAGCCATCATGCTCTAGCATGCCAAGAGGGAATCTGGCCGTTGCCCCAACCTGTTCCATACGCGGACGGAAAGGTTTGCCTGTACGGTTGGACTAGCCCTGTCCAATGGCATTCAGGCAATCAGGTGTTGTATAGTACAAATACAAAGTGTGGGTGGCTAGGAATAATGAGTGTTATAGTCTACAAGGGCAATACAGTATAGCACCTTTCTACATGAACATAAGCCACCCAGCTCTTCCCGTTAGAAAATTTGTCTTATTTCTGTAAAAAGCTCCACCATACTGTGTGGCATAAGATACCCATCTATTGAAGTCAGGTCAGGGGTTTCTTCATCAAACAGGGTTCCAACCAAGCAGGCCTAAGAAAAGATCCTTTGTATAAACAGGGCAGTTAAGCATAAAAGTGTTTCTAAATTGTACGCGAAATAAAATTTGTCTAGAAAGCTAAATGATGGTATTTTTCACCATTATGGTTTCATAGCCTATACTTTTCTAAAATGAAGGAAAATCTCAGTAGTCTGACGGAGATGCGCTAACATTTTTGTTTTGGTTCAAAGCAGCACCAGATTTATCCCATCTTAATTGAGAGAAAGCAGCATTAGGGTAAAATGAAAAACATAACATGGGTAAATCTGATTACTTAGCATAAAACTTCCTGTATTTTCTTAATGGGCACATCCTATATTTCCGCAATATGGACCTGGATTAACGTATAGTTCCTGCTGTAGAATAACAAAGTTATATTATTATTTTCTCTTGAAATTTACCCTATACTAGATGGCTTAATAAGAGTTAATGTCTCAAATGTAGGCTTTGGTTAAAATATATTAATTCCTATTTTTTTTTTCTTTTATGAAGACATGGCCTTGTATTTGACTACTCAATTACTAAAATCGGTGGTATAAATATTAAGTGACCATAACATAAAAATGACCTTATGCCCATATGTAATGAGGTAATTGCATATTTACAAGGTCAATACTTGAATGGGACATTCCCTAAAAGTGCAAGATACACAAACACTTAATACAGAATTATTAATTAATTATTAATACTATCTTGGTGTAGACTTTTCTAAAACACAAACATTTCCCTGTCTTCACTGAATTCTTTATGTTCATAGTTATTGCAGTTTGGAAGATGCTTAATTCAAAAGTGTTCCATATAATTGTGCTTTTGTGAGACTATCCTTTCTGGTTAAGCCAATGCTCCCAGTTCTTTGAAATTGCTGTGGTTTGCCATGGAAACTTGTATGTCCTTGGTCAATGGAAGACTGGTGAATGTCTGAAGCCTCCATGGGGCTCTGACTGAGAGATTCTGCGGAGCTGTTGGGGCTGACGTCAACGTATTCTCTTTTGGCCGTTGAGGACGTGTCTATGCTTTTACTTCCCATCTGGAGTGACACCCTTTCCGCTTTTTGGTCTCTTGCTTCTTTTGATTTAAATGTAGACAACATTTCCTGTTTGCAGCTGGCGCTAAGGTCAATTTTTAATCCAGAGTCAGTTCTTAGGAAGCAGGAATCGCCCATTCGGCTTTGACAAACTTCTTCACCCTCTGAAAAGCTGTCTTGTTTGTAACTGGCATACAATGGGCTCATCCTGCTTTCTAACTGCTTCACGGGGCTATGAGCGAAATACTGTTCTGTAAAACTACATGGAGATATACGCCCAGCATTGCTATAAGAGTAAGCCCCAATATCCTCAACGCTCAATTGTCGCCAGCGGCTTGGTAGATCCTCTTCTGAAAGGTTGGAACTCCTACATTCGCTGTGTGATTTATGGGTGTTCATGGCCTGCTGTGTGCGCATCCGGGTAAAATTAAAAGGCTCCTCCACATAGGAAGATGACCTTGTGAAATTGGGTGATGCTGTATTTTCAGGGCTTTGTTCCATATGCTGGACAGACTTTGATTTTACAAACCTTGGACTTGATGTGTGCTCGTAACCTGTTGTGGATTTCCTTTCGAAAAGGTCGTCCATGTTGCCCATGTATATGGCCTGCTGTGACGCTGTTAGGGTGTTCGCTTGGTTGTTTTCTTTTTCTTCTGACGTTGCGCTGAAGCTTGAATATGAACTGGACGTCGGTAAAGATGCTACATATTCATTGAAGGCTTCGTGTGAGAAACTGGAGTGGAATCCGTCTTCTACGGTGCTGTCTGTAGAATTCTGGGATCTTAAGAACACCTCATCTTTCACTTGTACATCAAAGCTTTGGCGCCTATCTCTTCTTCTTTCTTCAGGACAATAGAGAGCAGTGTCACTGCAATAAATTTCTGACTTAAACTGTGGTCGTTGGCGAAGTTTGTCGTCAAGCTCTTGGCTTCCATGTTCATAACTAAGGTCTCTCATTGATGCGCTTGATAGATGTGAAGACAAGCTGCTAGGATCGGGTTTTTCCAAGACCTTAGCAATGACACAAGTAGGAATGCTATCAGCATATGACGTGTTACAAAGAGGCACAGAAAGGCTACGTCCATACTTTTCCATATGTTGACTTACTCTTTCCTGGAAGTCAGTTGGCAGCTGGAGAAAGAAGAAAATTAGCCAAGTGAGAAACCAGGTGACACTTTTTAAAGCAGGGGTGTCCAACCTGCGGCCCTCTAGCTGCTGCAGGACTACATCTCCCATCCTCCTCTGCCAAGGCTGCAGGTTGGACACCCCTGTTTTAAAGGAAACAGAGACTAAGATTATATTATGATAGCTCACTTAAATAAGTTAACTTTTTCTGATTTTCAATGTTCAACTGTACCTTGCAAATTAAATATGTCAAATTTCCATCATATTCATCCCTAGATTATAAAGTTGCCAAACAATGATTAGTCTGACTCAGTATAACTTTACAGTTTAAGCCTTTTTTACTGATACATAATTGAAAAGGTCAGTCTTTCTAGAATGGAATAGAAAAGGGGTAGGCTAATTAGTTATATTTTAAGCCATTTGGTCAAAGAAAATGCTTCAGAAGATCCTAAATCCTAAATATTAAACATATATACAGCATTTTTATTGTATATGTTTTCCCTTTTCGGCAACGAAAGAAAATGACCCACTCCTGCCATATTTAATCACTTTACAAAGAAACCATTAGTGTATAAACAATATTTATTGCTACACTTTATTTTGTAAAATAATATGCATAATGCACATGTGTGATAGGAGTATTCACATTCAATGTTCCCTTGAGGATTGTGGTAACTGAACGGTCAATTTCCATGAAATGCCACGTTTATGTCATTGGTCGAAACAGATGTGATGTCAGAGATAAATGTATTTGAATAACTTAAAAGCCAGAAATTAATAATAATAATAATAATAACGGCACTAAAGATTGGTGTCGGGTTCAATTATTGTTTCACTTGAGATGTAACAGTTACTCGATAATAACACCCAGTCAACTGGCTTGACGTGTTTTATTAAAACACAAAATAAAGTTGTCGCTAGAGAAAGATACCTTTCAATGCAATTTTCTTTGATATGTATCACAGTAAATCGATACCTGTGGATTAAGAAATACGACTGACCTTACCTCTGATAATTTGTGTGCTCTGAAGTAACTCTTACTGCACTGTAGCAGCTGAGAGGCTAGATTGCAGTCTTTTCGATACAGCTCCTACATGCAAAGACAGGGGACAACAAGATGTAACTTGAAATTTGTTTTAATATTGGCATTGGCTGGGAGGACTGGGTTTATAGTTGGACGTTCCTATGTATAAAGAGAACTAAAGGCCTAGATGTAACGTCAGGAGGTTTTAGTTCACTGAGGGTGGTAGATAAGCGGAACTCTATGTTTCTGTTGTGAGCCATTGCTTTATTTATTGATTTATTCTGCTTCTGTTCCATACCCCTGAATAGCAAAGAGCAGAGCAA
The DNA here is from genome assembly GCF_027358695.1 of Spea bombifrons. NCBI lineage: Eukaryota > Metazoa > Chordata > Amphibia > Anura > Pelobatidae > Spea > Spea bombifrons. The sequence goes on along the minus strand of NC_071095.1, from coordinate 40,493,259 downwards.
GACTGGGGAGTAAAATTGGCTATGGTACTTTGACGCCAATCGACGAGAAAATGACATATGTGTGGTGACCAGCTAGATAATTGTGGCCACCTGCTATGCACTTACACTAATGGTATGTGAAGGTGAAACTGTGCAAGTGGCCCACCTGGTCCGCCTTGTCTGGTTTGTCTATAGGCAAGTCTGGGCCTAACAAAGGCTGTTGGTACTGATTGATTTATTTCTTGGGAAGCAGGAAATAATCTTAGCACTCAAAATATGTAACCTAACTATGACATCACACAGTGGATTTCTGGTATAGGAGATTAGCCGGTGTGTCACGCAAACCCATATGGTACAAAAAATTAATCCAAGAAAAATATACCATGAGGAATAAAAAATGGGGGGGGGGCAATACTAGTCTTTGAAAAATATCCCTATTTTGCTACTTTCCCTGCTTCCCTACAGATATTTAGTGAGCACAAATGTTGGCACAAAGTTGTGGACTGAAGACTTTTGGCCGCACCCATCTTTTTAATCCTAATTTAAGGAAGACCTCCACGATGAGTACCTAGGACTCTGTATATCCAATAGACTACCTGTACCTAGCACGTCTTTACATAATCGTATCTACTCTAGTTAATATGAGTTAATATAAAGGAATACAGAATACATCTGTTACCAGTGTGCAGCTGGGGTTTTCCAAGTTAGTTTAAATAGAATTATCTTAACAATATAAGCCTTTACCAGGAAATGTTACCATGCAGTCAGCCAGAAGAATAATACTTACGTTGTCTTCTGATAATTTATCAATGGTCACCTTGGCTTCCAATAAATGGTTATTGAGTGCAATCACTTCATGGCCTAATGCTCTCTTTTCCTCTTCATAATGCTGACCCTGGGAAATGAATAGTTTACATTACTTCATAATGCCGACAAAAAGGAGACCCCCCCCACCCCTTGGTTTTCTTCAAGAAAAAGCAAAGACTTTGGGTCAAATTTGCATCCTATATAATACTTACATTTGTGTGCTCTGTCTATGATGATGGGTTGTGATCTCAGTATGAACATTCTGTTTTGGTGCAAACCACTTTCCATGGACTTTGGTAAATTATAGTTTGATTATTTTCTATCTCGATATTTGTTTTTATTTTTATTAAACACACATGTTTAATCATCGTAAAAGGCTATGTATTTTGAGTTATTAAAAGTTTTATTAAGACTATATTACATTTGAATATTTTACTTATCTTAGATTTGTCTCCATAAAGGGAAAGTTCCATTAAAAAAAATGTTTTTCTCTCCGTCAAATGAAATCCAGTGTTGTATACGGCATCGGCAAAAACTCGGTTTTATGTCATTTTGCCCCAATAAACTCCCTTTATATGCAGACCTGGAGGCTGCCATTGTAGTCAGTCGTGTGATATGCTGAGGTGACTTCCCCTGATGAAACACCACACTGAGCTGATTCTTTAAGGTAATGCTAATGAAGTCTGTCCCTCCATAGACTTTCATAAGTCCAACCAGGTGACTAAGACTGAGCTCTTCCACAATTGTGGGAGCCCCCTTTAAATCCTGTTCTATATGGGAATTTAGTATTCAGCATTTTCTAGGTTTATTGGCTGCAACATTTATGCCTCTCAGACAGCATGTTTGTTTAAAAACAGTTGTCCGGGATGTAAAATTGCTTTCTTGTATTTATATGATATTGCATATCAAGTGGAAAATGTGGACAAATGTATACAGCCATCAGCTTCCTGCAGTTTTATGCGTTCACTAAAAAAGAACGCATAAAAACTTGCTTGCGAGTAGTCCTTACACATGAAATGCTAGCTTTTGTTTTATCTTTCTTTTTTAAGCTCCAAGTCCTTGCTTTTAGCATGCAGAGAAAATTGAAAAGTTAGTACTGCTTACAATAGGTTTTATTTTTTTTAAAACCCTATTGTTCCTAACACAAAAAGAATAAAATCAATTGAAAAATTAGTGTGGTTCCTTCAAACAGTAGGTTTTGACAGCTCAGTCAATGCAAATGGACATTAGCTGAAACAAAAGCGGAAAATGCCGGCGAATGACTAGTAGGTTTTTTCAGGTAGCCAGGTCCACACCAAGCTTAGGGTCCACACCTGACCACAGATGTACCGTATTCAGTAAGGCCTAGAGGTGGATGTCTGAGCAAGTGGGGAAGACTGAGCCAGGGCCAAGCCAGACCCCAGGCTTCTCTTGCCAATCTACACACAAATCGAGCTAGACTAATCCACATAGAAATGAGTGTCCTTGTGTGCATCCAGAAGCATTAGATCAAGATCAAGATGTGCCAAGACAGACTTTGGGTTTCAGGCCCAGCTACAGGAAGATCTTTTATTTACTGAGAAGATAACATGAATCTCTTGCTGGGTTACAGGGAAAGTAAAGGCAACCCTTGCCAGGCTGTCCCTTTTGCATGACTGTTGAAAATCAACTTTGGTTAAAGTAGATAGACAGTTAATTGTCTAATTGCATAAAACAGTCAGAGGTATAATAAGGTAGTGTTGTAATATGTTATGTCTAAAGCATTGTACAATAACAGCAGATGTCTTTATGACATAACAGGAGTAGTTTCTAAATACAACATTTGTACAAAACTAAACTATTTGATTATCCACTTATATAAAGTATCCCTTTCCTGAAAATACAGTCCCTCTTTGTGATCAAGGTCATCAAAGTCAGATTTGCCTCTCAAATGCATAACAGATGCTTTTTTGGGTGATCAGGCTCCCTGTAGCAATCAATGATCTCCCCAACCAGCCCAATAATGCTATGGAGGACTGTGCGCTCAATTTCTGCTCCTCAAAAGATGGCGTGCTGGAATATGATGTCATATCTATCAGCGATGGCGGCGCAAAGGACATAGGGCGAAGCTGAAGGTAAACACGTGTCTGCTGCTAGGTAAGAAATGTGAAGATAGCTTCTTAGAAGGAACACAATCATGGAATGGATGGGACGTAAGCATTAAATGGACAATGTTTAGAGGCTCTTTAAACTTAGCAGAGTATGAGTAGTAGTGGGTAGCGTTACCCATATACATTTTTATCATCTGCCCTTAAAAGACGTGATCTCCGTAAATGCTTAGCCAGGTCTAGAAGCTCGAATTGTTTTGAGCCAAAAAATAATAATCTTTATACTCAGGCATTAATGTCTTTAAGCAACGCTACATAAATTACACTCATTTCATTTTGTTATATCAGCGCCTCTCATACCCAAATAAAAAGAGAACTCCGTTATTTTAATTTTATTATGTCTTCCATAAAAAAACACTAACTTAGCAGTTCAAATCATAAGTTCTTTTAAATAAGATCTTTACTGCTGAGCACTGCAAGGACAGCTATAAGCTGCTCCGAAATCCGTGAAACATTACGCATCATTTACACCAACAATCCCAGGGCTCTCAGTATGTATTTTGTCGGCTCCGATTACTCTGTAGATACTGTTACAGGTACGTGATCTCACTTTAGAAACTCTCAGAATTGTTATTCTCACATTATGTTTTTTTGTAAGTAATTGCAAAATAGAAAATGGAAAGCACACATATACAGTGTATATATATTGTGAGCTGGGATCATGTAACCACACAGTCTTAAGGTTTGAAATACCACATAAGGCTAAATTATTTGTAGAATTGTAGTCCTTTTTATTAAAAGGTCTGTAAACAAACATAAATAAAACAAACAAAAAGAAAAGCCTTGCTCTCTGAGCACTTACTGACATACAGCAACTAACTATCGTTGGACGGCTTACCCGCTACCAACAAAAAAACATTTAGCACAGGCCTTTTTCGTTTAGGAACCGTTCAGCAGATTCTTTAGGAGAAAATGCAGTCTCACTCACTGCTTGTGTGTTTCTCACCTGAATAACTCACAGGGCTCCTTTTTGTAGCAGCCCCCTGCTGCTCATTGGTAACAGGTGAGTAACTACCTGAGAGAACCAGAACTCCTGGACTGGCTTCATCACCTGCTGCAAGTAAACTGTGGAGTGGAGCACTGGCCCTCCCTTCTCTCCAAATGCTCCACCCCAGGGACCCAAACACAACTACAACATTACCATTATTTTGTTGGTAACAAAACATTCTCCCTGGGGTTATCGAATACATTGCACTGCAGTATTTTCTTAGAAATATATATGTTATCCACCACCATGCCCTGTTCCCTGTCACAATATATATATATATATATATATATATATATATATATATATATATATATATATATATATATATTTTTTTTTTTTTTTATTTATTTTTTTTCTTTTCTTAATGTATTTTCTTCTTTAGATATATTGGCACAGTGATAGTTCGCAGAATTAGTATCTGGAATAGGAGTGTAAAAAAGGCTATATATATATTGACGTTTATAATGTGTTCTAGTTCAGTTAACTTATCTCGATCTATTAGACACACATCATGGCTCGATCTTACCCATCCCGTTTGGCATGGCTACTAATAAATGCCTATGGAGGAATGGACCTCATTAGCTTTGCCATACAGCATCAGCTCAGTGTGGTGTTTGAGCAGGGAAAGTCACCCAAAATATCACAACTGACAGCAATGGCAACATTTTATTGTTAAGAAACAAAAACAACAATCATTGTGCCCACTGTAGGCTTGGACAAAATCAACAGAAACAATTTTAAACTCAATGGATTTTTCCACCATTTTTTCCGAGATTTTATAGCTTAAGGAAAAAAAGAACGAACTTTATTGCATGTTAAATCTCTTACATTTACAACACACGTTAGCGTCAGCAAGGCTGCTGATATTTAAAATCCCTTTACAATGAAGTCTTTGCGGGACAATGTCTACAGATCTTAATCATGATGCATGCGTTCTAGGATACTTTCCACTAGCTTCAAGTGGAAAATCTGCTCTGGGGATGGCAAGACTGCCAACACAACCATGCAATATTTCCAGAACATGCTAGTGCTCCATGTTTAGAGCAACTGAAAACATCCCAAGTTCTCCACGGGGACACCAAGGATCCAATTTTCTTCTACGCAATATAGATGCATTCCAACCGCAAAACACTTTTTGTGTTTTCAAAAATCCTGGATGATATATCTGGAACCCATGGATAACGGTTTCAATAATGTGATGATAAATTGGTTAATGTGTGATCTTATGGGCATAAAATAAAATAATGAAGATGAATTTAGATCTTACAATGACCATTATTTATAAGACTTCTCTGTTTATAAGTATAGCAAACGTTAAACAACCAAAGCAAGTCACACACACACACACACACACACACACACACATACACATAGTGTATAAATATGTTGAAAACCATAAGGTTTCCATAGCTGTTTCTTGGAATATAGTAATGGGATTTATACATATTTACTGGAAGAACAGTATAGATACAGAATTCACAGACTATATTGAAAAAGCCGGATAACGTTATTCTTCATTTGTAAAGATTTTCCTTGAAAATGTGGGAAGGCGAAGGCTTTTTTTTTTTTTTTTATATATAAACAAATCACAATGTATTCTAGTTGAGTGGTGATCCTAAGAGACATACTCCCATTGTTCAGATACAAACACTCAATCTAGATAAAAACATGTAAACAATTTCTGTTGAATTCACGTTTCCAACCAATAAAAGCAGGCAGGTTTGTAAGAGGTCAGACTTTTAAGGCGTGCGCTTATAGAGATTTTGTTACTTAATAGCTTAGTATACCTAAGGACTCACAACAAACTCTAAAATCTAAGGCTTTTGGCTACTGAATTAAACGCCAGACTTCCACCTCGGAGATGGGAAGTGCTTTGCAACTGATACTGTTGTTTAAATCAGCTAGAATTGCACGGAATAATAACTGTGTTTATCTCGTCTTAGTACATTGTCATTTCCTTACTCTTACTTATACAAGAAGAAAGCATTGTTCGGGAAGAAACTCTGAAGCTCTACAGTAAAAGGAATCAAATTGCATTTTGTTCCCCTATTTTTTTTCTGTATTGTGGACTAATGGAGCGGCCATTCATTACAGATGGCAGAAATCAATACACAAAATTGAGTGCTAAGTATAAAAGAAAAGGCACTGGTTGGATGGTGATATATTTTTTTTACATTTTATTTAAGGGGTTTTGCAGGCTGGTAGGCTCCAGAAATTATCTTTTATTTATATAGCGCCAACAGTATACATATATATATATATATATATATATATATATATATATATATATATATATATATATATATATATATATATATATATATATGTGTCTATAACAATCTTATTGTCAGGGTGGTAAAACCAGCATAGTCTCCACTGGCATTTGTTCAGTTACCAGTTGCCAATACTTTTGTCATTTTCTGTGCTCTGTTCCAGCCAAAAACTATTTGCACCATCTCTCTTTACATCTAATTATCCACTTAAAAAATAAAATCACAAACGGGCAGGGAATTGCATGGTAGACTGAGATAATTATATCAAGGTTTACTTAAGGCAAAAGGATAAACACATATTCAGCTGTCCACTAATAAGCAGTTAGTCATTTGATTTCAATCTGGTGATTTCAGTACTAAACATGCTATTTACTATTTAGGAAAATAATTATTTGTATTATGTAGAACTATATTAAAGTGTTATCCCCTACATTTTATATAATGTACATTGGTTCCGCTCTGGTAAAGTAACTTGTCCTATACGTCAGGCTACGAATGAAACTACATTCGTGATCCAATCAATTAATAATTTACACTGCATAAATTATTCAGGGGGTTAAAATAAATTATGTGGCACATTCCAAAGACAAAGTGAACCAAATGCTTGCTTTTATAGCCCATTTAACAAAGCCTAGATGAAGAAATTGCTCGTTCAGCTACAACCAGGTTAAAGAAACAAAAGGGGGAAAACAAATGCTGTAGTTTTACATAATTAAAGGCTAGAAAATGTTATTGGGACCTTAAATTAAAGTTAAAATAGTAAAACTGCAAACTACTTGGTGTTTTTTTAAACAAATGGTAGAGAAAGTTTTAAGGATGACGAACTTTCTCCAGAAAATATAAAGTTTTTATTGAAAATGGAAATGTATAGGTTCATATGACGTTTCCCAGGCAGACAAAGCAATTCTCTTTAGCGCCATAACTTAAAGGTCCGGAGCCGTTGACCAAGTCACCAGTTTTATGTTTTTATTTAAGTACTGGTCTAGATTGCTACCTGAGGTGCAAACCCACACAAAGTACTTTGCACACTAAAAACTATTATTCATGCACTGGGTATTTAAAATGGCTTACTTCAGAATGAGTTTGTATCTTCTCTTTCTAAAACATGGTTTTTAATGTTAAAAAAATGGGGTGCTTTTAGGGAGAGCGGAGGAGATAGCGCTTGTGCCTAGAACCAAAAGACACGTGTGACCGCGCCAGTGTCGAGCATTGTTATCTTGTCTGGTGCTCACGCCAATTTACTGTTGGGTTTTCTAGGTAGAAAACATACGCTTATCACCAGCACCACTTGTCTTTGTCAGCCATGACAAGTCTGAGAAGATCAGGTTCCTTGTAACCTCCCCAGGTTGCCTCACCAGGATCTCTCTGTCCCCCTCCATGGGGAAGCTGGGTTGGGTAGGGGGGGGTCTAGCTGCACACAAGGAATGACCAGGCCATATTACATGACAAGTACGCAGACCCCAAAGTGCCTCAGAGACCTGATACTCACTCAGCTGATGGGTATTTAAATCTCCTATTAAAAACTAAAAAACAAAAAGAAAAGTAGATAATTGAACAAGGCTATTTCAGCAGAAGCATAAAGACAGGACTATCTTTCTAGAGGTAATTTTATTGGTTACAACATATAAAATAATCCTTTAAAATACTGGATTATCTGAACTTTTCTGGATACCAGAATGTAACTTTTTCAATTAAATAGTAAGATGCTCATAGTCACATTAAAGATAGACATAAATATTCTTATTAATTTGGCTTAAAAGTAGAACAACCCGGCAAATCTGGGAAGTTCAATAGGAAAAAAAAAATATTTATCTTTTTGGGAACACAATGCCCTATACAGTAATGTAGGTTAGCAGTGTCCCAAACATGGCTTTACATTTTCACCAATAAAATCTGGTGGCCGCCATTGTTGTCAGTCGTGTGATATTTTGAGTGACTTTCCCTGCTCAAACACCACACTGAGCTGGTACTTTATGGCAATTCTAATGAAGTCCTGCTTGTACAAAGAAATCCTTTCCTCCATAGATGTTCATAAGTTAAAGTGTCAGGATGTGTGATTAAGACTGGGTCATTCTATTTTTTACCATACAGGTTATAAGATAACTGTTTTCTGTCTAGTAATGTATGACAATTTAACAGAGCTAGAAGATATACAAATGACTGGCATGCACCTGTGTACGTGGCATAAGACACCTCCATGTGACATCCATATTTACCATGGTATTGAATGTAATCTCATAGGTGCAGAATTCTGATCCCCACGATGCCCGTAGGTTAGGAGGTTAGCTTCCTAGCTTACATGAGTTGGTGAAAAATACAAGGTAAAAGTCCATATTTATATGGATTTTTTGAGAAATAATTAAATATGTATTACTTAAATACTTAATTATTCATAAAAATAAATTATAGCAGTTTCACTTTGATTTTGTTAAGTCCCCTTTTCACCGAATCTTCGTGTCTGTGAATGGTCAATATAAATTATTCAGTACATAGGCTATTTTCTTATTGTCCCTGGCACATTCACCCATCTCTTGTTTCAAAATATTCTCTTTGGTTATTTTAAATAAATATATTTTAAGTAACTATTTTTGCTTTCATTGACAGTTCTAGCTGCCATTAGTTCCCATTAAATGATCCTCTGTCATATTGTTTAAATTGCTTATCATTGCTGATTGGTTCAGGCAGCCTTTGTAAGGGTTTTATCATACGGAAATAAATATACTAAAACAACCTCACCAATTTTAAAAGGAATCCTCATTTTCCCAAATTCTTAATGTCAACAGAGCTGCCCCCTTAAAACCTATGCAATGGTATTACAGAGCTGAGCACTACTGGATATAATATTTCCTTACATTTAAACCAAATATTTCCCGAACATTGATTGTAAAGTAAATGATGCTGGGTATAGGTAATCCTGATAAATATATTTATGTATTATACAAACTAGAGGATAGTTCCCCTAACTTCGTGTTATTAAGGCTCATTCCCTTTAAGTCTCTCTTACAAGAAGGAGACTGCAACTCAACACAGCGCAGGTAGCTCGTTATGGAATAAGATGCATTCATGAGGATTCGTGAAGATTTTAAAGATTCCATTGAAGATTTAAAGACTATTAACATGCATAGAAACCAGGATATATTATTTACTTCCTTGAAATTGATAGAACAGAAAAGGTAGGATGACAGATGTTACCAATGGTTGATTTGTTATGTTTGCTCCATTTACAGCGATTTATCAGCTGTCTGGCAGTTCTAGTGGAATTTTGCTTCCGGGCACATTAAACTCATGCATATGCGGCTCTGTCTCGACTTCATTTGGCTTGTGTAATGAAAATGGTTTTGGATTCTTCAGGCACGTTTGAGAAAAGGGTAACCTGGCAGCTCCAGAATTCACAGAATCAGAAGCTACATGCAGGATATTAAAACCCATTCATCAAAACAATTTAGGCTTGTTAGGTTAGGGGAGGCTTTTTAGATTGCTCAGAAGAAATAATTATCCCAACTCTTCTTCTCTAAGTGAGACTCAGAATTTTGATCTGTTCTTTAGCAATGAGTGTTCCATTTGCCCTTGTAAGCTTATCTTGGAAGATGGTACAAGATGATCCAGGCTTCTCTTTGCCTGTCCTTGGGGTGCTCTGTTCTCACGGACTCTCTTCTTTCTTTCTTTCTTTCTCTCTCTCTCTCTCTCTCTCTCTCTCTCTCTCTCTCTCTCTCTCTCTCTCTCTCTCTCTCTCTCTTCTTTCTCTCTCTCTCTCTCTCTCTCTCTGGGACATATTACTTGCAAACAAAATCCAATACGCAGAATCCCTGCTGTTCTGAATAACATGTTTTGATAGTCTTCTTACCAAGATTGTTTCTTCAATAGAAAGATAAACCACAATTCCCCCCAAAGGGAACACAATTCAATTATTGGACATTGCTGTTGGAGGGACAGTTATGTGAGGGAGCTGTGATTTACCAGACCCCCGCCACCTTCTCTTTTGTCCTTTTCTCTTACAATATCCTCCTGAAAACCTCAATTCCCAATATTATATTTTCACAAATGCCATTATTTAAATTTCAAAGGATCCTTGACTTGTACATCTCTCATGGAATCCATTGTACTGTTACTAATGTGAAAACAAAGAATAATCACATTTTATTTAATGGGTTTACCATTGAACATACATACATTGAACATGGGCCTCCATTTAATTCTATTCTGGTAACAAAAGCCATTTTGTAGCTAATGTCCACAGTTTCCCTGTAGACTGACTTATGACTGAGATTATTAAGAGAGCAGTACTTATTAAAAATGCATTTTCAGTGTACTTTTCCAACTATAGAAATCTTTAAAATGCATTATTAATAAGGAGTCTTAACTCTTATATTTGCCTGTATCGGGGTGATCTGTCTTAGTTGAAACAATGGTTTGTTACAAGAGGTTAGGGAGGCTTTTAATTCTGTTCCCCTAAGTACATCTCTTCTTTGGCAGACCAAGCATGGAGGGAGCAGGGTGACTACATTCGATATTTTAAATCCGGGGAACTGTCTGAGTTTGACCCGGAATCTCTGGGTGAAGTCCGGATTCCCAAGGTCTTAGGGTCATTTTCTTCTTTCTCCAGCCAGGGGAGTGTCTCTTAGCACGCTTATCCCCACCTATGTTCCCCTTCAAGCAGGGGCATATTTACCTTGGATGATGCCCTAGGTCTGACCCTGAGCATCGCCCCAGCCACCCCCCTATGCCATCCTCACTGAGACTTACCAGGATCTGATGTCTTAGAGACACACGGCACCTTGTAATGGAGGCTGTGCCGTAGTGTGAATGGGCCAGTTGGGGAGATCAGAGATCTCCCTTGTGGCACAGAGAAGGCGCAGATCCCCCAAGAGGGTCTAACAAGGGAACTTCTGCCCCCTCTGGACCTGTCGCCCCAGTCTAGGCCAGAATACTGGTTAGGATTGAACTTTTTCTGATATTGCCCTGTTCTCAATGTAATTTATGTCAGCTGTAAATCCACTCTGAATAGAAGCTACATATCTCTATCTCATGACAATTCTTTTAGCCCGTTTCCATCAAGAACACAGCGTGCTCTCGAATTACCATATTTTCATACAGAAATCTGTGTTTCGGTGATTTGCTTTTTAAAGTCCGTCGCGGCTCTCTGCCTTTGTTGTGACAGCGTTTGTCTTTGCGCAGCTGCGTCTCCCATACACGGGTAGAGGGCCGTACCATCCAATTAGATCACCAACCATTTTTTTTTTCTTTTTTAACGAAGGATCTTCTGCAAAGAACGTCTCGCACACTCTAGAATCCATCTTACGGAGCAAAACTGAAAAAAAGAAATTGGCTTGTCTTTTTTGTACAAGTATAACAAACGCGCCACCTGACTGCTTTCATTTTCTTTCATAAGCCCATCTGCCTTTCACAGCAAATCAAAAAGAACATCTGCTTCACTTTTCACATAAAAACACAAACAAAATAACTAACTATTTAGGTGAACATAATAATTATCCCCTAAATTGCCAGATTCGACTTACATACTCTGCATCTTTAAGTGTTAACAGTGCGTTTACTGAAGGATTGAGCTCCGGAGCTCACGGGGTTTAAATCTACAGCCGATATGAAATTCCAAGTACTTTATGATCACTTTCATGGAAATTACTAAGTTTAAGTACCATACACTTGATTATATATGTTAGGTAAAGTGCGTCTGTCGTTCAAATAGCCCACTTCAGCTAGGGAACACAATTTTAAGAATCTGAATCGTAACGCAACAGCTGTATTTCAAAATGTTTGGGGGTGACAGATGGATATGAAAACTTCTCTGTCTTTCATGCATTCATACTGTTTACCCATAGATTTTGGGGGTTTAGGTTATTAGGGATGCTGTTAAATTGTCTGCCTCGTACTACACCCTGGACCATTCATCTATTACTTTCAATTTAGGACACTTAACCCCTTAATGACAAAGCCCGTACATGTACGGGCTCAAAATGCATTGTTTTCAATGGGTTTAGGGACCGCCCATTGTCCTTAAGGGGTTAACCAGGTCATGTAAAGATATACATTAATTATAATAGATGTATGAACATTATTATGTTGAGGCCGGAGGCTGTATGATGATGAAGTGGATATAGTAATGTCAGGCAATATTAATAATGGTTATTCCAGTACCAGGACCTTCTTGGTGGTTAATATTGGCTCGCTTATTTCTTTTTAATTGTAAAAAATGTTAATATTCCACCTAAAATGCAGAGGAAATTGTTAATACTCATAGTATGGAACATTAACAGCAATAAACTCTACCCCCTTTAAGATTTCCGGCTGAGCTGTATTAAGATGTGATTACGGTGTTTAGCAGCCCAGCCTTGCTAATTTGTCTCGGCAGCGAGTAAAGTATATAAATGTGTCACTTAGCCGGGAGCTGTGAATGAGCACTCAATCATTTTAATACAGTTTTCATTACTGGTCGCAAAGTTAACCTAGATTACACCTCATGTCCATACCTGGGAGCTCCTAAGGTTTTCCCCAATCTCAGGGTAAAGGGGCACATTCTCAGTCACACAGTCTGGAACCCACCCTTTCCTAGTTGCCACTGCTGGGATCATTTCTCAAATTTCTGTAGACTGTAAGCTCGTTTGATGCTCACCTATTGTTTCTGTAAATCAAATTGTTATGTTGCATACTACTTGTTATGTCCTGTCTACCCATTGTACAGCGCTACGGAATTTGAGGACGCTATATAAAACAATAAATAATAATAATAAAGTTCCCAATTTTTATCATTTTATGCATTTACTATCAGTATGTTATCAGAGGTCCCAAATCTCCCAGGATTTCCTGGAGTCTCCTGGAAATGCAGTTGTTTCTCCTGCCTCCCTGAAGCACACAAGAACAAGAATCTTAAGGACCAGTAATTTGGGTAACACATTTGACTAGTTGATACACAGACCCTCCAGAATTGGCTACTAAAGAGTTAATCTTTAAGGAGTCTCAGGGTTAGCTCATTTAGAGCTGGAACGTGTGTCATTCAAGGTATATATAAAGTGATTATATGTGGGATATACCTGTTATGAACACCACGTATCTCCAAACACCAGGGACGTATTACTTTATTCTCTGATAATGTGCACATAAAATTGTTGTTTCTGGATATTGCATTTTGTATCACAGAGAGAGGTGGGATTCGGCTCTGGCATTACGTTTTCCCTTGGGTATTAATGAAAGACAACAGAATCTCAACCGTGTAAGATGATACGATGCAGAGGAAGCCTTTGCGATTCCTCAGTCAGCCCTGGAATATGAGTCGTGTTGCTCAATGTACTCTGCATTTTGGAATAACCCCTCATGGTATGATGTGCTGCTTTATTAACAGGTATAACGACATTTAGTAATTGCAGTTACTGAAAAGAAACAGAGATCAATTGTAACCCCCCCACACTTCTCTAAGAGCTATTAATAGATTCCACACTGTTTTCCGCAATATTGGCTTTCACACCCAATCTGATTTAATAATGGAATACAATAGGAATGGTGTGAGATGATTACACCGATCAGCCATAACATTATGACCACCTGCCTGATAGTGTGTAGGTCACCCTTTCACTGCCAAAGCATCCCTGACCCATCGAGGCATGAACTGCACTAGACCTCTGAAGGTGTTCTGTGGTATCTGCCACCGAGACGTTAGCAGCAGATCCTTTAACTCCATGGATGTATCCTGGCACCTGTAGCTGGTTCACAGCTTTTCCTTCCTTGGACCACTTTTGATAGCTACAGAACACTGGAACCCGGGAACACCCCACAAGAGATGGACGTGGGATGAAACAGGAGGTCTCCCTTTTCTGGGAAAGTGGCTTCATTAGCGAGTGGGACTTTAAAACCTTGTATGTTGTGGGCGTGGCTAGCAGTGCATGGGTGTGGCTAGCCATGCAGGGGGGAGGCTATCCACAGAAAATCTTCAGTGGGAAAGGAAGTGGGTGGCGAGTGGACGTTACTAAATACCACTCCACTGCCTGGAGAAAGGGGCAAGTGACCCGGAGACTCTGCGTCAAACCTAGATTATTCCCAGGTTTGGTTATTTCATGTATGTCCACCGTATTAGATAAAAAACATGGATATAGTCATATAAGGGCTCAAAGGGATAATGGAATCTTTAATTTAAATTTACTCCTTTTACTGGCACAAAATAATAATAATAATTATAAAAGATGCAAGTTACACCAAGGTCCTTAAAGCTGATGAAACTTTATATCTTTTTTCTATGTTGGCCCAATAAAATGTATCAACTTCAGCTAAAGTTGCATAATTAGGTTTCTAGGCAGCATTTCCATCATGTCTGCTACTATGCAGCCTGAATTTATATAATAGATTGAGATCTGGTGAGGTGTCTTTCAATAGAATACAATTTCCTGAATTTATCAAGTTACTTATTGTCACAAAGCGGAGGTGATATAGGAGAGGTGAGTAGGAGCGAGGATGGGAGCAGAGGAAAGAGGTGTCCGTAGGATCGGTATCAGGCCCTTACCTCTCCCCATAGTAGAACGCGGAGACGGTAGGCGCTTTACCCATTTACCGCGAAGGGAGCTATAGTTCTGAACTGATATGCTCTGGAGTATTAATATTTTCTGTTGACATATTTTGCGGTTATAGTCTGATAACCAATAGTGGTTTCTATGTGTTTTTTTTTCCACAGAAACATTGTACTTTGTGGCATTTCCCTTGTTAGACAACCTATGTTTATGAATATATCACAGCTATAATAATTCACAAATATGACATTTTTGTCTTCGTCGTTATTTTCAAAGTTTATCTTGCCAAAATAGTTCAAAAGGTGCCCGGATTTAAATTCTTGTGCGGTGCTCCCATGGAGACCCCTGCTCCGCACAAATCATTAACAATCACATTTTATGGTTTGTGTCGAATACAATTCATCAAAGGTAAGAACAAACAAATGCAAAGGCTTCTAGCTCTCAGCATGAACAACTGCGTGGCAGCCTTTAACGTTCAGCTGAAGAAAACACAGGCATTAAGAAATGTGAAACAGCCTTGGAAGAAAACAAATGATACATTCCAAAAATATGAATTCTAATGTACAAAAATACAATAAATATTTGTAACACAACAATATGTTAATTCTCGTAATACAGTTTGGAAGGCGGCGGTTGCATATACAGAAAATCAGGACAGAAATCAGCCTTGTGTTGAACAATAACTCCCATTCTTTTTGTCCAACCCATGACCATCCAAATTATGGATAGAATGTAGCTAAACATCCAATTTTTATGCAAAATCCAAATATTTCCAATATAAACTCATAAGTATAATGAAGCATTAAATGTGGATTTATGGTTTCGTTGCTGAAGGCAGATGTAAAATGATCTTTCACGCTATTTTAGAGTTTTTGTGAAAATGTAGCGCGCTAAGATAATTTTCTGTTCAGAGATTCAGCATACGAAGATCACATATCTTTCTGGGGGATACAATCATTAACCACAAAACCCTAGGTCCAGTTTCACTGCTAACTCTGGAGAGATAATTTTGAAATAAATCTAGTGTATAAAGTGAGAAATAGTTTCAGATAAACTCTTTTAAGCCCTCGGGACGTGTTGATGTTTTACCAAGTGAAATTAAATGTTAAACAGTAGAGTGTCTTATCCCAGGGCCCGGTAGTGTAGATGGTAGCCGCAGAGTGAGCCGCTAGGGTCACAAAGGTAAATAAACCACTGCCTGTATGTATAGGTTTAGTTTGCCAAATGGCAATAATAACCAACTTGGGAGTGTATATGTCCCAGTTTCCAGTAAACTATAATACTTAGGTCATAACAGTCCAGACATTTGGCCATTTTTACCATCACAAGTGTAACTGCTCCATAAAATTATGACTCTTGTGAACCCATCAAGCAGGTTCTTTTAAAGCACCTGTGCCGAAACCCACACCTCATAGTTACCTCTGCTGGCATCAGGAAGGGGTATGGGGTTCCTGAATGGCTCTGCCCCGGATAAAATGTTTTATCCATCGCATGACACAACAGCAGCTGACCTGAGCGCACATTTAAAAGAGATTAGGGGATAATAACAGAAGTGCTGTTATTTTACTAAGGAATTTACTTCCTTTTCAGTATCAGAGAATTCGTGTTTTTTCAGGAATTAATTGACTGGCTGCAAGAGGACCACTTGGCGTTGGAACCCTCCACGTAACATAGATAATTGTCAGGGCAGAACAACTTCATTCTAAACAGCCCTGGATGTAGGAATAGAAATAATATAGTGGTTTATATATCATGCTGGTATTCTAATTTGTAAATTTTCTTTACCACATTGTAAGGTGGGATCCAGTGGAACCACAGCTCTATTTCTTATTAACTAATTAGCTTTAGTTCCACTGCAAGCCCAGCTTGTAAACCAGCAATGGAATATTTGGACCTTTCTTTTTTGTGGAATGAGTTGACTTCGTAAATATTGTCCTGGGCTACCAAAGGCTAGCCATCACTTCAATAACACCATAACAGCAAATACTACACGTAAAGGTAAACTCACCATTCTGTGCAACTTCTCCTCAAGCTCCTGGTTAATTCTTTGCAAAGACAGGTAGTTGGTTTGTATCCTAAAATCAAATGCAACATTTGGTCAGCCATGATACCACATAATATTCTGGTTTATTCTATTTCTTGTTTAGTTTTGTGCACCAAATATTTAGCTTGGGGAAATCCTGCAAATTACTTTTTATGTAATACAGTTGTAAATGGTTCATTAACTAACTGTAGAATTTGAAGTATATATAAGTCAAAGAGACTGCATTTGTTCACATCACACCCATTCCCCTACTTCAGATACAATATTAGATTGCCAAATCATGGACAACGGCTGGCATTACCAACCAACAAAACCCACGGGGGTGGTGGATTTCAGGGAAGGTATAGTTAGAATCATGGAAGATATTATTAATCAACAGATGGACATCTGACCATAATGAGGGACATCAATGATAGATATGGGGAGTTTGTGATAAAGAGCCATATGTGAGGTTTTATTATAAGAACCCAGTCAAGCCAAGGGTCCTTAGGTCGCTATACAAAAGGTCATTCTGTAACCTCAAGCAACTGCTCTGGATTTCTTAGGTTTGGCCAAACATGGTGTGGTGGCATAGAAGATGCCCAGTTACCATCTCTATTCAGAACAATACTATATACCATGTAACGGAGTAAAGATTGTGATCTAACGATAAGTATGGATGTAGAACTTTGATTAACTCGTGAAGATATCTAGCACTTATCAATATTTGTTTAATGCTAGCTGAGTTAAAATACCAAATGTGGCTTTAAAAACAAAGGCTTTAAGCAGACATTGTGTGTAAAAAACATACTCTTTTATTTGTGTTCTGTGTGCATGAAACTGGAAAAGTGTGAATTAGTGGATGCATAATATACAACAGGGCTGGTGAATTCGTAAATGACTTTAGGGTTAAAAATGATACTTTACAGTCATGTTTCCTGCTGTGTCTTTAATGAGTTATGGTGCCCACTAATTATCGTTTATGAAATGACAACAATGAATCAGAGCGGTTCTGCACAGAGCTGCAGAAATGTGGCAGACATTAATCATCAAAGTGTAGCCTCCTCTTTATGGAGCAAGTATCAGTTGTTCGGGTACCAAGAAAAGATCGTTGTTACGGGACTGTTGGCGCGTGTCATTTGTAATCATCATATTGCAATGAAGGGGGAAAACAATATATGCACACCTGGGAGCTTTCCAGGAAAGGCTGCTTGGAGCTCTTGCTCTCGAGGACGAGTGGCTTCGTGAAGGAGAAAACCAAAAGAGTTCCCAGTTATGAATATAGTTATGATTAGAAATTACTTTTCATGGTTAACAATGCAAAGCAGCAGGACAATGTTATAAGCATTCAGACCCAGCAGGGGGGCCCCGAGCCTCCCTGATCTGTCAAGGGGCCCCATCATTGGACCCTGTGGTCCAGTACTCTGGACAAGACCCTTGTGGCTCACTACCCATGTCTGAGCTTTGGAGCCCAGATGGCCCCTCTCTAGGGTTTGGGGTCCTGGTGGCCCAATTGCAAGCATTCTTAGACTTCATCTACAACTGCAAGCTATTTATGTAAATGAAGCAGAGTATGCACGTTTTATAGCTATACTGTTAATTTGTGCAACATAATAACCAGTCTTTGGTGTGCTTATGATGTCGCCATCCCACCCCACCCCACCCTAGACAATGTAGCACAGGAACATAGAATTTGAGGACGGATATGATCCATTTGGCCCAATCTGCCAGTTTTTCTTATCTAAAAGATAGGTTTGTAAGCTTGCGAGCCGGGCTCTCTGTTTGTCTTAGTCTGTCAATTCTCGTCTTGTCGTACCCCTTGAATATTTGTATTGTAATAAGTGCTACATAAATTGTTGGCGCGATATAAATAAAACATAATAATAGTAATTATTCCTTGATCTTGTCTAGTCGTAGCCATATGCCTATACCATGCATGTTTAAATTATCTCATTGTATTAACCTCTACCACTTTTGCTGGGAGGCTCATTCTATTATCTACCCTCTCTATAAAGTAAAGCTTCCTTATGTTACAGCCTAGTTACACTGCAGCCACTACAACTGAGTTCCATGATAATGTAAATACTATTGTGTACATCGGCAATCTCTGATTTGTAGAAAGGAAAGGTGTCAATTACTTTCCTCACGGATCACCTGGAATGATTGCCTGGAGCTCTCTCTAGAAAGGATCGTGCACATGTATGAGCTTTCTTCACCTTGTCACACATATCAGTGAAGTATTCTTGTCAATCTCTGAAATGTTACCACTGAAATGTGACTTTAAAGTAAGAAGTACCCTTCACATAACACATCAGCTAATTCCTCATATATGCCACCTTAATTAAATGTTCCAAAACAGAATATCAGACCAATGTGACCACAACTCTAGAAAATCACTTAACAAAAGACCATGAAATAATAAGCGTTCAGCCATTTTCTCTACTATAATACAACTGTTCACACATTTTGGCTGTGGTACCAGAGGAATAGCACCAATTAATTTTGTCTTCGGGGTATCCTGAAGCAAGAAAGATAATGCAGGATTTATGACACTTCCAGGGCTGCCCAACAATATATTATGAGTTCTGTCTGAATCGGATTGTTCTTATTGCCAAACATCTATACAACATCAGACACAAAGTGGGATCGCAGTCTCGGCCAACTGTTCAATCAATGATCAATGATCCTAACTTTCTAAAGGCAAAAATAAATCAATCAGTCTTAGGACCCTGCAGATTTAATGATTATTTTAGCATTAGTAGTGTATATCTATCTATCTATCTATATATATATATATATATATATACAATGTGAGTAGTGCCATATGGATACTATACACCCTTTTAATATCCTGTTGTAAATTACCTTGCATGCTATATGTTCTCTCGAGAGTCATTTAGTATGAAAAAAGGCTAAAAGAAGCTTCAGAATGAAAAATAAAATTCAATTGAACAGATTTACAACGAGCAGGCTCTGTCCCTATGCAAAAAATTGGGTGTTTTTGTGAGATTGCTTGACTTATAGCGAACACTAGTTATTGTAGGTTAATGTGTATGCTATGTCCAGATGACTTTCCTGATATTTCCACCTTCTGTCCAACTGGTTGTAACCATTCCATAACCAACAGTATATTTGTCCCCCATACTATCCCTTTGCTGGCCCTAGACTGGATGTAAAAATAACCTAGTGTTTTATTAGGGTTAATAGATAAGCCAGGGCTCCCTATATTGCCAGTTAAGACGATTTAGGTGATGACAGAATGACCAAAGTAAGTTCGTCTTTGATTACAGATAGTTAAAGAAAACAAAAAGGAAGAACCGAATATATGTATCATAGATATTTAAGTTTCATCCATTAAATAATTTAAGAAAGTTATATTTTTGTGTTGCTTATGTTTAAATACATGATGATTATGTGTAGTATAAAAAGGTACAGAGACCATAAATGCAGAATGTTTAAAACTTTTTACCGCTGATACTTAGGTGAGAATACTTCTTTTGGTTTACCATTATAAAAAGTTTCTGCTTTTGGGCATTTGTCCCTAAAGAGACATTCTAGGTATAGAGTTGTAACGTGTTAACCATAGAAAGAGAGAAAGCAAATTTGGTAAAGGTGATACCTTTATTGGCTAAATGACCTATAATGGACCGCAAGCTTTCAAGACATGAAACAACATTACATTTGACAATATACAAAATTGACAATAATTGGAGTCCTTGGTCCACATAACTACATTAATGGTGTTCCCTACAGAACGCAAAGGTTGCATTTTAATGTACTTGAAACAGTTGCTAGATGGGTGCAGATTGCCGATCCTAAATACACATATTTTAACCACACCTTCAAAATTTTGAATCTAACACAATTTCATACATTTTAGTGGAGCTGTGGTCATGGATGTAGAATTATATAGGTTGATGGAAGGCTTAGGTGCTGACACGTCTAACACCCAAACTGCCTACTGCTTCTAACTGCTATAAATGTTGGACCATTAAATAGGATTCAGAACGTCTGTTTTTGTCCAATACCAGAACCCTTTTTTTTGTTAAGAATAATCCTGAAATGAAAAACCTTTGTCCCAGCTAGACAGTCTTTGCTGAACCCCAATGAAATAAGTGATAAGGCACCTAGGCTTAATTATTAAGGGACATGGGTGAGAATCCCTTAAAACAGCATCATATTCTATACTCCATGTTACCTTTATGTATTTTGGAATTACTATCATTTTGATTCTGAAAACATGATCATCAAATAACATTCTATGTCATTTTGTGCCTAATTAAAAAAGAAGATAGCTTGGGTTAGGTATTTTTGATCTGTTACTGCTCTATCAAATACTATCTACCAAGGTTCTGCGAGCTTTAGAATGGTAATCAATAATTGTAATAATAGATATTGCTTAAATGTAGTGATTTTATGTACACAACATTGAAGAGGCACAGCCAGTATCCGCCACTCCAGCTGCAGCCGACCGGTATGTTGATGATTGTATACCGCTGCAGCTGGAGTGCCAGAAGGTTGACTGCTCCTGGCAAGAGCCAACATATATGAATGAAAGTATATCCTGACCTTCTCAGCTTCTCCGTTACTTTCTCCAGCTCTTCCTGAGCCCTCCTCAGCTCTGTTTCCAGGTACTGCCGCGTGGAATCAAATTCACTCTCAAGCATTTCCAGTTTTTGGGTGGTGTAAGACAGTCGCTTCTGCAATTCTTCCTTCTGGTCTTGTAAGCTGCTATAAAGAAGAGAAAAAAAAATATTCTACCAGCTGTGATTATCAAAGATCCCAAGTTCTGTTTATTCGATGCCAAGAAAAGCGAATGACTGCTGTTCCTCTAGCAGTTCCTTCACAAGCTTGTATTTTCTGATCTAATCTGAGACACGCTACAAATTCTCTGTTATGCAAATTATCATTAAGTATTTATGCATTCCTTAGCAGTAATTGGCATAGCATGGTATATGATTAAAGCTGAAAGTACCACTGATTATTTTTTAACATTTTCTTGAAACCATGATCATTCAGTGCAATTTATCATTACGAAATAATGAATCTATATGTCCAAAGGTATTACACTCAACACATATCTTACAAAAAGACACTCAACACCCAAAAAATAAACCGACCTCCTTCCATTTACATGCGTTATACAGATCTGGTTTGCATGGGGTTGGTCTATTCAGCAGATACAGCTGATGAAGGTTTAGGGCCACCTGCCACTCTTACTGTATGAAGACATTTCTGGGTATCTAATGAATGGTTTAATGGAACTCCTTGGCATCATAGAATACAAAGTGCACTTTGCAGTACTTATACCTCTTGTTTTGAGAACAGAGCGAGGAAAGAAGTTGATTCTCCTTATTCCCCTGGTTGCTATTATTGGGTGTTATCACATCAGATGTGTCTCATTGGGGATGGCAATTGCAGTTCAGTATGTGAATAACAACATTTTTTTTCAGATGAGCTTAAAAAGGGGAGCAAATAATTTAAATGGAGAAAAAAAATATTTAATCCTTGGAAACAGAAGGTTAAAGGGACAGTTTAATGTCCCTTGCACCCCTGCTATAGGAAAATGTATTTCACGTACTATAACTAACACAGAAGAGGCAGCCCTTTTGCAGCAGCTGCCCTTCTTCTCCATGGTCTGACTATTCTAGCCACCGATTCGCTGCTTCAAGCAATTGCTGGAGGTGAGTATGGTATTTATCTGGGGCAAATGTGTATTGGGGTATTATCCAGACAACACATTTAACCCCTTCGTGACAAAGGCTGATTTTACTTTTTGTACCCTTCGTGACAATGGCCGTTTTAACATTTCTGCGCTGCTCGTGTTTAGTTGTAATTTTCTTCTTTCCCGTTTACTGAACCCACACACATTAGATATTGTTTTTTTCAGGACAAGAAGGGCTTGATGAAAAAACCTGCTAAACAGATTCTACTATTTGTCCTGAGTTTAGAAATACCCAATGTTTTTATGGTTTTTTGCTTTTTTCTACACATTATGGGGCAATAAGTACAGGTAGCGTTTTGCTATTTCAAAGCCATTTTTTCCAAATCTGGTAATTCTTCCCCTCATGTGCCATTTCGGGTATCTTTGAAGCCGGCCAATGCAATATACCCCATCAAGTCATATATTTTTGAAAACTAGACAGCCCAGGGTATTCCAAATGCTAGTATTTTAACCCTTTCCAAGCACTAATTCTACCATCAGCCTTTGTCAAACTTTATGGTAGTCATTTTTTTGCATTTGTTTTTTCACACACATTTTACTTTAGGTATGAATAAACAGGTTCTGGTATATGTCACTATCATAAAACACCCCAATATGTGTTCAGCAACATCTCCTGAGTGCAGTGATATGAATGATTTTGCCTGGTTGTTTGGGGGCAAAAGGGCCACATTTGGGGCATGTACATTTTTTCAATGAACTTTGGCATTTGGGGATCCACTGCCCATGCCCTATTTGGTACATCTTTGAGCCGGGCCATTTCCGTGTGCCCAACAAAACCATATATTTTTTAAAACTAGACACCATAGGGTATTTTAAATGCTGGTATTTTAACTCTTTGGATGCACACATTTTACCACCAGCATTTTTTCAAAGTTTGCAGTAGTATTTTTGTGTGTGTATTTTTCCTACACACACCTACTTTATGTATGAATTTACAGCTCCTGGTATATGCCGCTGTCACACGACACCCCAATATGTGTTCAGCAACATCTCCTGAGTACAGTGATACCCCACATGCATGGGTTTGTCATCTTTTGGGTGAACTAAAAGGCCACATTTGGTACGTGTGCATTTTTCTAATTGGAAATTAGATGTGTGGCCATCCTTCCCCCCCGTCCCAATGGGACATTGTTGAATCCAGCCAATTCAATTTACCCCATCAAATCATACATTTTTTAAAAGTAGACACCCCATGGGCATTTAATATGCCAGTATCTTAACTCTTTCCATGCGAGAATTGTTTTAAGCTAATGTGCTAATTTTAGGACTTGCTCACAAAAATATATTTTTTATATATATATATTTTAATTTTTTTTTGCCTTTTTTAAAACATTTGTAACATTTTTTTTCAACTTGAAGGTTCCCCTTTTTACATTGGACTGTTTTTTTTTACTATTTTTTTCTAATTATTATTAATTTTATTTTATTTTTTATTTTATTTTTACTAATCACACTGTGATTAGAAAGCTGAGCTCCATTGACTTGCATGGTTGAATGCAGTACCTGTATTCAACCTGCAAGTGGAGCCAGAGTTCTCTAGAGGGTCTGGAGACCCTCTAGCAAACTTTTTCGTCTTTATTGTTTTTTTCCCCGGGCCGCCGCCATCTTGCTGATGGCGAAGATCACCGGCAGCTGCGGCTGTGACCGCTCTCCGGAGCAATCACAGTCCATCCTAAGGTAAGTGTTTGGTGTCGCTGGATGCCTCCTGATCGAGGCATTCCAGCGACACCATTTAAGTTTAGGAGGTGATCGTTGATCGCCTCCTAAACGCTTTTAAAACGGGCGTCTGCCGCCATACATTGTATGGCGGATGTTGACGCCCGGGGAGGGGTCAGACATGGCCCCTGATGCCGATCGTGGCGTTGCTGAATGCCTCGAGGTCGAGGCATTACAGCAACGCCGTTTTGGTAAAAAAAGCGATCACGGATCGATTTTTTTACCCGTTTTAACAAATGACGGTCCTGGCACGTCATTTGTCGTTAACGACATGTTTTTCCGTGACGTGCCCGGACCGGCAATTGTCATCAAGGCGTTAAAGGAACCATCCAACTATCATATGAATTAAAGGGCTGCAGTGTCGCTTTAAGATTGCTGCTCCTATGATATACACCTAAGGGTTATATAGGTTAATTTACTGTCCCTTAAACTATAAAATATATGATTTGAACAAGATACATATTCAATTCAAATAAGCCTATTTATAACTATATTTTAACCACCACATAGTATTCAGATAACAAAGTTGTAATGCTTAAATCCATAGAATATGCACTATATAAATCATACACACAGATATATTACTGTATATACTATTGGTAAATTCAAATAAGAATTTTTCGGTCACCCGCGTTATCCACATACCACCATGAACACCTAATTAAAACATTATCGGAAATATAAATATTCTCTTTAGACCTTTCCATGAACTTCAGCTATAATGTATTCTTCAAATGGAATATTCCCGCACTCTCACAATACCTTATTTCTCTGGAGAGGCATGATTAAAATCCATTTTAATTCTCCCAAATCAGTTTATCTTAACTAAAATTGATGTTCTGTCATCAGCTTTTCTTTAAGGTTTAATCTCTACAGTATCTACAGTAACTAAAAAAGATGCAGAGAAGAAGCCAGACAAGGAAAACTAGCAAATAATGAGAGAATGAGGCGGCTACATGAATGAAAAACCTTCTTTAAATGGTGAACATGAGTCTGGATTCGCCATGAGGCAGCCAAGACACTTGTTGACATTGGTACTTTTTAAGGGTTGCAAGAGAAATGAAAAGCAAATAGATCAAGCCCACCAAGGAGAAGCCAAGAACCTCAAAGATAAGAGTCCGGCATGCAGCTAGCCTTTAGAATCTTAACTGGAACAAAATAAATGTGTTCTAGGAGAAAATAGGTGTCAGATAAACACAGGTTTATTGTTTTGTGGTACCGTTGATGACATAAAGGAGTATCCGAGTAGTGTTTTGAAGCCTTCTTAAGCCCTGAATGTTGCAGGTAAAAAACAGCTTAGAACATGTTGTACGGCATCATGTTTAGGGGTTGTGACATTAGTGACATGATGGTGAAAGGTTCAGCTGCCTTCTAACTCTGGAGACCAACCAACGTTTACAAGACTTTCAATATTCATTAAAAATTATCATAACAACTTGACCTTTAGCAGATACAAAGTTTGTTCATTTTAGTAGAGAAAGATTTCAGTGGACCCAGGGAATGTTACCCGTTGATTGCAGCTGTCATGAGTAGAGATGGAAAGCAAATAGTTATACAAAACAAATCGAGATGCTTCCAGACGGGGACACACCGTGGGACCACTGCCTGTTCCTGGCTGAGTGTCTACAATTTGTTTTGTATGCTAAAACGTCATATTTGGCCCAAACCCTACCAAGAAAAAAACCCCTCTGAACCGTAAAACCCTCTATAGCTCTTTTCATGAGCTGTAACTGTACTAATTCTACACCCAAATCAATTTACTTTCACTGCAATTGATGTTCTGTCATCTGCTTTCCTTTAAAGTTCCAGTTCTTTGACTCCTGTTAGTAGATCCCTTAATTGATTGAAAACTTTAGAAATTAACTAATTAGCACATTCATTTCTTAACTTCACTGTAAAACGAACCTGTGTTTGGATGAAAAACCATTTTAGGAAAAAAGTGTTCTTGGTTTTAGTGTGTTTTGTTTAGAAAAAGCATGGATATAATTAGTAATTTAGTTTGATTTTTTTTTCATTTGCAGTTGATGTTAAAAATATCTGCAGGAAACTTTATTATTTGTCTTTTATTTATTTTTTTATCTGTTATAGGTGGTGGATGGAAGGTACATAAGGCATGCATTAGCTAATTATAGGAGCTAAAGCCCCCTAGGGGAAGATATGTGCTAGGGAAGGTAAATACTTGTGACAATTTCAAATCATGTTATGTATCTTTAGAGAAGAGCGCCTGAAGACCATGATGGGCTGGTGCTCCAACAGCCCTCAAAGTTTGGGCCAGGATTTGCACTCAACAGGTGAAGCTAGTTGCAGGTGACTTTGTCTCTTTAAAGGTGCTTAAAAGGTATCAGGCTGGTCCAGTTCAGTCTCCCCCAATGTCAGCCAAGACATCTGATTGATGCTGGAATGTTTTATCGGGCTAGAGAGTTTGTGTTAAGTTGAGGTGCAGAGAAGCTACCCCAGCCTAATAGAGCAATGCTGATATTTATTTAGCACTCGGAAAAAGCAAGGATTTTTTTTTGTTGCTTATTTTGCTTCACTCGCTGTTGCTTAAAGTGTTGAAGAAAAATAATAACACTTAAACTCCAGCTGGATCTGCTACAAGCTTTTGTTTACCGTAGGACCCCTGACAAAAACACCTTGTACTCTATAGGACATTTTGTTGCAATCAAGAATAGACTGGGGATTAAAATCGTCCTTGGTACTATGTACCAGTAGGCGATAAGTAACTTGCAAGGAGTGACAAAAGTTAACAGAGAGGCGCTATGGGGCGCTATGTCCTAACTGTTATTTGCCTCATGTGTCCGATGGCCAGTCCAAGCCTGGATGGGATTCCATGTTTTAATTTTTTTTGTTGTGTTTTTTTTTTTGTTTTTTGTTTTTTTTAAAGGAAAGAATCCTACTTGTGTCCAAGATAACAATTTAGAAGAACTGTATTACATTGTTATTTTGTGGGGCATTGCTAGGCTCATTTTACACATGAGCCCATACAAAGTACATATCTCCAGCATTATAGAAACAAATACACACTAAAAAATGTTTCCACATATGCCATAAACACACAATGTAAACATTTTATAGAATATTTTAACACTATGTTGTATGTATGAAATTTAGCATAATAAATCGACAATCAGCTAACCGGAAATATTTGAATATAAATAGGATTTTTGGTGAAAATAAATATAAATGACACTTTCTCTTTAAATAAACTATTGCTTTAAGTAGAACTTTAATAACCTTGGGGATTCTTTCTTCTAAGTTAGCCATTAAATATATCATCTTTATACAGGGCTCGCCGAGAAGAACGCTACGAAAACTAATTCTACTATTTATTACAACATCAATCATTCACGCCCTGGGGAAATTGATTTTTACAATAGTTCTAACATTAACTGCACCTTGAATTTGCTTTCAGACTTCATTCTAAATATTTCCCTTTTACTGGTCTTTTTAAAATAGAACGATGATTCCCTGTTGACTGAATGTTCTGTTAATTAAATTCGTTGAACTGCCATTGGCGTTAATTGGTTATATTATTTTAAATACACCATTGTAATACTTAGACGTCGCAAAAAGGTTTTCCTCAGAACAAAATGTACAATAGGATGAATAAAATCACAATTTTATTAAATTACAATATTCTCGTTTTAGTTAAAAATAAATTGGAATTTGTTTAGAGCATACTTGCTGTGCACCGGCATATGACGTCATATGCCGGCGCTCAGCAGTGAAGCGCCGGCACCCGAGACAAACGCCTCACGCTCCCAACACAGGAGTTGACGGTAAGTGACCTACAAAGGGGGGGGGAGGGAGTGGGTAGATCGTGAGAAGGGGGGGTTAGGGAGGGAGTATGTAGATCGTGAGAAGGGGGGTAGGGAGGGAGAGGGTAGATCGTGAGAAGGGGGGTAGGGAGGGAGAGGGTAGATCGTTAGAAGGGGGGGTAGGGAGGGAGAGGGTAGATCGTGAGAAGGGGGGTAGGGAGGGAGAGGGTAGATCGTGAGAAGGGAGGGTAGGGAGGGAGAGGGTAGATCGTGAGAAAGGGATAGGTGGGTTGGGGGTGGAGGGGGCCCTTAATAGATTCTCGCACCGGGGCCCTGAGGTTTCTAGTTACGCCCCTGAGTCTGGGGAAGGTGAGATTAGTACCAGAATAGAAATGTTTTGCGTAACATAAAAAATATAAAATATCCATGTGTGAATGTTATAAAATATAAGGAATAGATATTGATACTTATGTTTTTAATCCTCAAGTGTAAATGTTCTCCGAAGAAAATTACATGTAAAATAGAGAAAAAGAGTATAAGTACAAAAAAAAATATTTACCCAGCCAGTGAAAAACTACTATGCAATTATTGATGCGGTATAGAAGCCTTATACATAACCCTTCCTCAAATGCCATATTTATTTCATTTCTGTTATGGAATTGGAATAAGCACATTTAACTTTGCTGCTCTCAAACAAGATGATGGCTCTAAGATGGAAGCCATTTTTTATGCTTCAACCTATACCAGGGGCGTCCAATGAGCCGGCAGACCACATTCAATGCGCCCACCCGGCTGCGAAGTTCAAAGCAGACGTTGTGCGGCTGTAAAACCGCTTCCGCTGGCCGCTTTAACTTCATGAAGTAGCCGGCGGCGTCCGCTTTGACCACATGATGTTTGAGGGGGCCGGCCCACAGAAGGTGTTCCTTGTGGCAAAGAGAGGGTCATCACATCGGAGGAGAGCAGGAAAAAACTACCAATGGACATAATAGAAGTGTAATTTCTGCTAGCTTTTGCTACTGTGGCTGCTTGTGCATGATAAGAGTTGCTATATTAAATATATATGATTACTAACCGCAGTCACACTCCTATCATGCCTAGGCAGCCAGTACATGCTGGATCCTGGGCATCATAGAAGTGTGATTGCTGTTAGCAATCACACTCCTATCATGTCAAGTCAGCCAGTACATGCTGGCATCTGGGTATGCCTGGGCATGATAGGAGTGTGATTGCTGTTAGTAATCATATATCTTTAATATAGCAATGATACTCCTATCAAGCACAAGCAGCCAATACATGCACATATCCTACAGCCTCCCTGTGCCCTGTCCCCCCCCCCACTTACACATGCCCCCCACCCTTACCTGAACTGCAGATCTTCTGGTGCTACTTGCAGACTTACGCAGAGGCGCTTTCTCCCTCTGCGTTGCTTGCAGTTTGTTTGAACTTCTCTTGACTTGCCCAGGGAGCAGAGTCACGTGAGGTGACGTACACGTGACTCTGCTGGGTTCCTGTGTCCACTCGACGAAGTAAGAAAGCTGCTGAGCAACACAGAGGGAAGCGGCAGGGCCCCTGGAAATGAATATTTTCTGTGGTTTTCGGCCAATACGTTTCGGCCACCGATATATCGGTGCACCCCTACTGTCTTGGTGTGTGTGTGTCTGGGTGTCGGTGTGGCAGAGCCTGTCTTGGTGTCTGGGTGTCGGTGTGGCAGAGCCTGTCCTGGTGTGTGTGTGTCTGGGTGTCGGTGTGGCAGAGCTGGTCCTGGTGTGTGTGTTTGGGTGCCAGTGTAACAGAGCCTGTCCTGGTGTGTGTGGGTGTTTGGGTGTCGGCGTGGCAGAGCCTGTCCTGGTGTGTATTTGATCTGTTTCCTGGCACTTTACGTAGGGATAAATTGAACTATTTCAATAGGATTAAATGCCCTCCTGAATTTGTAGTCACTTTAGAGGACAAAACTTTCTTGGCCCAGAAATCAGTAAGAGGAAAAGTAAAATTTACTCTGTTTCAATCTACATATTTTATTAAAAAGGATTAGTGGCACTACATTGTGTCTTCAGGCGTCCCATGTATATGTTTAGTGTACTGATTACTCCCAATCCCATCACATAAGATTCTATCTTGTATTATCTGCAGAGCACTGATGTCATCTTTATCCAGTACACATTGATGCCCAGGAGTTAAGATTTTATATATTTCCATAAAATGGCCACCAAAATCCTCAGCACCAGGCCCATGATGCTCTTAATCCGGCCCCACCTCCAGTGTCAGCCATCTTAAATCCAGCTAGTACCTACAGTGTGCTCCAGCCTTGTGCAGTTTTATTTGGTTTGTGGACTGACTTTGTTTTACTGATTAAATAATTTAGTATTGATAGAATGACATATAAAGGTTGATCAAAAAACTGTTTATCCTCTGCTTTTTTCATTATCGCCAAATTAACCCTGTATTAATATGCATTATAAAGCTAAAAGGCCATATTTTCTCTGTGAAAAATGAGTGCTGCCCATGCACACATACATATCTGATGAAGTGGCCCATTGCAGAAAAAACGTGGACACCCCTGTTATAAAGCATTGTCAATGCTACTTGAAGATTATGGAGAAATCACAAGCTCACATTTTTTTGGAAAGACAGCAGTGAAATTTCTCTGACACAGCAGGACAAGTGTTATAGCCAATGGTAGCTGAGGAATCACAGGTTGTCAAACTTTGGGCTGGAAATTCAGCAATATAAAAACATAGAATTTGACTGCAGATAAGAACTGTTTGCCTTGGGAGCCTGGATCCTTGGATTCTACTTTCATAATAATGATAGGTTATCATGGAGTCCTCAAATTCTAATGTTGCTATTCAGCAGCTGCAAAGGCCAATAAGATATGCACATAGCATTTTATAGCATTCTATAAATATATGTAGGGCCAATATAAAGACCTCTCCAGTGACCTGGTCATTAACAGAGAACTGGAAAAGTGAGGATTTCATAGCCAAGAAGGGATTCTTTACAGTTAGGGTACTAAAGATATGGAATTCACTGCCAAGAGAGATGGTTCTATCACATACAAGAGAAGCCTTGTATGTCTGGATATATGTTTTTAGAAAAGCAGAACATACAGTGCTATAAATAAACGAGAAATCTGATTGCCTTTGGAGCCAAGAAGGATTCCCCCAAGTGGCAAAATTTGAAAAGTATCTTAACTTGATTGCCTTCTTTTGGATCAAAAGGAGGAAGAATAGGTAGAAGTGTTGAACTTAATGTATGTACCTATGTACATTGCCTATGTATTTTTTCAGCCTTAATTACTATGTTACTTTGTTACCATGTATGATCTTTCTTCTGAGAATACGGCTGTCAAAGAAATACAAATGTAAATTGACATATGAAAAACAGAAGCAGCAGTAGGGGTTTTGTCATTTCAAAAGTGCACATTTTAATCACAGTTGTTCGGATGTTGTGAAAAGTGAAAACGCAAGTTTCATTCTTTTTATATTTTCATTGTATTTATCTCAGTTTTTAATACTCAATAAAATAACATATACATACACACATATATATATATATATATATATATATATATATATATATATATATATATAGAGCCAGGATTACCTGTCACTTAGGAAGTGTATTCATCATTTCTAGGATAGCTTTGTCGCTTTACAACGACTACTCTTTCTTTCAGGGTCTACCTCTGTATTTTTGCTCAAAGGTGTAGCGTTTGAATCACATAACTGAAGTAATACCAGATTAATGTTTCGGGCTTTCAATGTATTTTGAACAGTCAATTTGAGGACTGGGCCATGACCATACTCTGGTGACTGGTACCAAAAGTGAGAGGAGGGGATAGAAAGACAGGAAGGAGGTAAAAATATGACTGTAAGCTTGCAAGAAAAAAAGAAAAAAATACATCAAACTGACAAAACATCACATGTAATTGATTACCTGTCCCAGAGGGTAGGTGAGGATTTTGCGTGACTGCCTTGGAGAATTTTAGGTTGCCACAGACAGGTTGGCACCCAGGAATTTCGTACCCTGTAGCATGAATAAAGGATAAACCATGGCTAGGTTGGGCTCATACAATAACACACATTAGGTCACCAATGCTGAGGATTCATAGAAATCAAGAACTGTGTACAACTTAACAGAACCCTCCATTCTAATATAGGGACAATTCCAGAGCCCCTCTCAAACAGGGGTGCACAAAATCAGACCTCAGGAGCCCCCTAATTTTAGAGGCATCTTAATAAGTGCTAAATGATTAAACTGGACTTATGTCTGCTTTATTGGACATACTATTTTCAGTACTTTCATATGTTTGCTTAGATGTTCATTAAAATAATTCTAAAAGTCTGACTCGATTAGGGCCTTTGAAGACCAAATGTGGCACCCCAATCCTATCAGAGTGAGCCAGCCTAAAGGAAGATTTAAAGATTATTTTGCTGATCTTACACAACTTTTTGAGATTTGAATGTTTTGGATTTAAAGACAAGGGTTGTCTTTGTCAATGATATTTAATTGAAACAATGTTTTAGCTGAGGAATAATTCAGAATAGAGAGGGTCTCAGATTCAGATTCTGAGATCATGTAGGGAAATAATATTTTTAAGAGCAAACAAGCATAATGGAAGGACACATTTTATCGCATTATCAATTATCAATAAACAATATCATCGGTATAGACAACTAAACAGTGATAAGCGAAATTTGACATTGCTTCTGCCATGGACTACAGCTCTCATAAACCTAAGCTAATAGGTGGTAGCGAGCCATTGCCATTCCAGTTAGTATGGACAACCATCTGACTGACAGGGCATCATGGGGGCTATAGTGCCAAATACCACCTGATGGATATAGTTTCATACCTCCCAAGTGCTGGGGGCAGTTCCTCTTTGGGACACAAACTCCCTGTCACCCCCCCCTCCCATGTCCCTATTTTCCCGGGAGCTCTGTGCTCTAAAGCTACAATGATGTGTATAAATTGAGTTAATAATAAGATACATTTTATTCTAAGTACCTTGCTTAATTAATTAAATTGTTAAAGATCAGTCACAAAGTCACAAATACTTCAATAAAGCCCCATTCCAAGCCAAATTTCAAACCACAGCCCCTAAAAAAAGTTTATCTTTGATCCTTGGTGGAAATGTAGTTTTACACCGCTCAATTGTGTTTTTTTCTCAATTTATTTTTCTCAAATTATTTCTAATGAAAATGTATTCTTTTACCGGCATATATTGCTATATACAGACAGAAGTGCCCACAGATTTGATATTACAGCTTGTGGGAACTGGCATCATTTTAGAGGAAAGTCTAGAAGTCTAGTTTAGAGTCCGAGAAGATGGAGCAGCAGGTAAATCTTCTGAACATAACAACCGGTTTTGCTTTTATTCTCAGACACGTTGTTTGTGAATGTGCGGATACAAAAATATGCCACAGACAAATAAAAGCCACATGAAGTCACAGCTTGTGAGTGAACAATGCAAAGGCAGATACTAGTACAATGGTAGCCATTGATAGCATTCAACATACAGTCTGCGAAATCTCACCACTAATGGATTACTATGGAAAGGCACAGGCAGGCAGTGGAGGCTTTAATAAAATAGAAGCTCAGTAATCACCTTAGACAGTCACGACAACTTTAGAATAAATCAAAGGTGGGATTAAATTTGGGAGTTCGGAATTGGAATTAAGATTGGATTAAGAACAAAAAAAAGCAAATCTTTTGGCAGCTCACCTACGGATGGCGTGTTATACAGCGTCGCCTCTTGGCAGCAAGGAATGATAGATGGAGTTTTGAAATAAGGTTCACATCTACCAAGTACATATTGTGTTGAGGCTCTATCTCTATGTATGTACTATGTCTTTAACAATGTCTCTGAACTTGACATTACGCATGTGTATAATATGTTAGTAGAAGTAACAATAAACATTTAGGTGTAAGCGCACATGCCCCAATACACATCCTTAGAGTAAATCTGTGTGTATGTACTTGCATAAAATGTGGTATAGGCCTCTCTTTTAGCCCTGTAAGTAGAGACACAGAGAGTCTCTACTTACAGGGCTAAAAGAGAGGCCTATACCACATTTTATGCAAGTATATATATATATATATATATATGTATACAAATTTACTCTAAGGTTGTGTATTGAGGCATGTGCGCTTACACCTTTATGTTTATTGTTATTTGTATTATTTTAGTGGAAATTTAAAGTGTTTTTTTTCACGAGGTGTGTTATAAGTTGCACTTTACTTTACACTTATTGTTAATTATTTGATTTTGTTATATATGTTAGTAGAAGTGTACAGGTATAAATAACTATGAAATGGCAATTTGCACAAAAACTACAGCGATATAATATCATATGCCTTGTGCACATCTGATTTTCAAGAAAGCTGAACCCATTATCAGCAGATGCCTTCAGGACCAGCTTCAAATGGCATACTTTGGCTTTTAGAAGCCTTAGGGGCCACTTAAGTGGTGCCCCAGACTACACAGGCTGCGGGGCTCTATGTTGCTCCTCAGTTGTCTTAATTTACAATTATGGACTAATGAGTAGTTTAGCTATCATGACGATGTTATCTTTAGAGCTTCAGTCACAACCTTGGCTAGAACCTATTAGTGAAGCACGATTAGATCTACCTGAATGATAGACATTCCGGTCTATGCTATCTCAAACCCATTCTCTAAAGAATTCAACACAAAGTATTTTTGGTTTAGATCTTTTTCTCTAACATTGCACCATTGTGGATTAAAAATGAACAGAACATATTGCAGGGTAGTAAGGTACTTATTGGTCTAAACTTTCAATTATTGATCATATTGTGCAGTAACTAAGTCTACCCTGATTCTTGACAACGGATCAGGAACTTTAGTCTATACTATTAAATATAATAAGCATCTGAGTGGGAATTTATCGATATTGATCTGTTGTTCACATGGTTATAGTCTGACCGTTGTATAATTTCAATCACTGGTCTCAGAAAATCCTGATGACTGCTCAGACAGCCTCTGACTCCAAATCTCATTTCGCAAAAGGTCTGGTTGTAGAAATACACCATTAATTCTAATATATGATTCATCTGGAAGCACAAACTTTTCATCTTCACCATCGGGGCTAGGAATGACATGACGTGTGTAGGCATCAATGTATTTCATTCATGATTCATTCGTGATTATTTCACTGTTATTTTACATTAACTTTACATTTATATTTGGAATTCTGTTAAATAAATAAATTGTAAATCAAACACATTTCTAAATCAAACACTGTATCATAACTGCATACAATGTTTGTCTACCACACTCTAGGACTCAACAAAATATAGGTGGGGGCAGAAATGCTAAGACAAGCGGTTACGTTAGTGTTTATGGAATAAGGCGCTGGCCAATGTGTGCACGCGATAACGCATCATAACAATCTCTCTCCTTCTATTACTAATGCCTCTCAGTATACAACCTACTTGCATCGCCCACTGCTTTATTACATTGCCTGCCTTCTTGTTGCTTTATTACATTGCCTGACTGCTTTTAAGTCATCACAAATATTAATTTGTTAAATCCAATGCCTCGGTTATTATAATCTGTATAGTATTTGTAATATGATATTCAAGAGCTCGACAAATCCTAGGGCCAGATCACGATGTCGACTAAGAATTCCATCCTAGCGTCTAGGGTTTCATATATATATAATATATATATATATATATATATATTAAATTTAAAATAAATGGGGGATTCTAACAGCACGTAGTGCATGCAGAAGAATTTAATTTAAACTACTTAGATAGAATTATTTCCATCTGAACCACGTTGTAAAGGCACATGCCTGTAACAGTAGGATAAATGCTGCATTTTTGTGCCTAGATGATTTTTCCATACCTGGGAACTCTCCGGGTTTGTCCCAGAGTCTCCGAATAAAGCCCCAGTCATCTTCTTTCTCCAGGGGGAGGAGTGGTCTTTGGCCATGCCTACTTACCCACCTATTCCCTGCCCACTTTCCTGCCACTCCTCACCCACTAAAAGCTGTCTCGGGCTAGCCCCTCCTCTAACACCATCCTTAGATACAACTAGCCAACGGAAGTTCCCGTTTATGGATTTCTCACGCTTACATCATCTTATAGGTTTCTTTTAATTGTGTGAAAAATTTTAAATTTTTTTGCTTACATTTTTCCCCCTTTATTTTATGGTTGTTAATCCTACAGCTGATCCAAAAGGCTTTTAAAATTCACCGAAGATGGAAACATCCAGTACCGGTGATACAAAAATCAACCAATTTACAGAATAGTATAAAACGTCTGCATTAATGAACAATTCTCTACCTTCTTAACATTCTTGATTTTTTTTCTGCTTTCTCCCTTTTAAAGGGGAACCGTCACCTTCCAGATGATTCCGGTCCTTATTCTTATACCTACTCTAACATATTAAATAGTTTCCTTTTCCTTTTCACTGAATTAATAAAATAAAAGTTACGGAGTATATTCACTAACACAGGGTTTTGGACAGGTGGACATTTAAATTATTACTGACAAAGCTATGCATTATGAAGGTATCTGGTTCTCCTGCGAGAAGGGTTGCCATAGGCCTGTAAAGTGAATGGATAATAAGAGGAGATTTCTTAAAGGTCAACATATCAATTGTAACATCATCTCTGCCATTTTTTGTAAGGGAGTCCCACCAGGTCCTTCATAAAGCTTAGTGTTATCAGGGAAACATTCCTTTCCATACAAGCTCCACGGTTAGCGAGTAAACAAGGAAGGTGATATTAACGTTATAGATGATCGACAATCAAGCTTTAGCGCTAGAGGCTTATGCCGAATCAATGGAAAATGAATTTCAAAGCTGAAAAAACCCAATATGAACAGGTGGTCCACTTTAAGGCCAGCGGCCGCCTGATGAGGTTGGTGCAGCCGACCGCTGAATATTTGTTTTTATGCTCATGTAGCATGCAGCGGTGTATATCTAGCCGCTGGCTGCATGCTGCAGATATATAAAAGGTTATAATTACAGTATATGGATTTCAGTGCTGGCTTCAATTTTAATATTTACAAATTTATTTCTAAAGCACGTTTGTGTTTTCAAACTGGTGGCTTCTGCTGTGTTTTATTTCATATTTGTTCATATAACTGAAAATGTTTAGCATAAATAAAATGATATTATAGCTCCAGAAAAAAGCTATCAGTGTGATAATGACCAATATTTGCAAATATTATTAAAATTAAGTAGCAAAAAAAAAGAACCACACTATATTTCATTTCTTTTAACAAATTTCAGATTGACAAAGAAATCTATTATGTATGAAAGTGAAAGATAAGTGCCTTCTCTTCTAGTAAACAAAGTTGAAGAAAAAAAAACAGCATATTTTGGCAAAATGTGTTTGCTACACATCAGGGCCAAAATTCTCAGTGAGCAATTTTTTAACGCTCCCAATCCCCCTCTAGGGAGTCATTTTTAGTACTGGGGCAGCTTTGTGAGAGAGGCTGCCGAAGTGGTGCAGACGAGGGACGAGAGAGATCTATGCTCCTCGGCACAGAGTATTTCCCTGTCCCTCTCTATTATACGGCTGCAATAAGAAAAGTGCCAAGATACACCTTATCATCTGCTTTGTGACACTGCTAGAGGGAGGCAGTTATGCTGTAACAAACCTCTTGCTAATCCCCTCTATGGCAGACGTCTTGGTGAGTGGTGGTGGCTATGACCTTTAGTCGGTCCTAGGACAGCACCCCAGTAATTACACCATTGCTGGGGTCATCGTACTGCCCTTAAACAGGAGCATGTGCTCCACACCAAGATGTCTCTGCTACCTGAAACAAGTTTATCAAAGCAAATCTGATTCAGGGTAGATACAGTATGTTCCATAATAACTGCCTTATGTGACTTGCGACTTACTACTACTTGTTGAGCTGAGTATTTAGAAGAATGTATATTTGTTGTAACACATTTCTGTTATTTATCTACATTTTATTGTTACATTGAAACATACTGGGCTCCTGGTGCAAGGTTTTGAAAGTGGCCTTATCCCCTCAGCAACTGATGAAATGTTACAATTGGTTACAAGACCACTTTTCAAATTTAGCATCGCAGTTACATTTTTTTCTGCTGAGTCCCAGTTGTCTCAGCTTTATATGACCTCATAAGGCAAGGAATCTGGCAGTAAGCTTTGTTGTGAGGGTCTTTTTGGGGGGTCTCTTCAACGTAAAAAGAGAAGTTTTCAAAAGTTAGGACTAATTGATTGTTAGAAAACCCCTTTGCAATTATGATACCGCTAGAAATGTCCTTATTTTCCATGAAACAGCTAAGTGACCCCAAACTTTTGAACAGCAGTGTATATGTCCACTCTGCTGTTAACCCTTTAAGGGCAATGGGCGGTCCCAAAACCCATTGAAAACAATGCATTTTGAGCCCGTACATGTACGGGCTTTGTCATTAAGGGGTTAATATAAAGAAATAAAAAATTAGATTTTTAAAAATTATTTTGTAGGTTGATCTGAGAATATCTGCAGAGAGTGCAAGATGGAACAAATGCAGAAAACCGCAGAAATAGCCCCCCTGCAGATTAATGCATTGGCAACTGTCTGTGTCACCTATGTAGATGGGACGGGACCCCTGACGGAAGTAATCTAACTGGCATCTGACTCATTTTCGCAGTATGATAGCTGTAAGTGATATGAGTCACGTTATCCCCGCAGGACAATTGCTTAGACAGATGAAATTGAAGATGCTGGGGTTGTCAGGTGAAAGCTAATTATAGGAAGGTAACACTCAGCAGGTATATAAGAGCCATTATTGAAAATAATAAAGAAGAAAGTAATGCTGTATCATCTAAAAAAATAATTACAACTAAACTAATTACAGCTACATAAAAAATAAAAACTGCCGCTAAACATAATTACGGCGTCAATGGAGAAACAAACGGGATCTTGGAAATGTGTAAATATATTTGTTTCCGTTATCTACAATTTTAGTACCTTTTTTAGTTTTGTAAGCATAAAAATATTTGTTTTTCCTCATCTTTTTTTTCTCCATTTTTTGTCTGTTTATATAATTAGGTTTAATCATTAATCATTTTAATAGCCTACAGGAATATCATCCCTGTTGTGTTAATCTGTAAATTACATAACTTCTCCTACCGTTTATGAAGATATTAAACAGCAATGCTTCTTACACATTCCTGACATTGTCGTGTAATAACATTTTCCTAAAAACTAGTTGATTTTTATTACACATGCTGATGCCCATTGTACCGCGCTGGGGAATATGATGCCGCTAAATATAACAATAATAATAGTAATGTGGCTTGGCAAAACATGGAGACACTATCTGGGTAAAGCATAGGATCCACCAGTTTCTCTGCGTGCCTGTGGTGGCCGAAGGGCTTTATGGGTTACTTCTGCTGACACCATCTCATTACGAGTTTATTCTCTTTAAAAGTTACCTGTCTCTTCCGTAATGACTCCGTAACTGGCAGGTTTGGATTCTTCATACATATCTTCTTTACATAAACTATGTTGTGTTTTAAAGAAATGTTGAGGTCCAAATGTAGCTCGGTTGTACTCAGTGCTGAACTTCTCCATTTTAAATTTCATTATATTTGTATGCAACTATACAGCATATATTACATACAAAAAAGTCTGAGGACAACTCAGCCGAGAATGTGCAGCTGCAGAGGAAAAATCTCCATCGATCTGATCCGAGGGTAGTCAGAACCGAAATCTGAGACAAATTCCCTTTGCAAGAGGGAACCAACAACCCCAGACGTACGTTTCTGCCTTCATGGGCCTCGTCAGTGGGGTCTAGTATCCCTCTAGGCACAAGAGACCAAAGAGATCCGCGTCTGGACTCGCATTTACACTTGAGATCACTTCACTGAATCAATCACCCCTGGCAGCAACTCGGAAGTAGAGTTTTGTAAATGTTCCGAATGTATAGTCTGTCTCTTTGGGTGACAAAGTGAGACAAAATGTGATATTATGCAAAGATGCATGAAAGAATGGTGCAAATACAGGGATAACAGTAAAGGCATTCCACACGACGTCTTGTGGTCCGTTTTTTTTCGCATCTTTTGAAAGATATAGATAGCTTCCAACTTTACACAGAATTCAAAATTACAAAAATACCCTAACTAGCAAACTGCCTCCAAGGTAGGATAGTCATAAGAAGACTGATATAATAAAATTAATTTCCATATAGACTCTGAGCGCCTCACTATAGAAGAATGCATATTAAAGTGCTTTAAAATGCATTCTTGCAAAAAATAGATATTTCCTGTGCCCGCACCCCGTAGTCCAACTATTCTTGCCACCGATCAGCTGCTTGAAGCTCAGCTCTGAACAGCCAAGAGCTAACTAAATATAAGTATATCACCTACACTGAGATGTGTTTGGCCACACATATCTTGTACATAGAAAATAAATAAGGGGTAAGGAAAGGGGAAAAATGCATTTGGGAGGATTCTGCAGGAACCCCGCGTGCGATTGCAAGAGGCACACTAGCTATCATATGCATTGAAGTGTATATGGCGACTCGAGTGTCCCTTTAAGAAATATGGGGTTTGTTGCAATTAGGGTTTTATTTTTAACTTGAGTCAGATGTTGTGTTTTGGGGAACAAAGCAAACAGCCTTAACCAAAGCCAAAAACCCTTAGAAAAAAGTAAGACATGGTATCTATATTAAACTAAGTAAAATCCTACCATGGGACTAAATAAGATGGGAAATTGCAGGTCCCTATAAGACACTGTACATGGTTTTCTATAATTAGTGCCTTTAAAATAAACATTTTTTATACAGCCCCCAACTAACCTCGTTCTTTGATAACAAATTGAGAACAGCGGCATCGGGTTGCTAGGCAACAGCACAGAATTCAAGGGCACCAAATAAAAACCCAAAAGCAAAAACAGTAACATAAAACAAATGTTAATATGGGCAAAAAAGCCTGATCGTGAGTAGAAGAAACACCACCTTTACATAAATCATGGAATATTAATGCATTATTGATTTTTAAAGGGCTTGTAACATTACCTTTTCCAGTTTGTATATTTTGTGGATTATATTGATAATACTCGTACTGTTCTACCAAGTTATTTGTTGAGTTTGGTGTCCTTTGTAGCAGGTGTTGAAATGTTTTCCCTCATTAACTATTTATGATTCAATCTAGATCATGAATCCCACATCCTGTGAGCAGTGGTGGAGAATACTAATATAAGCAAAGGAACGATGCCACAGGCAGCGCGGCGCTACAGCATCAGAATGAAAAGAGTCTGTGAATGTGCAGGAACAAAAAGATGGATTAAATATATATGAACACAGCTTGTCACTAGATATCTGCAGTGCACCAAAAGTCAGTGATTGTAACCTGAAACCCAACTGGGAAAGTCGGAAATTTCTGATTGCTTTAAAAATGTAGGCAGCACTAAAGAGCTATGTATAAGATAAGACCAGATAGACCGAGCTATGAATGCATCTCTTTCACTGTACTATTATAAACTCTGACTTGTAGTCTCCGGGTAAATCCTTGCTTCCCGGGGTCTCTGGGTAAGTTTCTTCCTTCCCAGAGCAGGGTATGATTTGGTTAAACCTGCCCATATACTCTCCAGCCATAAAAGCTGTCTAGGGATAACCCCCACCCCTATGCACAGCTGTACCTGCGCCATGGCGCCACTACCCCCAAAAGGACAACCTACATTGTGAAAGTACAAGACAGATTCCACTTAGGGGAACTCGTATAAACCGGTCATAAAAAATAAATGAGAAAGAAAACACAAAAAACAGTATGTACGAATATTCATAATGCACTTCCATGCCCAGCCACAACATATCAATTCCAGGAGACAAATGCGCTTTAAGAGGTGTATTCCTTTTGAGGGCAAGTTAGACCTTTACATTAGACAAATTTGGACAAATTATTAGATTAGTTTTTCAGGCAATGAATTTCGTTCTCTGCCCAAAAATCGCACATTCCCTCTCACTCATTCTCTCACACTGTCACTCTCTCACACTCTTGTTTACTCTCTCCCTCACGCTCTCTAAATGTTTCCCTACCTTCTCTGCTGACCACTTCTACTTTACCATCTTCTGCAACTTCTTCATCTTCTAACTTCTCAAATCTCTTCTGTCTTCAATCCTTAATCTTCTTTCTTCGTCTGCATCTTAGTGGACATACCCTGGCAACTTCCAACAAAATGGCGGCACTACGGTGACATCCTCTCCTGATCCTCCAATTGGAGGAAAAGACGTTTTTGGTGAAAGTTGCTGGGTTATGTCAACGGAGATGCTGAAGAAGAAAATCAACGATTGAAGTTTGAATAGAGAAGAGAAGGGATATAAAAAAGAAGATGCGGAAGCGGAAGGCAGAGAAGGAAACATTTAGAGAGCGTGAGAGAGAGTGATTGAGAGTATGAGTGAATGTGGACACGCGAATATCTGATGGCAATTCTGAGCTTTTTGCTTAGTTTTTGTCTGATTTGTGTGTGTGTGTGTGTGGGGGGGTTATCTATAAATCCACATAGTTCTTGAAAATCATCACTGATTTAATTATGCATTTTTGTGAAGAAGCTGAATAGGGTTGGGCCCAATGATGCATATGGGGCCTATATCCATCCTAGGGCAGTGTCCCTTGCACCTACCTCTGCTGCCACTATCCATTATACTGTGTACTGGGTTATAATATCAGATCCCGTTGCTCTGCTTAATAGAACATGCAGTGCCGGGTAGATTGTTCTATGAAGGCTGTGCCAGACTATGGGACCCTTAGAAATATTCCATTCGCCTCCATACCCTGAGATTTAAAGATTATAGTTAGAGGAATATGCATTGCGTGTTTGTGACCAAAACATTCAGTTTTATTATGAGCTTTCTAAATACAAACTTTGATAGCAAAGATAACAAATTCCCAAATTTAGGAGAACCTAATCAAATCTGTTATCTCAAATCTCATGTGAAACAAAGTATCAATCAGCACAGTTAATGTGCAAATTACTGTGATTTCCTGTATGTACTTATTACTGGAACAACATTTTATGAGGGATTAGAAATGTACTTTGTTTCTCATCAACAAAATAATTAAAACCCCTAAAAAAAAACCAAAAAAAACTTTATTTTGGTACTGCACCTCTTCTTTTCTTTTTTTACATTTTGGAGGTAATTCAGACAATTTTCTCCTGTAAGAAGGGTCAGGTGGGTCCTCCATAACATAGTTAATCTAGTTAGATTTTAACCGCAACACAATTCACCTATGGCCTGCCATTTCGTAAATAAACCCCAAAAGAGTAAAGGTCAGCCATCAGTTACCACAACTCCAAAATTATCCCACATTTTGTAAGGATTGACAAGAGTGAATCATGAGAGTGTTGTTTTCATCTCAAAAACCCTTATGGTGTATGCAGAAGCACAAATACTACTGTGTATATCTGCTTTTAAAAAAGAAACCGTGATGCCAAATATTGGGAATACTTGGAAAAAGCTCAGCTCTGATGCTTAAAAAGTGGTCTTATGGGGGGGATTTCCAATTGGTGGAGCTGGATGGATGTGTGATTCAGTAGCTCAAGCTATACAAAGGCATAAGGCAGCTAAGATGCCAGTTCATTTTCCTTTTTTCACCATTTTTTTCTTCCCGCATACCTGAGATTTCAGGGAAGCAGTCCAAACGAGTCCTGTAGCACTTCTCTAAGAAAGTAAAACCAGGCCTGCTTTCCCCAGATGGCGATGAGCAACTGTTCCCGCCATCACAACCTATATTGAAGGAAGAGGAGATGGAAGCTGGTCATAAGGCGTCTAGTACCGCCACTGTTATGCGGTATATCCTAGAAGAATTGCAAACATCATTGACTGACTTGAAAGACTTACTGGCCGAATTCGAGCAGGACCTAATGCAACTTGATGCCCACACAGACCATTTGGAAAATAACTTTGTTCACTACTTCATTTAACGATCTAGCTGATCGTCACAATACATTGTAGGGAATACGTTAGACTTACAATAA
The DNA here is from genome assembly GCF_027358695.1 of Spea bombifrons. Taxonomy (NCBI): domain Eukaryota; kingdom Metazoa; phylum Chordata; class Amphibia; order Anura; family Pelobatidae; genus Spea; species Spea bombifrons. Next base: position 40,449,388 of record NC_071095.1, on the reverse strand, counting down.
AAATGACGGACCTGGAAGAGTGGGCTTTGAGACAGAACGTCAGGGTGCAGGGGATGTCCAGCCTGCGAAGCTAAGGGACTATCTACAGGCTTTCTTTCCAATCCTCTTGCCCGAATTTCCTATGGTGCCGAACCTTAAAACTATCCCTTATAGTTTATTGAGGGATGTTATCTCCCACCTACACTATTTTTTGTTCATGAAGCCAGCATGCAAGCGTCTCGGCGCCTGAATAAGTTACCAGCCCCGTAAGAACGGCTGCATCTATTTGCAGATCTTTCCTTGTCAACGTTGATTAAGAGGAGGTCTTTCATTCCCATAAAGACAGTTTTAGGCCAAAATCATATACAGTACTGCCGGGGCATCCCTGTGAACCTGATGTTCACCAAACTTGGGACACAAACTGTCCTACAAACCCTAAAATAAGGTCTCCATGCCCTTGTTTGATGGGGTATCGTTTATGACCGTACTTCATCTTTGGGGGGATTAAAGTCGCTGGTAGAGGACCAGCTCAGCAGTGAAGTTCCGCATTACCATAATCAGGAGTTGGAGTTGGCACTTACATACAGGTACTGATGCAGGTTATAGTGTGGGCTACATTAAGTTTTTTAACCATGGGGCAGCACTGGTGACAATGACTTTCTTGTTTTCAGTTAACTGCTGTGTTAATGTTTGTTGTCCTGCATCATACAGGCTTTAGTTCTCTGCATAACATTGCTACACCTGTACACTTTCAGGCTCCTAATTTAAAAATTTGAGGGTCGGCTATTTTTCTCAATTAGGTAGCTAATTAGTTCCCTCTTTCCATGGAGTCTTAGGTATTTCACCTGATAATTGAAAAGTCATTTATCTTTGTGCTGCAAATATTGCTACAATGGCTATTACCGGCTTTGTGCGCCCACTCAGTGCGGAGATTTATAGCTTTTATTCCTATGTAAGGTAATATAGGGTAAATCAAAGTTTGTTTGTTTTTTTCCTCTTTGTGCTGCCAATGGTATAGCCAAAGTGAGGAGATATTCTTAACCCCGGGCACAGTTGTTACTGTTGCTGTTGTTACTGTTCATACTTCCTGAGAAGAGGTAGCTGCGTTTGCTGTATGACTCTGATTTACATTACATCTACTCTACTTATTATAAGTATGGTTACCCATACCTTACCAATCTTGTCTAATAATGCTTCAGTGGCGTGTATCCAATTTTGCTAAGTGAAATCATCCTGGTCAGACCATGGCCCAGTGTGGATCACCTTGGCAGAATCTTTCCCAACATCATGTTCGGGCAGATGGAGGGTAAATGAAAGTCTGTTGCAGTATCTTCTAGTTTGCACAGAGATTGCTGAGGAGCTGTCTACACATTTCTGACTTAATAAGACAAAAGCTGTCTCACCAAACACTCTGTGGCTCGTGCATAACTACAAAGAGATGGAGCACACCAGCTCACAAATCTTGGGACTAAGCTGCAGAACCTGGAACGTCAAAATAAGTTGGCTTGGTAAACCAAGACACATGAGTTACAGGTTCAAAAACAGAATAATGCTCCATAGATTAAAACAATTGTATCATGTTAAAGGTAACAAGGCAGACTCCTTGTTGGCTAAGAAGCTCTGATGTCAGTCAGCCCAAAATACTGCATTATCTTCAATTATCTTCAAGAAGATTTTCAATCCAAAGGAGATATGGGATAAATTTGAGACTCTTTATAATCTTGAAGATAATGTGGCTTTCCAGCAGTTTGGAGGGACTTGACAGTTTTCCGGAGACACTGTAGATTCCTAAACTATCGTGTGAACACTAGGACCTAACTACCTTGTCCGGTTACAGAGGAAGACCTGGAACGTTTAATTCTCTTATCAAAACCACACAAGGCTCAAGGACCTGACAGTCTACCGGCAGGATATTTTGAAAAATGTCACAACATCGGATGCAATCCTCGATCACGTGATCACTCTCCCAAAACCAGGGAACCAGGTGTACCAATTACCACCCTATTACTTTATTGAATCTTGATACTAAATTATATGCAAAACTGTTGGCCTCCAGACTGACCATACGCCTTCCTCTTATTATCAAGAATAACAAAGTGGGATTTATTTTAGGCGGACTACCAGACAACACAAGGAAAATTATTAATGTGACCAATCTAGCAGCGATCAATTGGTCTCCTTGCTTTCTTCTGTCTTTGGATGCATTTAATCGTCTCCAATGGGGGTATTTGTCACCATTACACTTCCATTTCTGCAGCTGGTTCACATTCAGTTATTTTTTTCTCTTTTCCGTATACACTGCTTGCAGAGATTAGGATTTCCGATGTCTAGTATAGGAGATTGGATACTATGACATAAGATGGCTATGATTATTTTCTGTATTTTTCTTGCCGTTTGTGTAAAATCCAGGATCTCTTGAGATGTGTGTTTTATATATCTCTGTGGATTGCTTGTAAAACCAATAAATGCTAAGTCTCAAAAAAGTCACCTTAGCAACTGATGCAAATGGAATGGAGGTAAAGTCAAGCTAGTGTACTCTCACTTTTTTTTTTATAAGGAGAGCATTTTGGGTCTGAGCAGGCATCAACAAGTACCTAAAAGTAGCCCAAGACGTATCCACAATATGCCAACTTTGGAACAACAAAAGAAACAGAGGAATATATAACTAGTCAGAATTTTTGCTTCTTTTATGATGCTTTAGACATCATTTAAAGCTAGAGTAATGGATGTTTCTTCCTCCTAAATATATAACCATGGTATTTGATGACCACTTTTCCTGATAGTTTTTTCTGTTATAGTTTCCAGTAATTAACTATGTAACTTTGAGTGATGAAACAGGGATGTAGATATGCCATTTGGCCACATATATCAACGGCTAAAATGCACTGGTCCCCAGAGAATATCCCAACAAAAGTAGACACTTTCTGCATTAATCACAATTCCACATACTTAAACTTTTTTTCCTTAAACTATTTAACTGGAAACTGTTTAAGGAACAATCCTTTATCGAACGTCTGCTTCTATATTTCATAAGCTCTTGCAGGAACTTACTCTCCACCTTATTATTTTATTTTTTAATATCTAGTATTTCATCAAAATATACACTATGAATCTATGGAACCAGTTTCCTCCCTCCAATTTTATTTGTAAACAAATCTATATATTTCCTAAAATTTCATGCAAATAATCTGGGATTTACTAACTATCTTAGGAGTTCTTATGTGAGTTAGATAATTCATATATATCAATGTGCATTAAGAAGAGCCATCCATGGAAAGTTTTCCCAGTAATTGGGGCCGGGTTGGCCCTTCATATTGTATAGTTCAACCCGTGAGGAGAATCAAACTATTTTGCCGATATAGTTATACGTGACACAAGGCCATCTCCTCCTCCAAGAGAAGCTCGCTGAAATTGGGCCCTTTATAATGCATAGTAAAGTTAAATAAATATTTCATCTTAACAAAATAACTGAATTTTCAATATTTAGTGAATAAACCTCAACAGTGCATTGCTCCATGTTTACCATAGCAGGTCCAGAAAATGAATCAGTATCGCAAATGCAATATTCAATGATTTAGTGGTTGTTTTTTTCCCAGGAAAAAGACATTTTATTTTGCTTACTTTTTTTTAATATTCTTTTATTTAGTCAAATGAAAAAAACAACAGACAGAGCTGGAATCAGTATAAACATGAAAAAATCTACAAAAAACTATAATGAGCTTTATATTACGGTTTAGGTATACTTTAGAGTATACTTTGGAATACTTAAAAAAAATTAATTTGCATTTTACGTAAATTATATTTTCAAATGTTTTTTTTTTTTGCTAGCAGGAAAGCTAAGGCAGATGTGTTTCTAACACACATAACTAAAGGAGATATTGTATCCCTGGTTTAAGGTTTAGGACAAACAACACTTTGAAAATATAATCCTATTACATGCTAGGTTTTTAGCCGGCTGTTATGATGTTGAATAAAACAGAACAAAACACAACTTTTATATTATGGCAAGCCAAGGAGCGAGGAAGAGGGCAAATACATATGAAGAATGTTTCGGAATCCCTCTATGTATTTAAAGACATACTATGATTTAAACGGGACACGGCTATCAAATGCATTAAATTGCGCATGACGGCTGGAGTGCTGGTGTCCCTTTAATTCAAAATTTGGCATGCACTCTAAGAACTTTAGGCAGAGTCTTGCATCAAAGACGCCAGGGATGTAATTTTTGATTGCTTTCTTGTAAATTTTTCATTTACAAATGACTGTAATCTAATTTATTTAGTCACATAACCAGGGCCAGACTGGGTATGACGAGGTGGCTCTGCCACTTTAAGGCCTTTGGCTAGGGTCAGACTGGCAATAGCCAGTAGCCTTGGCATTTTAAGGCTGATGACGTCAGTTTGTATGACAGCTCGAAGCGCGTGGCCGCTCGCCATTTTTCTGCTCACGTAGCGCATGCCCAGGCATATCCAGCCGCTGGCCGCACACTTAATGTTCTCTAAATGCTGTTTGACAGCGGTTCTAAACCATTTATATAAGACGACTAGTAATTTCATTTTTTTCTTATAAAATGTATTTTTGGCTTCTTTTTAACATCTGGATTAGAAATGCTAAAGTTAGATTATACATTTTCTATAAACAAAAGGGGATACAGTCTATACAGTATTTTACATTTCCAAGGAGATCCTATTTATCATGGATTACAGAAAATGTGTAATTTGCAAGTAACAGAATTTTTTCTGATTACCTGTACTTTGTTTGAATATTGTCTATAATATAATAGACAATAAATGAGGCAAGCGAGATAGGCTTTATGTACCCCCTGAGTTGGAACTAAGTCTCATTTCAGATAAGAAGACTAACTATGCTTTTGCTGCAAGCTTTACCTTTACTTCTCAGTTATCACAATTTGACTTTTAATTCTAGCTGGTGTATAATGCATTTCAGTTTTAGATACTTTTAATTACATTTTCAGGATTCCTCCAATCCTTCAACTGAGCCTCCAATTCTTAAACGGAAGAAAGAAGCATGTCGGTAGATAGATATTATGTTCTCATCCAAAAAGATTGAAAGCAAATCTAGATATTTTAAGCTTTAGTATTTAATGTATAATTTTCCAAATTGAGAAGAATACTTGGAACATGTGAGACATCAGCATGCAGAACCTAGTCTTTTTTGTGGGGTAGGAAGTGGGGTGTTGATGAGCCAACTGGATGTGATTTGGGAATTGTACACTGGGGGGGTGGGTGACGCCATACTTCCAAATCTAGAGATTAAGACATTGCTTTGTTCTTTTACCAGGGACAGGCTTTGAATTTAATTCACACATGGAAGTTTTGGCATGGCATACCTTTAATGCCTCTAATGTACTTCCAAGCCAGAACATTCCTGAGCCATGGACTCTTTGCCATTGGCATGAACCAAAAACTATCTGAATGTATATACCATGTGCAGAGTTGTCAGTCATACTGCAATTAAGCTCAGTCCTATTCAACCATCAAAGAAGGTCACACTGCCTCAGATTTGTATATATATCTGACCAAGTTTTTGGTTGCTTGTTTATACCCAGTTTAATATTTATCTAGATGCTAAGGGACTGGACAAAAAGGGCCAAATATCATTTTTCCTAAGTTTCTTGTCTTCGTATAAAAGAGTACTCGATGACATTCACACACATGCACACTTACATTATCTTTCCATAATTCATTGGCTTTGATGTGAACTATTTGTAGCTTTTAGATTAGTAGTATGCCAAAATAAATGAATTTTTAATTTATTTGCCTCGAGGAACATCCTACATATAAAAAATATTCCACATGCATTGCATATCTAGAATCATTTTAATTGGTTTATTGCTTTGCAGCATAGTTGAGCAAACATGTTATGAAGGAAATCAGAAGTTTCAAAACGCATCACCATGTGTGCCGTGTATCTGCGTGTAGGATTCAAGAACTAACACTGGGGGCTACTGCCAGAAAGATTCCCAGCAAGAATAAATGTGTGTGCGCATTTGGACATATAGACTTAAAAAGGACTATTAATGTTGCATCGAGCTTTAAGTATGCTTTGTCAAAAACTGTAATGAATTAATGAAATGTTGTTTCCAGTAAATAATAATCATTGGAATTGCTTGTAGTGTGTATGTTCAGTGGCATTAGGGGCAAAGGCAGAATAACCGCTCCTTAACAAAGGTGGGCTAATCATCCAAAGACTGTAGCTCCCCTTCCTTGGTTGATGCCAGAGGAGGCTCCCTGCCAGCGACCAATAGAGTTGCTCGTACAGACCTTTAACTCCTGACGCCAAGAGACTGATGGTCTCCCCTGGCCAAGTTTTGGCATCAGGAGTTAAAGGTCCGTACAACTCTATTGGTCGCCGGCAGGGAGGTCCTTTGGCATCAACCAATGAAGGGCAGCTTTTCACAAAGAAGAACACAAAGACTTGGCCAGCGCCAAATAATGTGGGAATTTAAACTGGAACGCAGATTGCAGGCCTGGCCTTCTCGTCCAACATCAGTCCCTGACCTCACAAATGCTCTACTGGATGGATGGGCAAAAATTCCCACAGAAACAAAGAAAATCATGCGGTGAGTCTTCCCAAAAGAGTGGAAGCTATTGTAGCTGCAAAGGGGGACCAGCTGCATAATAATGTCTATGTATTTAGAATGCAATGTCATAAAAGTTCCTGTTGGTGTAACAGTCAGGTGTCCCAATAAGTTTGTCCGTATATATATACTTTTTATATAGCTATCTAATCTCCCACCCAGATGTGTAATATAGGACTCTGCAGACACTTCAAGGTTCCTTGTGGGACCTTTGCTAAGCCCTATCCACAGGGGAAATTATCAAGGCTTGCTCTTTGTAATACATAATGAATTTGATGACTTGAACTCACCATTTAGTGAAAAAACCCTGTACTTATTTTATTTCTGTATGATAGGATGTGTACAAAAAAAATCTGTGCGTTGGCTTAATATAACATTTTGATGAGATGTAGTTAATTTAAATCTGGCATTAAACTTTAAAATGGTATCCTGCGTAGGGAGTACAGTAAATTATTAGTTACTCAGTCCTACAACTAGTCTGAAAATACTTATCACGCATATTTGTATCATTTGCTAAGCAATTGTCTGGATTTACATGATGGTTTATTAAATGCTGCATTTAACTTTAGCAGTTATAATAGATTTGGAGTTTTTGGAGATGTTGACCCGTGTGCATTCATCCCCTTTTAAAACTATTGTTAACTCTTATTTTATGGCTGTGCTTACACAGAAGTTTTACACAAAGGTCGACTAGTTGTCTAGGGCCTAGTTGACCAAGGTGTATCTTTATGTTTGCCTCAGGCTTAACATTTAACAGATAACATTTGAATGGCCGCTTGCAAGTAAAAAAACAAGAACATACAATCAAGAACAAAAAAAACTACAAATTACACTACAAATTCTGAAAGAAAACAACATAACCAATATTAAAACATTAAATCTCACATCTACCTTTAAAAAAGTAACATTTCGTCCCAGAAGTCCCATTAGAATGGAACTCCAAGACCTTTAAAGCTGTTATACTACTATATATGCTACTATATATATATATATGATGTTGGACTACAAGACACCACAAGCTTCTTTTTCAGAGATGTTATCTTTTTTATTATTTCCCTCTGCCCCACTTTCCTGCCCTGTGCCGGGTTTTTATCCTGCTCCGAAGAAATAGCAGTAACCTGGAGTCTTGAGGAAACCCAGAGGGGTTCCCAGGCATGCAGATATGACGTGTGGATAATTTCAAGTAATTCCATGGCTATTATCAAGAGGGAGTAAACAAAAGGAGACACTGTTCAAGATTTGGTGATTAGTGGCAGTTTCTTTTTCCATAATTGCCGACATCAAGATATTAAGTAGAACTGTCAGAAGCCAAGTCCATAACATATGTACTAATGGCGAAATGGACAGTATTATGGCATGACAAGCGCATAGTTGAGTTTGTGCCCAGGATGACCGTACCCTATACCCAATAATGACGCACACACTTTATTAGGTGCAAATATAATTTCCACAGCTTTATTAAAATTTACAATATTTAAAGGTCATTGTCAAAACAGACCACCACGGTTAAAACATAAATAACAGATTTCCCTTTTATTAACAATGACAATGACCCCCCATAATAAATACATTAACCATATAACAATGGCACCAACACGTACCAGGTGCCTCCACATTAACACATTGACCACAGTAGGGGCATACCAAGACACCCCTACCAGACCGTTTAACCAAATTATAAACCATGTAGGGGCATACCAAGAAACCCCTACACCACCGAATAACCAAGTCGGGGCATACAGAGACACCCCTACACCACCCCAGATTCTGAGCCACAGGCCAGCTCGAAACCTACCAAACTAACTTGAACCAAGTCAAATTAGTAAACCAAATCACAAAATCCACCGTACTAAACAATATTCCACAACTATTCCCTCCGCTGTGACAAAACAGGGTAGTCACCCCCACAACCCACTAGTAAAGGGAGGGAGGGACAACCAGGATTTGGAAAAGCAGTTAAGTGACTGTTTACAAAATGGTTGCCACTTATATACCTTGATAGTAACCCCACCCATAACAAATTTGAACCAATTAAATTAAATCACTCCTTATGCACACCACCTAACTCTGTCAAGGCTCACTCCACCTAAGCTGCGCTGTTCCATGGGCTTCATTCTTATTTTTGCCTTTCCGGTGCATCAACACCTAAATTATGAGCTTTTTTCAGATTAAAGCACCAAGAACTGCCTTCAACGTGTGGAACATAGTTATGACTTACATTCTATTAGTATATAAGAAGCAACTCATTCTAAAACAACTGTATAATTTGGGAGATAATTTGCAGGACATCTCAAGAACCTTAACTAAGTAAATTGTGTCATTTTGAAATTAATGCATGTGACTTGCAGAGTTTTAAAAGAGAAATAAGACATATCTTTCAGATTATGGAAACAAAGGGATTTCTCTGTAGAACAAAGCAATAGTGTCCTATTTTTCATTCCCCCAAATTAGCCATTGTTTGTTGATTTCCCTTTGGTAATACAAGTCGCAAAACAATTTATTTCCTCTTGACAAAGCATAAAGCTTGTTGCGTACTGGGCTGCCTGATCTTGCCTTCCAGTCTTGTGATGCTCCAGTTGGCTGTTTATTTTGTTTATATTAAAAAAAAAAATTGTTTTCAAATTATTTATGTTTGAAAACACAAACAAATTAATTCAAAGTGAGTCAATAAAAATATGTTAAACAACCAAAATAATATGTGAATAGCAACAATGCCGCAGAGCAAACAAATGTGCTTTCACAGATGTGGATTTATATATAATAAAATAATTAAAATAATTGGGAAATGTACAAATTGCACATGAGTGAAAAAGCAAAGGTTAACAACAACAATACAAGTCTAATACATACAAAGGAGTTAATATGTTTATTATATATCTAAATTTTTGGAATATTAAATAATTAGAATATTTAATGGTACAACGGAATTAGTAAATTTACTATTGTGTAGTGTATTAATATATATAATAACTATTAAGTATAATGGGATTGCGGATTACAAATTAATTTGATGTGTAGGTGAAGCATTGTCAGGATATAAGAATTAAGAAGAAAGTTGCAATTGTAACTCTTTTTGTTCTTGTATGTATTATTATTAATATTATTAGACTCGTGCATTCGTATTCGAGTGAACATGAAAAATTCAGCTTCAATACCGATGAAACGAACATGGCGGCGGCAAAACATGAAGATTCTTTGTATTCGTCTTCGTTAGTATGTCCTAACTAATCTCCCTGGTCCCTTCCTCTTCTAGCCTACCTTGTCTACGCAGCATCGCAGAGGTTAATGGGAGCAGGAATCTGTAGGATCACACAAGGAGTTAAAGGTCTGTGCGAGCGACTCCATTGGTCGCCTGCAGGGGCCTCCTCTGGCATCAACCAATTAGTCGCTCTTATGGACCTTTAACACCTGTTCCCTCCCCAAGTCAAGTTTCGTTGTCAGGAGTTAAAGGTCGGTGTGAGCGCCATCAGGAACTTCCTCTGGCGGCTGCCCTTTCTTGGTTAATGCCAAAGGAGGCCCCTGTAGGCGACCAATAGAGTCGCTTGTATGGACCTTTAACACCTGGAGCGGGAAGACCAATAGTCTCCCCAGGCCGAGTTTCAGCATCAGGAGTTAAAGGCCCGTAACTCCTGGAGCAGTGGTCTTCCCAGGTGTAGGCATCAGGAGCTCAAGTTTCAGCATCAGGAGTTAAAGGTCTGTACGAGCAACTCTATTGCGCTCCGACAGGGAGCTCTTCTGGAATCTCCCCAGGCCAAGTTTTGTAAGGCCCCAGGTGGAAGAGCTGCTTATGTCTAATTTCCCCTGTCCCGCTACAGTTCCCCCTTTGCTGTAATCCTTTCCTGGATTTCCCTATGCTCTGCCGTTTACTTCTGATACTTTGTTTCCAGCCCTGCTCTTTGCTTCAGCTTCTGTTTCCTTTATAAGGTGTGCCCCACCCGTTTGTTATGTTTGTCTCAGTCAGCAGTCTAAAATGTTTAGTTTGAGCGTAATAGTAATTCACTAGGCAGGGTTTAGCGCTAGGACCCACCGAATATTGCAGTACTTTGGCATAGTGTTGCGCTAAGCATACTATGGCCATAAGATGTGAAATCTCCAATTGTTATCTTATAGACCTAGGCTAGTCCTGTATTTATGTGTGTCAGTCTTTTATGTGCCCTCTTTTCCCTGAATCATCTGAGGATCTCAGTTCCTCTCTCCTCTCCCCATGTCCCAGTTTAAGATGTCCTATCCTTGCTTAAAGGAGAAGCGTGAGGATCTCGGTTCCTCATTCTATTCCTCGTGCTCCTTGCCTTGTTCCCTGTCCTTTGTTGTGTCCTGTATCATGTATGTCTTGTATGGCTATGTTTTTTGCTCGGTCTCCCTACTCCCAGCCTGCAGCATCCTGCTTATTTATCTGTAGAACTATGTCTCATGCCTGCTCTAGGGTGCCTGCAGGATATCACTTTGTTTTGTTCTGGACAACATGCTCTGCTATATCAGGGCTCTGGTATGCTCAACACCGAGGGTTGCCCTACACCAGGCCCTGTCCAACTCCACTATGGTCTCCACTATGGTCCCTGACATATGGCCGTAGGCAAAAGGTCAGGAGTGGAGACTGCAGCGCTTTCAGCTAGTCTGCTGTTCCTGCCCGGAGTCTGCTTCTGAGTTATGCTGGTTCTGGTGTCCAGTATCAGAAGTAAACAGCAGAGCACATGGCAATCCAGGAAAGAATTACAGCAAAGGGGGAACTGTAGCGAGACAGGAGAACTGTAGCGAGACAGGAGAACTGTAGCGAGACAGGGGAACTTTAGCGAGACAGGGGAAACTAGAGATAAGCAGCTCCGACGCCTGAATGGGGCCTGACAAGTTTCGCCGTCAGGAGTTAAAGGTCTGTACGAGCGACTCTATTGGTTGCTCCTATGGACCTTTAACTCCTGGAGCAGGGAGACCAATGGTTAAAGGTCCGGCGACCAATAGAGTCCCTTGCACAGACCTTTAACTCCTGGAACCTCCCCAGGCCGAGTTTCGCCGTCAGGAGTTAAAGGGCCGTACGAGCGACTCTATTGGTCGCCGGCAAGGGGCTTGTCTGACATCAACCAATGAAGAGCAGCTGTACTTCAATGGTTGATGGCCGAGGAGGCCCTGCCGGTGGCCAATTGTAGAGTTGCTCGTACGGACCTTTAAAATCCTGGCACCAAAACTGCCGCATACCGCGTTAACCCCGTATTAACCCCTTCTAAAAAAAAATGAAGAAAAAAGCTAACATGTTGGCCGGCGCCCAAGTCTAATTATCATCTTTTATTTATATAGTGTTAGAAATGTTTATAAAAACAGGAAGGTATGATATTTCTATGCAGTTTCGCGTTTGACTGACATGACATTCGCAGCCTCACCACTTAAGTCAAACTCCATCCAGGGGCCCATCATTCTACTTCACTGGCTTTGGAAACCGGTATGAACTTTTGAGCGCTTAGCATTGTTCAGGGATGTTGACAGGCCAGATTAATCTCCTTTAGCACCGAAAGGGTGTTATTTATAAAGAGTAATCCAGGTGCAAATTGGTCTTGTCACCATAGCGACAAATAGAACGTTCCTGACAATTGAACCATGTCATGGGTTGCTATAGTAATATGACTACATTCAATATTTGCACTGGAATGGCTATTTTTAAATCGTCCCCAAGGCACCCATTTTTTCAGTAGCCTTTCTAATTAATGTTGTCTTTGCAGCCCGTTTTTATGCGAAGTCTGGTCTTTCTGTTGTCTTATTCTCGCAACGATTCTGACCTAAACAAATGGTGCTTAGTGACAAAAATCACCATGGTAATAATACTGCACACGCTCGGCTCTTATGCATCTGATTATTCCGAAGGATCATTGCCTGCAGCTGAACCTCAAAATTACACATTGTAATAAAGCGTGTTTTGCTGACCTGTAAAAACCATATAAATGCAGTTCTATGATTTTTTTTGCACCTTTAAAATAACATGAAAGATTTTTCTCACTCCAGAATGTAACAATGAAGTATTTCAGAATGACCTGCCCAGCAAAGGGTCACAGTTAGCTATTAGATGATTCTGTTAGGGGAGTAGCTCATAGAAATATTTTCTATAAACACAAACATACTGAATGTGTAAGGATTTCTTATTTACGCTGATGCACAGGGGATGTAAGGTTATCCTACAGGATAAGAGGAAAGGAGATTTCACTTCCAGCATAGGAAAATGTTACAATGATGATCATAAAAGATGTAAAAAGACAGAAGAAATCTTTAAGAAGTGTCTATTGATATGTTACAAGAATGGACATTCTTTCAATGCAGGAGAGAAGGGTTAAAGTCTTGCCTAAAATACATCGTATGGAGGGCAACTGTTCTAGTGGCCAAAGGCATATTTGGCCAACATGATCACATGAACACAGAAAGGACCCACTCAGGTAGGAACAAAGGTGAAGACTAAAGTCCTTGTCATTTTATAGATGCCCTATTGGCCCAGTGTGGAATTACAGCTTTCCATCTCTACTTTGTGTCTTTCTTGGGGGGAAACATTCGGTGATGCTCTTCAGCATCTTTGGGCAAATTAACAGTTTCTTTTTGCTGGCAGGAATAAAGGCTGAAGGACACAACTGTCCTTTTTAAAGCACACCATGCCCTACCTCGTTGTTAATTAGGCATCACTGATGGTGCATGCCTTGTGCTGTATCTTAAAACTAGAGGTGCCCACACGACCCTGAGTAAGAGATTAAAACTACAAAACAAAGCAAGAATTCAGCTCATACCAACAAATACCATTCAAGAAACACCTATCTAAGGAATAAATATTGGGGATTCCATCACACTATATGGCCATATATTGCTTAGCCTGCCACTACTCCAAAGTACCCCAAGTTGGGGCGAGTCCTATCTAATTTCTCATGGCTATAATTCTTACCAAGGAGCTGAATCAGTGAGACTGCACCACATTTAACCCAAATGAGACTCTCATGCAATTTAAAGCCTTCTCTGGAACCTATTAATAAGGCACCTGTGTGGCAGGTTAAAATAGTCTGATACCTTTGAAAACACACACTTCATCCAGAGAGATATCTTGATGGGGATATCTCTCGATTTACATGTAAGGAGAAAAGAGCTTATTTTTTAATTGATTTTGTCAAAGCAATGCTTTCTGAAACGACAATGTACACAGTATGGTGTTTTACGTGCAAGGGATAGTTATAAGCCATGTTATAATGACAACAAAGTACATATAAGGCGTAGCATTATGTGAATTTTGCTCTCCTCCAGAAAGTCTTTGCTAAAGTCATTGTTTTCTTATACAATGTACAACGCACATTGTACAATGCGTAAGTCTTATCTGACTTTTTTTTACCTAGATATAGATTAGATCATGATGTTATCTTATATCTATTAAGTAAAGGAAACACTTCAATTGCATCTGTATGGCAGCTTCCATTGCCATCTATTATGGCAAAAACATTTATTTTTCGTAGTTCCTCTCAGATAATCTGATGAAACCAAAAAATGTACAATAGTACAGGATAACTTCTTCTTCTATAGTAACAGATTTCTTTTTTATCTGAGCTATTTACTGCTTCCACGAATATATGTGGTGGCCTCGTAGTAGTACCACATCTGGGTTCACAAGATGCAGATTTTAATAACAATTAGTATTTACTGAAGTTCCAATGGCCACAGGTTTCAATTGCTTTTGCCCCTTTTAGTTGGTTTCATGATTGACCCTGAAGTGCATTCTGCACTGCCATGGGTATGTTAGCCTACCAGGTAGCCAGGCCAGGTAGCCAGAAGAAGTGAACTTATAGACCAGCTATTCTAGTGTTTCTCTTAGGAAAAACATATTGACATGACTATTCCTTCAATGACTCATCATCAGTCACCCGGGTTCTATGATCAAAATACTGTTTCCACTTGATATTTTTGGGTTGAGAACCAACAGATATTGTTTTTTATATTTATAAATCAAGAAAGATAAAGCTCTCAACTGTAAAAATACCAATGTGCTATTAAATATGTGTTTTTGTTCCATTTAATAACCGTTTAGTGTTGTGCAATTACATTGTAAGTAGGGTATCTTACAACGGCTTACCACCAAATGCATGCTGTACTTTGGAGTAATGTTAGTATTTCCTAACATTGACATGGGAATAAAGTGTGAATGAATAATAGCCCAGCATTTACTTCTATATAACAAGGAGGTGACGGTGTATAATTCAGTCTTATGCTGCCCAATTTAAATCATGTACAAAATGCAAAACAAAATGTGTTAATAAAACAGGGAAAATTAAATTTCCTAACTGGTTACCCTCTATTATAAAACAGTATGATGATTACTACATTGTATGCGGTCTTGTAAGTAAAAGGGAGTAATTCAACTAATGAGTGAAATGGAGAAATATTAGATACATTTAGAATTCTTACTCTTGAATGAAGGAATAGATACATTAATTTATTTAAGACTTCAGAAATGTGTTGCGTTTACGATTACAAATAAAGAAATTAAACTCCTATCAGAGTGTAACATCTATAGGTCCATGGCATGATTTACAGTGAATTATAATTAAATTAACAGGGAAATACCAAATAGTATGATTGATATGAATGGGTATAAATAATGCAGCGAATTGGTCACTTGGGACCGCTGTGTTCTCTGTGTAGTGATGTTTTAATGAATCTACTTCCTATCCTTTGCCATTTAGAAAATTGTGTCTGACATTTGATGAGTGTCCAAGCCTTTACATTTGATGTCAGTACAATCTTATTAAGCTGTGTTGTGTACATGCGCGATGAGGGTCCTATCTGTTTAACCATTAACTCACAGTGAAACGTTGTATCTATTGTGGCTTGTGCTTTTATCAATGGATTTTTAAGTTGCCACTATCATTCCCAACCATAGAGAGGATAATATGGAATTATTTCAATAGATTCCCAACACCCTTCCTAGATGCATGAACTGTAGTGACCTGATCTAAATCATACATTTCTTTAACTAAACTGTTTGTGGGCAATTTCAGTTGGTTTATTTGATATACAACATACGAGACTGTCTGTAGAACGGGTAATTAGGAGCAGCGAAGGAAGAATGATAGCGTATTTTGCACAGCAACCTTCTAAACACTGGAAATGCCCACACAACATCAGAGCTCATTTTAAAACACAATACAATAAGACTTCAAACTGTTACAGTACAATATGACACAGCTGCACACAAAGAGACACTTGGATGCTGCGTCCCAAAAAATACAAAACAGATAACATATGCCAGAAACAAGAAAGCAAAGCACGTAATCAAATGTTTAACCCTTTATGTTGGGCTCATTGCCACAGAATGCACTGCTCACTCATCAGGGCACTCACTAGTTAATTTTATTTTTTTTTTTACATTTTCTACACACTGCAGTTAAAAAAAATCAAATAAAAAAATCAAACAGTTTGGATTGAGGAAACAAATGTAGAAATACAGTTTGTAAATAATATATGCATTTATCGGTAATAAAATCTGTATAGGTAAATATTTTATAAGGATTAAATGTATGGATTATAAGTATAAATGATATATAAATATCATTATTTCCACATCATACAGTAAACCCGTATTGTCCAGCAATACAATCCAGTTTTAGATCTAGCAACAAAAGGATTCTTAAAAATGTGGCTTTTTTTTTTTAATTCAGCATATTTTTAATTGTTAATAAAATGACACTTACCTTATTTTTTCCATGTCTGCAGCGAAGGCCTACAAGAAATCAAACAGGAGTCTCATGTGAATGATGCTCGATTCTTTCACTCAGCAGTAATATGTATAAGATTCAAGACTTACTGCCGGTATAAAGCAAGTGTCTACATAGAGAGGCTAAACAAAATCTGCATTAGCAGAATATAACATTGTCTGATTAAACAGGGAAATAATGCAGCACTCTGCAGAAGCCCTGTATACCCACGAGCCATAGGCAGGAGAATGACTCAGTTGTAGAGCTAAAGCTGAAAATGAGGGGAGGAAAAAAAAAAAAAAAAGGAAAAGCAAGTAACAGGTTTTGTGCCTGCTGGATTTCTCAGAGAAAAGTTGAAACGTCACGCTCTCTTGCTTGTCTACGCTACATGCATATAACGCTAAATGTAAATAAACGGAAAGGTAACATTGTGATCAAAATTTGCTGTATACATTGCAAATCAAAATGACATTAATGTATCATTTTCACAGCTATTGCGATACAAATCATAACAATGAGAATTTAGGTGATGATATTTCATGTTTTAAAACAACTGATGGTTGATCAAGATTTCTCGTATCTAAAACCTTTGTATGAACCAACGTCGTCTTTCCTTATAATTGACAAATACTTCACCCTACTGTCCTAGCCATATTCGACAATTAACCTAGAGTTTATAGGCCAAATCACTGTCATTTGGAGCACAAGTCCATATTTTACTTTGTTTTAGTTGGAAACATCTTTGTTTTCTTATTGGGTAACTTTTTTCTCTCTCTCCATTTATTTGAGGCCAAGGCTATGCTTAGAATGTGTTGAACCTATTAAGTGTTCCAAAGCATACTTATGAAATGGTTATTTAAGTAAATGATTATCATTTCTTTAGAGGATGTGGTAGAAATATTTAATACATACAATAATTCAAATATAGGAGAGAGGCATATTTCAAAATGAGGAGGAATGCTAAGACAATAAGTCAAATTCTAAAATTGAATGGCCAGAGACTTGGAGGTACTGTTCTCAGAGAAGGTGATGGGTAAGTGGAATAGGTCTTCATAAGTAATGTTAAATTAGTGAAGTGGGATAATTGAAGCATGAATGGACAGACATAACACTATCCTGAATGTAAAACTAGACCATGGACCAAGTAAGGTTCTAGATCTTACATCATGTAATAAAGGTGGCTAAAGTAGATGGGCCAAATGACTTATGTTCTAACATGTTTACATTTCTATGTCAATTTCCAACTTAATAAATAATTGCTCTTAAAAGTAAAATCACAAAAACTTGTGATAATAGTAACATCCTAAAAGCCAATCATTGGAAAGGTATGTAGGACAACTCCTAATTAACCAAGCAGAGCTTAAGCATATTGCCATGTTTATGAGAGTTATAAAAATGTGACGGGCAATGGTTTGGATACCCTAAAAAGACCTTTGTTAGTAGGTCTACAGTTCAATTGGCCAGGATTTATACATCAGAAACAAAGGAGGTAGCTGGGCTACATCTAGATAATATGAAGCTGTGGTGCTGTAAGGCTTGTGACCAAGCCGTCATTAAATCTGCCTTGATCCAATAAAGTAGAACATCAAGGCATGGAGTGTTGAATGGACTTAGATGGAATGTAGCAGAGGAGAATAGGGTTATTTGTAGAATTGTACTTGTAATAGTCCATGATTCCATGTGACACCTGATGAATACACAACAGAGAGAGTAGCAGACTTATTATGTTATTAATGAAACCTTATTACTTCAAATTAAGAAGAAAAATGCACAGAACTGACAGAAAATACACTTGACATGTTCCTTAGATAATAGAAGCAGTATCCACAATTCTAGACCCAAACAAAAGCTTGTCAGCAGTATGAATAAACATGCGGATGAGAAGAACTCATAGAAAGCTGAACTGTGCAGTATTCAAAGGACAGGACAAGATAAATGGATGTACAGGTAGGTTGGTGTGTTTCTCATCAGTTAGGGTAAGCTCTTTGCGGATAGTGGATAATCCACAGTCTTCATGAAAACTCACAAATCAGCCTTACTAAATAGCTGTACAGGCTATGGTACACAATGGTAATAGTGCTGAAATATGTCTCAGGGATTCTGCTTAGTTCCGTGGTAAGGACAATGAAAGTTGCTTCAGGTACCCTGCTGAGTCCACTGGTAAGGGCAATGAAATCTGTCTCAGAGATCCTAAAGAGTCCAGCGGTAAAGACGTTCAAAAGTGTCATGAATCCTGCTGTGTTTAGAAGTAAGAGCATTGAAAGGTGCCTCAGGGACCCTGCTCAGTTCAGTGGTAAGGACAAAGAAAGGTGCTTCAGGGACCCTGCTGAGTTCACTTGGATGAGCATTGAACTGCGCTGATGAGTTCAGGAAGAATCCAAGCTCCAGAGTTCCCAACAAAGTCTAGGACATCTTAACTTAACCAACCCTGTAACAACAGTGAGTAATTTTGTTTTAGAGGTCTTTTGTCCTACCCACTTCTCAACTATTTCCTCTGCTACAATGAGCCAGTTTGTGGCGAACCTCTGCAGTTCAACTCTAACCCCTTCATCTAGCTCTTTAATGGTAAGGGAAGAAGACATCTCTGGGCCAGCATTCCCGCTCAGCTTCAACAATTCTAATGCTAGTAAACCATGAATATGTACATTCCAAATAAAATTGTTCTATATTCAAAATCTTTCTGAATATATAATTTTGGACTTCTGGTGCATCTTGCAATTTTAGTTTTAAAAAGTTTGCTAGTATAGAGTGAAATCAGAGAGACTGCGATTTTCAAACAGGGATTAGTTAGCACTGTGTTCAAGGATCTCATAAACCTCCCAAGACATATTTTACAGGGATAGAATAACTTCAAGGAAATATCTTTGTAATCCTGAGTCATCATTATAGTATGGTGCAATGTGTAAAGTGATGGGTAAAGCAAAACACTCACAGGGCCATTTCCACTTACTGTGAAATTGATACTCAATGTTTATTAGCTATTTGTCCAGTTCACAGCCTCATGAGTCGAAAAGCAGATGTAGTTAATATATTACATTAGCAAAGGTCTCTTAAGCAAACATATTTAAATTAAATTATTATGAAAAAGATGGACATGTCTTATTCAGTCCTATGGCGGTACTGTTGCGTGACCACATTTTTTCTTACTGGAAAAAAAACCTAAAAAGAAACAAACCCAAAATAACCCTGTTTCACTGTACGGTGTAATCTGAAGCACTAAAGTGGAACTTTGAGGAACTTGTCTTTATTCACTGGTACTGTGCTCAGAGTGTTAAATGGAGCTTCTACATGTGAGTTGAACTAATACATTTTAGCTTTATATCATTTAAGTAGGGTATTGGTTTTCACACTAGCAGTCAAAGTGTTAATATTTGGAACAACGTTACACAATGTGTAAGATGGATATATAACATATATTGGAGGATCAGGGAGATGAGGTCGCTGCTAGCGCTACCATATTGCTCTCTGTTGGTACTTTTGCTGATTGGAGGATCGGGGAGGGCGTTACCATGCTATTTTGGCGGGAGTTGTAGGGTTATGTCAGCGGAGATGCGGATGAAGAAAAAAATACCAGATTAAGGATTGAAAATAGAATGGAGAAGAAAGAAGAGAAGAGAAAAGATACAAGGTGATAAAGAAGACGTGATAGAAGATGTATTCAAAGTGGTCGACAGAAGTGGAAGTGATCGGCAGAAAACATAGGGAAACATTCAGAGAGCATGACAGAGAGAGTGAACGAGAATGCGAATGTGAGTGAGTGAGTGGCGTGAGAGAGTCTGAGTGAATGTGGACCCAAAAATTTCAGATTAAAAGCCAGAGCTTTTTGCTCCGTTTTCATCCGAAATGTGGAGGGTCTGGCCTAGTTTCAGGGCTTCAAATGAATCACTGGATTTACAAAAATTCTGTAAATTTGTGCAAATCTGAATGCACACGTCTAATATATACAGCCAGGCCTCACTTAACACAGGGAAAAGCCTCTCCTCTGTTTCTCCTATCGAGGGAAAGAGTGTGCCCAGTGGCTCTGCCCATGTGCAGAAGTTCACTGGGAGGACATGTTCACGGAGGAGCAGATGAAGAAAGAAGACAGAAGAACAAGAAAAGTCAAGAGAAGAAACAGAGCTGCAAGAAAGGAGACAGGGACCTGGAAGCGATTGGCGGAAACGGTAGGGAGATATCAGAGAGCTTGGGCAAGAGTGTGTGAAAGTGTGGGTATTTTCTGATCAATGTTATAAAGAAAAACTTTGAATAAAACAATATCCGAGGACTAGCTATATATGTGAATGATGGGGCACTGGGCTACAATGCCACACACTACGTGAGCACAAAAAGTGCCAGGTCCAGCTTCTGATCACCGCTCCAGCCCTGTATATATAGGGCAAGATTTCTCCAGGGATGGATGGTATAGTTGTATACCATGCCATACCAATCAACCTTCAATAATGTCTAAAAAGTAGAGCTTAATGGTAAATATTAGCCCTCTATATGGTAAGTGCCTCATTAGATTAGGTTACAATCATTTGAAGAACTTTTTCTGGAAATCTCAAGATTTCAAGAGTTGTATTAAACTACCAATTATGAATGACCTTTTTCAAAACACTCAAAACCCCTAATTTTGCACATCTTTTCTGTCCATTTTTTTTTACACGAGAAATCTCTGTTATAAATGTGTGAGAACTAATGCTGAAGCACTGAGTATAATTATTTCAAATGCCAGCCATGGGAAAGACTTAAAGAGAACTGTCACCTTCACAACTTAGACCATAACCAAGTTTGTGTATTGAAACATTTCACATCTTGTGCTTTGCAATCAGTGCAATTGTTTTCTAGATACTTGGTTTTAACGTGAGAACTTGTTTTACATAAGACAACCTGAGATCTGCGCCAAAGGTTGCCAGGCTAACTAATCAGTCTCCTGTCCTAACCGAAAAGGCTACCTTAAGCAATCAATAACAATCAGCAACTTAACAATAGCTAGAGATAAAAGGTGCAGTAGACGTGATAGAGAAATATGCAAAAAAAAAACGTTTGTGTGAACAATAGCTTTTTTTCTCATACTGCATAGTTCATGTGGTTTTAATGAAATTTTTTTTATTTTGGAAGCTTTACTAATCTATATCATAAAACAGCAGCTGTACACATTAAAAACCCTGCAGAATTATTTAATATACAGTAATCCATAAAAACTGAAAACCAAAGGGAAAGACAATAATCATGTTTTAAAAAAACTCAATTATTTTTTGTCTTTTTAAGTGTCAGTTGGGTGTCATAATGATACTTACATTTTTTTCATTACTTTTTAAACAGAGAGAACACGACTAATCGTTGATTTCTCATAAATTGTTGTTGAAATTATAATCTTTTTCTTGCAATATGTGTATAATATATATATATATATATATATATATATACACATACACAAAAGTTATACAAATGCAAACAGAGTGATTTAATTAGATCATTAACGAGCTGTCACCACAACTTATAATAACAAAAATAACATGACCTAAATCTATCTATCTATCTATCTATCTATCTATCTATCTATCTATCTATCTATCTATCTATCTATCTATCTATCTATCTATCCCCTTATTCATGTATCCATCTATCCATGTAGTCATCTATCTAGAGCCATCCCTGTAAGGCAGCCCCTGGTTGAGAGTGATTACCGTTTGACAACAGCTGTAGGGGTACATATTGTGGGGAAACGGTTTATATGTTTCCATTTCAGGTTTATAAAGTTGCGTTCTGTATGTCGTGAACACCGCATGCACAATCGAGTCTTAGTTGGCTGGATACATCTATCTATAATCCATTTGGAGGCACATTGGTAATTTGTGACCTTTAGGTTGATGTCTTGGTTATGTCAGTAAATTGAACATTGTGGACATTATTGTCAGACTCGTGCTACATTATAAAGACCTTTCTGGATGGAGCATTTTCCAGACACAAGCCCTGCTTCTCGCTGGATTGCTTTTTCAGGTTCATTCCATAAGGCAGTAACAGAAATCTGAGTAGATGCGTCCATATGGCATGCTGAAAAACTACTAGGTATAAATGCATTTTTTTTTTAAATTAGATTTTTTGTCTGATACACATTTATAGGTGCGAACACAGCGTATGTCCCGGCCAGATTTATAGATCCCATACCTTTTACTGACATCAAAGTACAGCTTTAATAGCACCTATTTACTATTTATACACATTTAAGGGATAGGGAGGGACTACATTTCCTTTCTAAAAATCTGAGATGGGGATATTTTTAGGGAACTCCGTTCCAGAAACCAGTAGTTGATTTTATTTAGCACAAGGAGTAAGCATATAAACAATGATCAGAGCTGAGGCTATATACAGAAATTCTGCTCTGGTTTTCATGATATCCCATGACCCATTACCCAGTCCCCAAACGCCACATATGTTTTGCACAATGTCAGCTTGCTTGCTGCCGTTTTTATTTTTTTCTGGGTCTTTGTATTAATAGATGACCCTAGCATGTTAGCAGACTAAGCAGTTGTTTTGGGTCCCCAATGATCTAAGCAACCTTGTCAGATGATGGATGAACCTATACATGTATGAGGAAGATGAAGAATGATGTTACACTTCTGTAAGGCTATTTATTTCATGCATACAAATTATATATATATAATATACACACACACACAGACACACATACATACAGGTGATTGGCTGCCACCGGGGTCTAATAAGGATTGTCCATCCTTGAAAGATTTTGGCACTGGAATGTGAGCATATAATATGCATCTGTACTAAAAATTATGTATCTGACATGTTATATGAACCACCTTGAATCATGTTGTGTGTTTTCCAGTTTTAATCAAGGCTTTTATATTGATCCACAAGTTACAATTTATTTACAAATTTATTTACAAATATTTGGGTTTGTTACATGTACGGGCTCAAAATGCATTATTTTTAATGGGTTTAGAGACCGTCCATTGTCCTTAAGGGGACATTGATTTATTTACTTATTTACTGATTTATTTACACGGATTTATGACACACATGTGTGTGTGTGTGTGTGTGTATATATCTATATATCTATATATATATATATATATATATATATAGATATATAGATATATATTACAGAATGACAGGTATATAGATAAGCAATTAGTGATATGGCAAAGTGATAGGCACATATACTAGTAGTTAAAGTGTGATAAATACATAGATTAAGAAATAGATAATACTTTATTTTTATACAGATTATTGATATACAGATTACTAAATAAAAAACTCACCACGTTTGGGCTTTCAGTGAGAAATGTTGGCTGACACTTTGGAAAACCATTAATGTCATCTGGTCTCTCCTGGTATCTCTTGACTTTGTGTTCTGAAGGTGAGCTTTCTTGGAAATATGTAAGGTCAACATCTAATACCTTTTTACACTGAGACATGGACATTCCCTCAAAGGATCCATCAATCCTCACACGGTCTGTATCTGTTTCAAGATAGCCTTTACAAACTGTGTCTTCTTTCCAGTTGGTACTATTTTTGGTTGTGTTTATATCATCCATACTTTTTGTACTGCACTTAAAGTTACCTTTAGTTTTTCCTGTGCTAAGTAACTTCTCACTTCTTGGATGGAGCACACTGGCTGTGACTTCATCAAGAAATTTAGAAAACTGAGGTTTGGGGCAACTTTCTTCAAATTTAGAACAAGAACTTTGCATGTCTCGACTCCGTTGGCTGATGTCTGATGAAGATGAGCTAAGTCCAAATCTAAGTTTGCTGCTTTTGTTTCTAAAAAACATTTTGTGGAAATGCTCTGATGCTTTTGTTAACCAGTAGAATTGAAGGCTTTCGATTATGACAATAGTCTTAGTTTAAATTCCAGTTTTAACCTTGATTACGCTAACATTTTTTTTAACTGGATTCTGTCTTATTTTAATTGTTTTGTAGATCTCAGTGGTTGGCAACAATTCCATTTGTCTAGATACGTATACAGTATATATTTATATTTTACTCGCTAGCAAAAATTGTGTTTCATTTGCAATTTAATTGTTGGTACTTTTGGCTTCTGTGTCAATTGGATCTTTACTGGTGGAATTGTGTCCAAGATTCCATCTTCATAGAGTTCAACAACATCACTTTTGCAGTAATTCACTTGTCTTCCTCAATTTTTGCCAAAACTGTGTGCTCACTCTGGTGAGAGGTCTCCTACACTAGGTTGCAAACAGACAGCAGTAGGTGATGGGACATCATGCTTGATCCAACTAAGCAGAGTCCCTTCTAAAGACCCATTGCGGTGTTCCTGTGATATGCTTGTGTCTGTATTGATCTACAATGTCATGTGTTGCACTGTGTGTTGAACTGTGAGCAGATATCCAGCACCATACAGGAATAATTTAGTTGGCATACCATCAGATATTGTCACTTGGCTTTTCAAAATCAGATATAGCAGGGAAGGTCATGCTTTAATTAGTCTAGAAGACTCGATACAATTAACAGCCCGGACAAATCAATATGGGCTTGGGAGAATTAAAAAGTGGAGAAAAAAAAGTGTGTGTGTGTGTCTGTGTGTGTGTGTGTATATATATATATATATATATATATACACACACAAACACATATATACACACACACATTGTTTTTAGCTGTTGCTAAATATATCATCACACTCAGCTATTTTCATTTGTATAAATGGACCTTGTACAAAGCAATCTATTAGACTGCAAAGAAGGTCACATTTAGATTAAAAATTGATAGAACTTATTCCTCTGTGGGTAGATATGCTTGTTAATTCATTCCTCATTTTAACAGACATATTACATAATCATTCCATGGCTCATTTACATTTGTCACTTGTTAAATGTTATAGTCAGTGTCTCTGGGATTACAGACAGGTTAATGGCATTGCTTATTTATTTCAGTTTTTCCTCCTGTATTATATCACTGCTTTACTTATATAATTTAAAAGCCACCCATCCTCAACACCATACCCACACACATACAGTGTTGACTGGGCTCTCCATTATATAAAGACTGCAATAAACATACTTTTCTAGGGAAACTTTGTCCCAAGGTAATTGACTGACCAGCTTCTTCCTGATGGTGTTTGCTCAGTAAATTAGACATTTCAATCAGAAAAGGGCCACCTGCACATGCACATCTTCAGGCATTTTGGAATGGAATCCATGCTTTCTTGAGTTCGATTTCCCAGACTCCTCCAATACACTTTAACCTGTCAAGCATGCCTATGCACCCGGAGCATTTCCATTGTGTCTTGGCTCAGCAGTGAGCAATGTCCTGCCCTTCATATTACAATAGGGTCCACCAGACAAGTTAGAGTGTATTGGACGAGTCTGGTAATATGAACTCAAGAAAACATGGATTCCATAATAGATTCCAAAATAGGTCCTCAATGTTTTATTAGTTTATGGACTAAGCTGTTTCTCGGTTCGCACATATTTCATGTGTTAAGTGGTTAAGTGGTGAGACACCACCCTTGTAACTCAGAGACTAAGACAGTGCCATTCAGAGGCATACTCGAAAGGGATAAAGATATTAATATGACACTGAAACCATAACTGAAGAAGGAAACATGTCCTGTAGTCCCCAAAACACTTTAAACAAGAAAATAATCAGGTGATCATCAGTCGGAAACTCCCTGAGAAGCTGTCCAGTGGGTCTACAAGCAGACATACCAGGTCATACCAGTTATTAGAGAGCACATGCCTCAATGGTCATGCAGAACTGTGTTCTGGGTTTGTGTTATTAAAATAGACAATATAATAGCCATGTTTACCAAAATGTGTTTCATATTAAAAAAGTTACGGAGTGGTTTAGAAAGAAGCCTGGATAGTAGTTAGATTAGATGTAGCTCACTTAATCAAGTAGAAATACTCTACTTTTCAAAAGAACTATATAAAGTGAAAGATTTACAAATAAAAAATCAGTAGTGTTTTTTTTCTAAATTATAAGGTTACTAATCATGGAGAGGTCTGGGATGCAACAAACAAGTTCAGCAATAAATAAATTAATTTAATTTAAATTTGTTAATCATAAACTTATGATTAAGCACCAAGTGTGAAACACGATAATTGTGTCTGGCTCTATATTCGCTTTTATGATGTACATTAAATAAATAAGACTATTACTACCACACCAAAGTTTACAAAATGTATTGGATGGGAGTGAATTTGAGTGCCGCTTACCTATATTCCTTGTGTGTACAAGCCTGGTTCTAACCCCGTAATGACCAGTGATGTAGGGGATGCGTCACAAAAATTATTATTGATAATCATTCAAAGTGTTAAGAAACACCTTTTGAAATTCCTTGGTTTGATGGAGGTAAGTTAAATTGGCCAGCTTCAACGATGTCTCAAAAAGGTCATGGGTGCAGGATGACCAGATTTAAAAAAATGGTTTTAAAATAGCATTACGCTTTTTGCACTTACTGCCCTATAACGTGCCCAAAACCCGACCCCCCAAAACATTGGGTATTTCAAGTATTAAAATCTATTTTGCAGGTTTCTTTGTTAGCTTTTCTAGATGAGTGAAAGATTATTTTGTTTATAGTAAATTAGATGATATGATCATCTAATGGTATCTAAAGAAAGCTCTTCTTGTCCTGAAAAAACCCAATATATAATTTGTGTGGGTACACTAAATGGGAAAGAAGAAAATTACAGCTAAAAATGTGAAAACAGTCACAAAGGGTACAAAAAGTATGTGTGGTTATGTGTGCTTAGAATCTCCTTATACCCAAGAAATTCAGGTTCAGGGGATATCACTGCTAACTGGCTATTTCTTATACATACAGCCACAGGGTTTTTACATATGGAACATTACCCTTTTATACATACATAGTTAGTACAAGACAGGCTCTTAGTTT
Source organism: Spea bombifrons (assembly GCF_027358695.1). Lineage (NCBI taxonomy): Eukaryota > Metazoa > Chordata > Amphibia > Anura > Pelobatidae > Spea > Spea bombifrons. The sequence goes on along the minus strand of NC_071095.1, from coordinate 40,422,246 downwards.
TATTTATTACATTTATTTTATCCTGTTAACCAACTAGAAAGTGAATCGTAAAAATGACTAAATGACTGTAATCACACTCACTGACAAATTGAGACTTTATTTACGACACCTTATGTAGGAAAAGTTTATTTGCTAACAACCATATTTGAAATGCCGCTTTGAAATGTTAGTAGAGATTCTTTCACCAAATTGTTGCTATTTATAAAAATCTTTGGTAAGGGCTACCAGCGTCACTTATATACAACATGAAATTACTAGAAACAAGCAGGGCTATAGTGCAATGCAGAACTCTTCTTTATAGATGTGATCATCGATAGATGTGTCATCACTTATATCTGTGTGAGCTGGTGTAGGCTCAGAGCCCCTTCATTATTGTGATTCTCATGTGTGTTCATATGGATGTATGCAAGCACTGGTGTAACTACAGGGCCCGTGCCTCTAGGGGGCCCAATGCGTGTGAGCATGCATGTGTACTTGTGTGCATGTGTGTGAGCATGTATGTGTAAGTGAGGTGAAGTGTGTGTTAGCGAGTGTTTACATTTGTTGTATGTTGGAAGGGGGAGCAAAGGTCAAAGAAGGCACAGACAAGTTGTTTGGGGCAATGATGACACAGACTAGCTCTTGAAGTTGGGGGGCCTCATGGTTTCCAGTTACACCCCTGTATACAAGGGCTTCTGGTATCTGGTAGGCGAGTCTGCCTTACCGATTAAATTTTGTCTATTACCATATAGTTTTTTTGTCTAGATTTTATCAGTTTAGCACAGCAACATTTACATTTTAACATAACATTTTATTAACACAAATCCCAAACTCAGCTTCTTTTAATGCTATTTTTCAAAAATAAAGATCTATAGATAGAAAGGATTTCACTTAATTTATAGGGGTTTACTAGACACAGTTACAAGTCATGGAATCAGATTACTTTTTCCTGTGGACAAAACTTACGCTACAAAAGGAGCTCAAATAATGGCATTTGACTTATGTGACAGAATCGATTCTGTGGCCGGTCTCAAGATATATTCCTAACAAAATAAACTGTATTGCTTACTCGATAGACAAAAGTTTAATACACACTATATATTGAAATGTAACAACAGAACGAAGAAAAGGAAAAATCATCTGTCAGTCTTTAAAATGTAATAATATAGTCTTTGAAATGTAATAATACAGTTCTACTGAATAGTTTATAAATGGATTGAATGTCTCGCTGCACTATAAATTCAGAATGGGTTGTCATGACAACTTTCTTTGTGTGTATCACGACATGGTTTACACAAGCAACTACAATGAAATTATTTTTGAACAATGTATGTTCCCCAAAATTGAATTTAAAAAGTGCCCATTTGGAATATGTCCAAAGAACCGACGTCAATGGCATCGACAAACACGTTCTTTGTAGAATATTCAAGTACTGCTTATTATAACTACGTGTGAAGAAACAATGAGCCATATTCTTATAGATACATTTTTGTGCAAATTGTCAAATGCTGGTCAACAGAAAATGCCCCTTGTTTCTGTGCTGAGTGTTCCAAATTAAGAAATTTACCCCAGGATTTTATACGTTTTGGTCCTATGTATTGATGAGATATGAAAAAAAACTAAAATGTATGCATCATTTTATGATCATACTTGAGAACTTGTGGGCTCCGGGTACCTGGAGCCTACCCTTGAGGGACGTGGCCAGGTCTGCCTGCTGACGTAGGTGGTTGGTCCTGCTGATGTTAGGGACATTACCACTGATGTCAGTGGGCACACCCCGATTTAAAGAGGAAATGGGTAGAAAGTTGGGTGTGTCAAGACCCTGCAACCCAGAGGATTCAGGTGTTGACCCAGAAAAGCGGCGTTTATTTTCATACCTTGGAATCATTCAGGTTTGACCTGGAGTCTCCGGATGAAATGCTGCTTTCACAGTCAGAGCCAGGACAGGGGAAAGGTGTTTAAGCCAGGCTCACACCCAATTCCCCTCCTACTCCCAAATCATTTTAATTTGGAAATAGCCCACACTGGTCTGAGTCTAGCCCTACTCCTTCACAAAGCCACTTCCTCAGAAGATGGAGAGCTCCAGGAAGCCTGCCTTTGGAAGTTCTCAAGTACCATAGTGTATATGGTACCACAGTGGTGCTACATCTTTCTTCCAAACTTTTGGAATATATTAAGTTCACATCATTGAACATTAAATTCTAAATGAAAACAGAAAAGTGAAACTTCTAAGATTGGTTTTAAGTACTAATTTGTGAAAAATGGTTTAGCTTTGAAAAATTAGTGCGTCTTGCTTAATCATCATTCCAAACCTATGAAAATTATGATTAAGCAAAATGCACCAATTTTTCAAGCTATCGTACTATAAAATACATTGATTTCTTTTTATCCTTTAATCATGCTTCAGGTTTGGAAAATTAAGATAAATTATGTTACTAGCAAAACCCTAAAAATACTTTTTTATTTATTTGTTTCATCTGAAATGATCTCAACTATTTTTCTTAGCTCACACTGTCAAAAAGAGCAACAAACAAAAAACAGTCCAAAGTTGCCTGTTCCATAAAATTTCAGGGTTCTTCAAAATCATCTGAAACTGTTTTATTGCCTTTTGAAGTTGAAACAAATCACAAGATGTTTAAGACTGAGTTTTACACTAACCAAAAACATCAAACCGAGTGAAAATTCAATATTCATCAATTATATATTACAAAACAAATGCCAATGTGTATGACTAGGTCTGCCTTTTGTCCTGGGGGGGAAAAAGGTGAGATTTCTAATTTCCAACTCAGTTTGGTGTAGTAACTTCTTTTTCACTAATGCCATGAGGAGACAGAAATGAAATTGCCTTTGTCCATTTAAAAACAGACTTTTTAGAATTGAGAACGATCCCGAAAATCCCCATGTGCACCAAACACCGCATTGGCGTCCAGGTTTATCTGAAATAATTTAGGTCCATTGTAATTTTAGAATCTTATACTATAGAGCTCATGGGATATTGTGGTCTTATTCGACTTTTTTCCAATAAACAATCTATAGAACCTTTGATTACCGATTCTTTGTAGCACCTAAAACTGCATATGCAAAATAATAGATATACTAAATGAAACATTAATATACAGTTTTATGTTTGGATATATATATATATATATATATATATATATATATATAACATAAAGCTGCTGCTTTCTAAACAGCCATTGTGCTTGGCTACTTAAGGGCAAGAAGAAAAGGTATAAACCACCCATGGATACCACACATTACGATGATTTTTTTTCATTCTATGAACAATAGATGTCACTGTAGGCAACCAAAACTGAGAGTTCCTTTGATTAAATACATAATGTTAACATAAATAACTGTTAATTGTAACATTGAAGTGAGTTTAAGAATATCCTTCTGGCTGACTGAGGTATAAATTCACCAGCGTGATAAAAATATGCTGTTAAATATAAATATGAATGCAGACTACCAAAAAGATGTCAGGAAATTACAGACTGCACTAGAGAACATGTTACAGCCACAAAGACCTAAGCTTTCTTAAATTGGTGTAAAAAATGAGGCATGTTAGGGGTGAAAAAGGCTAATTTACAATACATAGATAAATAAAGCTTTAAGTTTTAGGGTGTCCGTGAGACCAGTTAGCTGACAGAAACATACATGATGCAACGGGCATACATGAGGTTTCATTTTTGCAAGGAGCAGGGATGGACTGGCAATGAGGAGACACTTTAAGGCCGGCGGCTGCCTGATGCCGTAAGTGCGGATGATAACTTTGTATAGGTGCAAGGCTGCCATCAGATAAGTACAGTCGAGCAGCCTCTGAATGTGAGATGTGTAACATGGAGGCCATGCAATTGTTCTTAAGCAAGAGCAAGTCTGGAGACGGGGTGGGTGGATTTTTCTTTCTTGAGTACATGGGCTAGGCTTTTATAAACATAAGTGCATCCCGGGTGACTTGCCTTGCGCCATCATCCTCTCTGCTGAGCGCTAGTTTATGATGTCATGCATCATGTATCTTAGAGAATCAATCTATTCCCATTAATGCAGCAGGCTGTGGCATCCCTACAACCTCCACCCTACTGGCAGCATATGCCATGGTATCCAGGCCCTAAGGTGATTCGGGGTCTGAAACTTTGTGATAGCAATGTTGTGTGAGTGATATATTTATATCCTTGGTTCAGTGGGGTATTGGATTTAGGTAAGGTAAGTTAGCAATAACAATAACAATAATAAGAGTTATGAAAAAGAAAGAAAAAGCCTTTACAGTCTATAATTATTAATAGATTTCAACCAGTTTATTTTCCGAAAGCGAATATTTGATCGTTTTACAATGTTCTTGTTGGGATTTATTGAAACCAGTTAAGGTTCTGTTGTGCTGTCCACGGCGTTATAAGAGCTTTAGAAATAAATGATTAGGACATGCTGGTTTTGACTTTTAGCAGCTTAAGATGTTGAAACGCACGCAGGCTTCCTCAACCTAATGAAGCCAACAGAGAATGGTGTTCTTAAAAAAACTAATAATAAAACAGAGGCAGAATGTGGAAAGCCGTGTAGCTAAAATAACAAACATCGCCCACATGTACGCCTTGTTTGAGAGCACAATAATAAAAAAAATAATAATCTAACAGTGTGAAATTTGCCAATATTAAAGCATTATTTCACTAAAAACAATTGTCCTCTACTGATTTTCCTATGCAGCAGGAGGAACATGTATTACTTATATAAACCTGAGGCAGAACCCTTAAATAATCTGTCTGGCACGGAGATTACACCTCTCTCTTTTTTGGTTGTTACCGTTTTACCACTGTAAATTAACATAAAAACAATGAAATATATATTTTGTATAACTATTACTATTACTAATACTTACGCAGCTTCATACCAAATTGACCTGAATGTAAGGAAGAAAGTATGGCAGCTAAGTGGAACAGCCTCCAATCAGAAGTGGTAGAAGCTATTACGATAAGGGAATATAAACATGCATGGGATAGGCATAAAGCCAAGACAAGACCAAGGACAGATTAAGATCGGAGTCTTTTCAACTGTTAAGGTGGGCAGACTAGTTGGGCCAAATGGGTCTTATCTGTACTCAACGTTTCTGTTATGGAATGGATAGAATCTCCTTCCTTTCCAAGTTTATGTATGTAAAATATCCCCTTTTCCGTAATGGAAAACATGAGAGATTTAAGTGGATCGGTAAATTTTACATATTCTAAATTCTTTACATTTCCGAATGCAGGGGTAGCCATTATAACTTCCCGTTCTTTGGATCCGCATAATTATTCCTTCCCATTTTGTTCTACTTTAGGTTTACCAAATAAATCACCTTTAGTCAGGGCCGGCCCAAGACTTAATGCCGCCTGGGGCGAAGTTTAAAATGCCGCCCGCCCCAAGCGCTTAAAAAAAAAGCGCTTGGGGCGGCAAAGTGCCTTTAGTGGATACGTCAAGCCGCATGCTATGACACTGGAATGGCAGATCCAGTGAGTGTTGTGGCTCTGTTGGCCAGCAGCCCACAAGGTATATGCCGGGTGTGCCAGGTTGCCAGTCTGCGCCTGGTTTCCTTCTGTTTTAAACTGCATTATGATCTCTCTGGTACCAAAAGGGTTGATACTTTCATATCCAAATGCACACCATTCAATTTCCCCATAAAACGCCTATTCCCATAATATAGCAATTCCGTGCTGATCTCAAGAATTTATTCACTTTGTAATTATCTGACTTGGATTTTACTGCCGAGTGAGCAGAATTTTCATTAAAGTTATTTTTATGGTTTATTACAATAAAATATCCACAAAAGCTTTTTTGTTAAACCTGTAATCAGCCTTTACAGAAATACATTTATGTAAAATGCACTCATTGGGAGACTGGGGATAATTATGTACGCCAAAACATTACCATCTAGCTTCATATAATACAGACCCTTGTTTTCTTTCATTGCTTGTTGATTACTTTTTAAATATGATGTTTGTAGGTGATTTGGTGCTTGAACATTTAGAATTCAACCTACAATTTACTATTTAAAGTAGAAACCCTTGCATTTTGTTCAAAGTGAAGTGGAGAATGACACCTTTAACTGTTACTTTTTATTCTGCCATTTTCTTTTCCTTTAGAAATGAGCCTTATGCAAGTTACTTTAACTCTTGAAATCACTACTTCTGGCTATTGCAGTGAATAGGACTTTTGTGAGCTTCATGGGATATCACCATACTCACCTGACCACTGGGTATTGCAGAGTACAGCTAGTAACTGGATATATCTATCCGTGTTCCAATTAAGGAGCTCATAGCACATTTTTCTAGATGAGAGGGTCTGTCTCTTCTAAGTTGTTGTATACCTATTGTTTTAAGCACCTCTGTAAGCCCTTGTTGTGAAAATACCCCTACACTTGGGGGGGGGGTATATCATATAAGAAGGCTTACTTTCATAACCAACTAGTGAATAATTGACATCGTGGTTAAGTCCACTCTTTTAGGGTTGATCTAGGGTTATAGAGGTGGCACAATCCTTATTAAAGCCATTTATCTCTACTTAGGTCCATACCACTTAAACCCATTTTGTGCTAATCCATATTGCTAAGGCAATAGGATAAATGAGTGCAGTTTTATTCCACACATTTAGAATAAAAGTGCACTAAAATGTCCTATTGCTACATGTCTTTTGAATTTGTTTATTCTATATACTCAGCCAGACATAAACATTGGTACAGTATAACTGCCATTACTATATGCTGAGCCAGACATTGATGGTGGTACAGCCTAATTGCAATTACTATAGAATGTGCCTCTGTATCCTCTCCTGTAGCTCTTTTTTCTATTCCTCCACCTTTTCATCTTCTGCCTTAGTCTTTTTTTTAGTGTTTTCATCCTGCTCCTCCTCCTCTCCATTTTGTACTTTTATTCTTTAAGAAACAGCTTTCTGGTCCGACAGTGGGTGTCCCAAAATTGCCCCAGGAGGTCCCCCAACTTCACCAAAGAACATGTCTCATAGTGCCACTCTAAGCCCCACACAAACACAACACATACATGCTCACACGCAAACACTTGCACATATACATCTATGCTCACATACATCTAAGCTAACACAGGCTTAGACATTTATGCTTTTTCATACAAATCCATGCTCACATTTTATGAACAATGAATGCAGAAAACCAGGTTCATTTACTTTTTCTTGGCGTGTAAATGAGGGAGAGCCAAGTAGAGTAGTTCTGCAGAACTTTCACATCAAGACACGGAGCAGAACAATGACAAAGGGAGGACTTAATTCATTAATAGGCCTGTTACAAAAGGACATGACTGTTCCTATATAACCGTCCTATTTTAGAACAAGTTAACCTCGGGGTCTAGTGAAGAGTGCACTTTTCCTTCTCATGGGAGTAGCAGCTGAAGAGCTACCTACTGGCAATGTTTGCCCTATCCTATTATAACACGCTTCTCTCCTGTAAAAATTATAGTCTTCACCCTCTTTAGGACAGTCTCTGTTCTACAATGAAATAATAACTTGGGGCTATGAAACAAATGCTTGCTGAAAATACAGTATACACTTGCGCTTTTAAAGCCGTATTTCTCTCGAATTCTGTTTTAAAGTATTAGGATATGTTTTTTTCAACAAGGCTGCATTTTAGTTTTGAACTGTTGATGTTTGTTCCCCTGTCTTATTGCAGTTTGTGACCGCAGGGCTTAAGAAAATACTAGCAGCAATCGTGTGAAATATATATATATATATATATATATATATATATATATATATTGAAAAGTTACATTCACATTATAGGCAAATAGTGCTAAGAAAAAAAGCATATTGTAAATATTAAATAAGGTAAATAAATTGTGTCAAAACCCCTACCTCCCAGAAAGACAACATAAACAAAAAGTAGAATAACTATATAAAGCAAGAGAAATGCAAAATAAATAAAATGCCCACCATTAGAGGGGGACTTGAGCCATTTTTTCATTGTATTAGGTGAAAAAATAAGCATTGTGCTGTTTTCTTTCTTAAAACAATCCTGTTTTTTTGTATAATGTAATGTTGTCACTCTGTTATCTAAGCCCAATCTACCAAAAAACTCACTGACTTCTTACCATACAGCTTTGTGGTAAACAATAGAATGGTTCATTCTCAATCACCCAGCAGAACACTCTAACTGATGAAAGGCTATGGACCAACTGACTTCTTTAGCGTTCACATAAAGGATCAGCTCAGTGTGGTGTTTGAGCAGGGAAAGTTGCCCAAAATGTCACATGACTGACAACAATGGTCACCCCCAGATCTGAAGATAATAGGAGTTTATTAGAACAAATGAGATAAAACCAAGTTTTTGCCAATGCTCACCTACATCCCTACATCACCATGTTTTATACAGAAGGACATTTTATAAGAGTTGGTTATTTAGATATTCAGTTTAACAAAACCTACAGAAAAAATGTGTGTATTGAACTACATGTGTGGTTATAGTAAATTATAGTAAAATCATTTTAAGGCTAAATTTAAAAATCTTTTAAATGGTGTACATGCTCATGGTTTCTATTAGATGTGCATTTGTATGAATTGCAAATTTAACAACATTTGCCGATTTTGTCAATTCATACCAATCTTTGTAAAAAAAAGAGGCTTCCATCTTGTTCTTCATCTTCCTATTCTTCTCTTTTTCTCTTCTTTCTTTATCCGCATCTCAAAGGACATAACCTCCTGGGTAAAACTTCCACTAAAATGACGGAGCTTCCGATTGGACTGGAGGTTCTGGGTAGAGGATATCACCTGAAGCTCCTCCATTTTGCCCCAAGATAACTCTGTTTAAATGTACGCCAAAAGGGCAGAGCTTCCTGTGATGTTTTCTCTCCCAGGTTGGAAGATTGTGGAGAGGACATCACTGGAAGCTCTGCCATTTTGTGCTATGATAAACTTGTGTGAACTTCCGCCATTTTAGTGGAAGTTAGCTGGTACGCTATGGCTGCAGAGATCTGGAAGAAAACAGACAATAGAAGATAAAGGAGAAGATGTACAACAAGAAGATGCAAGCTGTGAGAGCGATTGGGGGAGAGGTTGCCCCCGCAATCGTTGTCATTTTGCCCTCATATAAACTGAGGGCAATATGACCTTGCTTGCAGTGACGTTCTCTTGCCCAATTGGAGTATCAGGGAGGACATCACCACAGGGCTGCCATTTTTGCGGAAGTTGCTGCTGGGTTGTGTTGGCAGAGATGCAAACGAAGAAAGAAGATAGCAGGTTAAGGATTGAAGGTTTAACATAGAATAGAGAAGTGAGAAGATAGAAGATGAAAAAGATTTGACAGCGGAAGTGGTCGGCAGAGAGGTCATGGAGACATTCAGAGAGCATGAGAGAGATAATTAAAATGAGAATTTGAGATAGTTAGTGAGAGTCAGAGCGATTTTAATATGACCTCCGATTTTCATCTGAAATGAACGGGCAGGGAACAGAATTTGTTGTCCAAAAACAAAAGGGTCAAAAACAAACTGAAAAATTTGTCTGAATAGTTTCTATTATTTTCTCTTATTAAAAAGCTTTTAATTTTCACTCTGTTATACAAAGGGTGCATTTTAGTGTTTTTCTTATATATATATATATATGTGATTTGCCATATTAAATTAAGATATTTTTTTAAGTAGGAACTGGCTCTTAGTGATGGATTTGTAAATTTAATCTCCAGTTTGTTTCACTGGTGTTTCATAGCAACAGTCAGGGTGCTTCTATCCTCTCAGTACCACATAACTGGAAGACATCAGCACAATAATAAAATCCTCTGATCCTTAAGTTATGTGCAGCAACAATGATACAGGCAAAAACAGAAGAGGGATCAGTAGAAGGGATATGTCTTTACCAGGTTACCCCATAAAGAGCACAAGGCACTGTTATTTTTTAAGGCGCATTACTGGAATCACTATGGGCAATTCTCATGTACTGAGAATGCAGAGATTTCTAAGAAATGCACTTTAGTCTCCCAAGTGTTTCTCTTTTTGAGGGATAGTCCATCATTGAGGCCCCAGTCAATTTGTCCCTCTTTCCTCCCTGATATGCTTCCTTTCTGGAAGCACATAATGGTAGATGTAAGTGTATCACTGTTCTACAGCTCTAAGCACAGCCATAATATACACATAATGCATAATAAGAAATGTGTTTATATGCTAAATTCTATTAAATAAATGATACGACTGCTTAGCCACTAGATGTTCTCATTTCTTCTTGAACTACCGAGGACAGCCCAGTACAAGAACCTGCCTCGCACCTTCACAGATCCACCCACTACAGGTGTCCCAATTTGAACATCTGAAATTTTGGAGAGTAGGAAGTTGTTGATTCTATCAAATAATTATAAGGTTAACTATAATATATTTTAACATAATAACTAGACTTGTGCATTCGTATTTAGGCAAGCATGAAAACGAGCACGTAGGGTGTGTTTTCGTTGTTCAGCGTTGTTCCAAACATATGAACATGGTGGCAGCAAAGCGCAGACGAAGGCAACCTGCAGCCGACCAATAGGCTCACTTGCACGGCCCTTTAACCCCTGGCTGTGCAACTTTGCCGCCATAGACTACTGGTCTCCCTGCTCCAACAGTTAAAAGTCTGTATGAACGACCAATAAAGTCGCTGGTACAGACCTTTAACTGTTGGAGAAGGGAGACCAATGGTCTCTGCCGGCAAAGCTGCTGCACCAGGGTTTTCAAAGTCTGTACGAGCGACTATTGGACGCCAGCAGGGGGCTCGTCTGCCATCAACCAATGAAGTACAGGTGTACTTCATTGGTTGATGGCAGAGGAGGTCCCTGCAGGTGACCAATAGAGTTGCTCGTACAGACATCTAAAATCCTGGCGCCAAAGCTGCTGCGTAGTCCGTACCGCGTTAACCCCCCGTATTAACCCCTTCTACAAAAAACGTAAAAAAAAATTAAGAAGAAAAAAAAAACACGAAGAATGTACACAAATATTTACCTGAACCGAACATAGGAACGGGCGAATATTAACGGAATAAGAATATTTTTTCCCCCACGAAGACGAAGACAAACACGAAGAGTTGGTCGGCGCCCAAGTCTAATAATAACATATAACACATATTACCAGTATAACTATAATATTTCAGAACATAATAGCGAGGATCAGATTTAGGAAATGACCAAGTAGGTTTGACCCCAAAACACTTTGTTTTAGTAAAACGTTCCCAATATATCAGCTTAAAGTAGCTTATTTTCCTAGACAATGCACATTTCAGCTCATTGGTGAATTTATTCTTACATAACTGAACTCAAAACAGTTTAAGCTTACATAAGGAAGGCAAGACGATTTGCATTATCAAAGGAAGTCTTTTTGTCTAAGGTTAAAAAGGCTGTGGGAATAACTCCTCTGTAGGAAACATGATTAAACACTGGATCTGAGAGATGTCAAGAAATGAATTTCAGTGTATTGTTCTTCTTTGATAAACAATTGAAAAGAAACAAGGAAAAAGTAAAGAATTTCTCAGACCTGCCCAATAGAGTGGCTCTGATGAAAGTAATTTGATATAATATTTTGAGATTAGGTGTCATCCAAACTAGAGGACAAAGGGATGTGGTTGCATTTCAAACAGAATAATTCCTGGTGATTTATATGGAAAAGTCTGCTGTCTCTGTATAGTTGCCAACAGGGCCGGCCCTATAATGGGGCAGACTGGGGCAATTGCCCCAGGCGGCACTTTAGAAGGGGCGGCACTTTGCCGCCCCAAGCGCTTTTTTTTTGTTTTTTGAAGCGGAGGAGAGAGAGGGAGAGGGGCACCGAGTGATTTTCGCTTACCCGCTCGGCGCCCCTCTCTCTCTCTCTCCTCTGCGGCGAGTCTCCCTGTTCGGTCCCGGTGCCGGCTTGTAATGCAGAGCGCCGGAAGTGACGTCAATTTCCGGCGCTCAGCATTACAAGCCGGCACCGTGGCAGAGCAGGGAGACTCGTCGCAGGACTGTTTAAAGGTAAGTGCCGGGGGGCCGTTGGCGAAGTTTAAAATGTCCCCCCTCGGGGGGGATTGTGGGGCGGCGTTTTAAACTTCGCGCCGCCCCCCCCCCCGGCGTCGGGGGGGGGCGGCGTTTTAAACTTCGCCCCAGGCGGCGTTAAGTCTTCGGCCGGCCCTGGTTGCCAATGCCATAATTTAGGGCAACGCTTTGTGACCCTGTGTTAAAAGCGAGGTAGCCTGAAGGAATGGTACAGAAGAGGTAAGAGGATAATGGAAGGAGTAAGTATATATGTTACAGTGAGAGTATGCGTGTGCATATGAGGGACTGTGTGTGTCGCGACCACCATCGCGTCTTACCTGCAGGATACCGGGGACGCACATGCAGCTCCACCGACTAGTGGTAAGTGCACGTGCACCTACTAGTGGTAAAATGCGCGCACGGAACAAAACATGTAACCTACTCCCTCTACAGGGAGTAGGAGAAATTACAGGAGAACGAGCAAAACGTCATCTGTTAGCGCCAAAGCTACCAAGCACTACGCTCATTGCTTGGTTATAACAGCTCCCCTATGGTTGTGTCCTGCTGTCCTCCTGTCCCTTATACCCGTATCCTGCTCCTGTATCGCTTCTTTACTGCCTGTCTCAGGTATTTTGACTCCTGGACCGTCTCCTGACTGAGTGTTTGCTGCCTGTCCTGACCCGTGCCTGTTTACCGATGATGAGATTGTCTCCGCCTCCCCTGACCCGTGCCTGTCTATCGCTTACGAGATAATTACCGCTTACACAAACCCTTGCCTTCATTGTGAACACACAGATTGTTCCTGCTTTGGGTATCCATTTCCTAAAACCCTTCTACACTGACATTGTGTTAGCATCACTGTTTAAGCGTATGTTAGTTTAGGAGTGTGTAAGTGTATTAGCGTAAGTATGTGTGTGTTAGCGTTAATGTGTATGTGTGTTAGCATGAATGTGTATGTTTGTAAGTGTAAATGTGTGTGGGCGCCAGCTTTCCTCTTCTGAGGATTACAGAAAACAAAAAACAAAGGGAATCCAAGGTAACTGAACTTTGATGGCTGCAAATAAACCAAGAATTTCATGTATCTGTATTTGAAAACAAAATATTTAATAAATATTAAATATTTTCATTGGCTTGTCTTTGATTAATCCGGGATATCCCAGCACCCTTACTTGCTTATGGCCATTGTGTCTTTTTGTTCATCCCTTGATTAATTTGATTTTCCAAGCATCATGCAGTATTCTGGATCTCGATTAATTGAAGCCCCGTATTGATTGATTAACATTAAGGAGAGGTTCCTGTCTCTTTAAATGTCTAAAGCATATGGGACGTTTATGCTCATTCCTGTGGCACTTATACAGTCCATATCACAGACCCTTAAATAAATATTAGCATGCAATTTAACAACAAAAAAGAACTGCTTACTCTATGGAGTCAAAATGGATGCTGTCTGCTTCATGTGTATTACAGGTATATGCAAACTACGGGAAGTAGACACCCTTCTGAGGTGTGATGACTAGGTCTACAAACAGTCAAGTACCAGTGAGTCTAATTTACTATGGGGATCACTAAAGAAGCAACGTCAGGCCCCCGGATAACTTACATACGTACTGGCACACATATCCACACATACACACGCATGCAAATACTAACATTAATACACATACTTACAAACACACACAAGTACACATTCATGCACACACAGTTTAACTTACACATTTATGCTAACACACAATTATGCTCACACACACACACATGCTTACACATTCATGCTAACACACACATACTTATCCAGACGCTCTCACTCTAACATACATATATATTCACTTTTAGAAGACATTTAGAACATTGATATTACTTTGATAAAACTATATAGTGTAAGAATGTAGTAGTTTCTTAGCAGCCCGACATTATCAGCTATCACATGAACACCCGGTACTAAAACAGACGTAAAAAATATTTCTCTGCTAAATAATGATTTATGACCAATGTCCACCCTGCTTTATGCTTTGTTCATCTTAATCAAACTTCCATATAGTAACAAATTCCTAAATAGAAAGACTTCTCTTTTATAACGATATGAAGATAAACAGTTTTATTGCCTTTGCACGTATGAATTAAATCAATCGTCAAAAAGGTCACCTGATCTGTTTTTCAGAATGTTTAATTAGTGTAATTTATAGATGGTGTTCTTTTTTTAATTTGCAAGTATTACACATTTTTAATTACTATGCTTATTGAGCACCTAGTATGGAGTGCTAGAGAATTGTCTTTCCTACCTTTTTTGTACTCATGAATATTTATTGGCTCCATAAGTATCTAAAACAATTAAACATCTGTTCACCGCTGAGTATAGTCTAGGAAACAGGTCTGCGCACACAGATAAAGAATTCTTTGTCCCTGTCTCTCTGTTAGCTTATATACAAATCAGACATTGAATTATGATAGAAGCGGAATTTATTTTTTTTGGCTATAGGCCTTATATAGTTTTAGGTACATTGGACCGGATTAAATTTTAAGAGGTAAATCTATCTGCAAATAAAGGAGTAGGAGTCCTGTCATAGACTTCAATAGGAAAATGTGTGATAAAACCAAAGATATATTACACCACAATAGTTAACTGTGATTAAATGCATCAATTTTTCTACTGCAGTCTAAGGGAAGAGTCTTGTCAGTGACATGTGACCCTCAAGATATCATGTCCCAGCACTCAGCACAGAGGCTATGCAGTATATATGTATGTATGTGTGTGTGTGTGTGTATATATATATATATATATATATATATATATATACCGATCAGCCATAACATTATGACTACTTGTCTTATATATGTATGTATGTATGTATATATATGTATATATATATATATATATATATATACCGATCAGCCATAACATTATGACTACTTGTCTTATATTGTGTAGGTCCCCCTTTTGTCCCCGAAACAGCCGTGACCCGTCAAGGACTCTCCACTATACCTCTGAAGGTGTGCTGCTGTATCTGGTACCAAGACATTAGCATGCACACATCCTGGTGCCATGTGTTCTCCAGGTAAGCGAAGCACCCGGCCATCCACATGATGTAAAAGAAAATGTGATTCATCAGACCGGCCACCTTCTTCTATTGCTCGGTGGTCCAGTTCTTATCCTCACGTGCCCATTTTCGGCACTTTCAGCAGTGGACGGGAGTCAGCATGGGCACCCTGACTGGTTATATGCAACAAACTGCGATGCTCTGTGTTCTGACGCTTTATCAGAACCAACATTAACTTTTTCAGCAATTTGAGCTACAGTAACTCGTCTGCTGGATTTGACCACCCAGGTCAGCCTTTGCCCCCATGTGCATCAATGAGCCTTCGCCGCCCATGTCCTTGTTGCCAGTTCACTGCTTTTCCTTCCTTGGACCACTTATGATAGGACCACTGTAGACTGGGAGCACCCCACAAGAGCTACAATTTTGAAGGTGATCTGACCCAGTCCTGTAACCATCTCAATTTGGCCCTTGTCAAAGTTGCTCAGATCCTTACGCTTGCCCATTTTCCTGCTTCTAATACATCAAATTTGAGGAAGAAATGTTATTCACTTCACCCGTCAGTGGTCATAATGTTATGGCTGATCGGTGTATATGTATTATGTATGTATGTATATCTTAGTCAGACTAAAATGTCAGTTCATGTTTGCCTAAATTATAAAAAAAAACACGTAATTTATTTTAAACAGAATCATGTGAGTGCTTACCTTTTTATCTTATCTCTCATTTGTATTTACTGGGTATATAGAGAAGGCTTTGAGTCCAATGAGTGGAGGAGACAAGGTTTTGGAATTCTGTATATATATATATATACTGGTTTCCAGTATAAAATAAAACAGAATATACTTCCCAAAAGTCATCTTCCCTACCAGCCCACCTTGTAGCAAACTGAAGCTCAGGTACACCTCCTGTTCCTTCCAAGATGTGGACAAATTGCAACCGGCTGTTCTCAGTCAGAGAAACCTGGGGCACCTGTTACGCAAGCCAAGGCATCACAGGATAATGGACCCACTAAGCAGGAGTGGCGACGTCTACGCAGATGGAAATAAGACCAGAGGCAGAGGCACAAGAACGTAGTAAGCCAAGGTCGGGGCAGGCAGCACAGGTTCAGAATCAATAACAAAGCAGAGATCGGGGCAGGCAGCGTAGGAGCGAACAATAGCCGAGGTCTGGTACACGGAAATCAAGTAGCGAAGGTACAGGAGTACAAACGAACAAACACACACCCAGAGTAATACAGACTCTTTGCACGGGTACTAAATACTGGGCAAAGAGGGTTTAAATGGACTGAAGGTGGGGAAAACATCCAATGGACGTGTGATGACGTCATCGCGACTGGCACCCGAGAATGGCGCCGTCGCAATGGCAATATCGCCAACAACAACAAGCTCTGTCTGTGTTACCTCTGCGCGCGATCGGGTGATAATCGACGATGGGTGCCGTCACAGTGCACAGAGAGGACGCGTGAGCGGCAACTCGGGAGGTTCGCCCATCCAAGACGGGACGGCGCGGGAGCCCGACCGGACAGGTAAGTGCAACAGCACCTGTGTTAATTGGACCAGCAGTTAACCTTTTAGTCACTGGGATAAACTGCTCTTTCCAATCTCCTGCTTACATAGAAGCCATCTTTCGCCCTGTCTCGTATATATTCTTTTTTGTTCTGTGGCCTGGTAGCAAAGACTGTTATGGAGAAACGGTTCCATGCAAATACTGCGCAATAACCCCCAACTTCCCTATTTAAGTTGGGGCAGGGTTCTTTGCAAGGAAAGGCACAATCCGCACATAAGACATGGCGAGGACTGGCCTTGATGGGCAACATCAAGCACAGGGTAAAAGCAAATCTTTTTTCTTTTTTTTTCTATTTCCTTAAGGACTTTGCAATGTGATTCAAGCCCCTTGTGTGCTGTCCCCATAAGTAGTTAAGGATAATACAGTGCTTTGTAGAAATGTTTCCAGGCTTGCTTGAGTAATCTGCTATTGGTGTTTAACTTCCTGGGGTAATCTTCTTACTTTGAGAAGCATGGTTTGTTCTTTTATACTTAGGGCATAATAGCCTAGCAAATGGCACAGCCCCAGCCTAGAAGCAGAAGTATCACACGATAACAGAATCCATAATGAGTTTTGCCAGAGCTGTCTTGGCAGGATGATATCACTAATACTGTTTTCATGTTAACGTCTCTCAGAATTCTTTAGATGAAAACTATACAGGATTATCGACTGGCTATGTATAAAATTGCTTTCCAAGTTCAGTAAGAATTGCGTTTGACTGTTGACAAGTAACCAAATTAATATGATGTATGGAAATAATGTAAGGGGATTTACACCAATTTGCTCCTCTGGAAGCAATGGTTTTTCTTACTAAGAATTACAAGACTAAGCAACAATTGTGAAACTCTACAATTTCAAAACAAATTACTAATTTATCCAGAGTGAAAGCCTAAAGGTTAGGGAGTTTTACATCATTGATTTTATTGCATCTGGAACCCCAGATTATGTTTCTTAATGGTTTAAGAGTTGGAAAGGCTGATATAGATTAAAATGATCTGCCAGGAGGTAACATTTATAAGTATGTTTGTGTGTAAGCATGAATGTGTGTGTCTTTTCGTGTGTTAGCATGAATGTGTATGTGTAAGTGTGTTAGCATAAGTGTGTTTGCATAAGTGTGTTTTAGTGTAACTATGTATGTGTAAGTGTGTATGTGTGTAAGCGTCAGAATGTGTGTAAATATGAGTGACAATGTGTATGTGAGCCACTGGTGGCAGCCACAAGGGGACAATGGGGCCACTTGGCTTTATCTGCCTCCTGGGCCAGAAGGTGCCAGCCCTCCCCTGCTACACGTAATGTCAGGTCATTATCTGTTGATTTTTTTGCAAACCTCCAGTAACACTTGCCTTCCTAAGGAAGGGACTTAACAACTTGGTCTCGAAAGCTCACAATTAAACTCTCAGTTAGACAAGAAATGGTATCATTTTAACTATACTTTTCTCCTGTTTTCTCAATGGCTAACACGGTACAAACCCTTTTATCATTTCAACATGTGCTAGGCATGTTCATTGTAAGAGAAAAAGAAAAGATAAAGGTAGTGCTGCTAAAACAATCAATGGAAACACATGGTAATCTAGGAAATAAGAACATGCTGTCTAAAAATCTACTCTCTTAGAAACTAATAGCTATAAAAGGTGCAACAATGTAATTAAGTGATCCACATCATTCCAAATTATGAGGCTCAGAACCTTGAACACATATCATTTACAGTTGTTAATGGGAATAAATGTTTTTTTTTAATTAAATTGGCAACATAATTTGTTTTCAGTGTAGGAGGGTTGACTCATTTATTTTTATCATAATGCACCTATGCATTCTCACTAATGCTCTCCCTGTGGTGTACTGGTTGGGTGAAGAGGTTTGGTGGTCTTGCTGCACAGAAATGCATGCTAGCTCAGCCTTAAGGTAGAATGCAGAATGAGTTCTTTACAGTTCTTGTAACACATGTATCATAGGGTCTGCAGAATACATGGGTTTATTGATAAACACCAATTGGATGCAATTACCAAGATGTCGGTTTCTTTAAATCATTAAAGGGACACTCCAGGCGTCATATGCACTCTAAAGCATCTCTTCATATGTCTTTTGTCCATTATTATAATGAATAGGATTAGAACTATGTTGTTCTTTCGGATTATGTTTATAATGAAAAATGACGAGGTAAGCAGCTATCCAGTACTCAGATGGACTGCTTTCTTAACACTTTACATGTGTTAATCAGCAATACATCAAAAATGTATGTATTCTGTCTGCATTTTCAGGTCAAAGGGGTTTGTTAACAAATCAGGTAGCTTTAGTCATATTGAATAAATGCAAAAGCCAGCTCACCTCCCTATATATTCGTCTGCACGGATCCGCACGGACTTGATGCGTGGAATAAACACAAAGAAAAAGAAGGGGTCGATCCAGCACTTGAATGAAAAAACTTTTTTAATATTGAAGTAAAATAAAAGCTGGACGTTTTTTCATTCAAGTGCTGGATCGACCCCTTCTTTTTCTTAACTTTAGTCATATGCCTTGATCATCAACCCTCCACTAACCTGTCAAAAGCGTTTTTTATAACTGTCAAGAAAATAATAAACTGTATAAAACACCACTGTTATTTATGACTGGTGAAATTATAAAATAAAATATGATATATAGCTTGCAAATCCAGAGGCATAAGAAAGATAAGTCACATGACAATGCTTAACAATGCTCGATCAGAATACAAAAACACTGGTAAATATTCAATCCAAGAGTCTATATATTTTAACATAATCAATATCCTGAAACACATGTTAAATGCTGTTGAGGAAGGTGGCAGGACATTAAAAATAACCAAATATATAAACGAAAAAAATCTGGCAGATGCAAAGGTGCTAAGAACTTTCCGAGTTTGCCCTGGAGTCTCTGAGTGAAGCGCTGCTTCCTGGTTCTCTAGGTCAGTGTTGTCTTTTTCTGGGCAGGAGGCGGTGCTTAGTCACACCCACTCTCCACCTGCTTCCTCTCCTACTCCCTCCCTACACGTGGCTAGCCCCACCTCCATATACATTGAGCCCTGCCCTCACAAAGACACTTACCCTGAAGTGAGAAAGCTCCGGATAGTCTACACTAGGAAGTACAGAAGGGAAGGGGTTTAAAACAGGGACACATAGAAAAATAAAGGGGAAATGAACATAGAATGAATTAAAAAACAACTAAACTACGCCATGGAGCACATCAGAACTTGAATGATGTATAGTGTGCTTCTTAGTTTAAATATGATTTGAGCTTCAATTGCGATGAAGAATCAAGAATAAATCAATCACATGGGTGTTGTGATTTATTGTAACTAGGTTTTTTTATCTATTTATTATATGATTTATCTATGACTGTTCTATTTATACATTCAAAGCTCATCTTCCTCACCTCTTTACTATCAGGCAGCCTCCTTCTTGAGACTGTCTTTTGGGGAGGTTTATTTCTGATGTCCTTTGTCTCAACCCTAAACAACTGCTGTCCATAATTTACTTCCTGTGGAGATTTATTGCGCAGTTACTGTGATTGTTACAATGATTCTGCCTGTTACTGAGACCAGATGTTATCAAAGAAGCAGAATTACCTGTTAGTTTGCTATTGTTGTGGATATCAACTAAATGTAACTCTTCTGTATATATATATATATATATATATATATATATATATATATATATATATATATCATATAAGATCCTAAGAACTAAGTTAGTACCTTGATCAATTCTGAATTGAATGGTATTTCTAAGAAAACAGTTTGTATGAACACATGTCAGATAAGCAAAATTTATATTTAGAGTATGTATACAGAAGAATATGTTAATAGGGGTAATTAATAGGCAAAAGACTTAAAAAGTGGTACATGCTACCTACACATAGCCGATAGAAACACTACTCCGATACTCTAAACATCCTGTGCACATAAATTATACATCTTGCTAACGTAGACTTTAACCTTGAGAACAGGGGCCGTACTGATAAACTGACCTGTGCCTATCAAATCCAGAGCGTAATATAGATAAGGGCTTATCTCAGAGTGAGTTATAGGATGTTTCATGATGTTCCAAATGGTCATGTGATATAAATGTCACAACACTAGTGATGCAAAAAAAATAATGTTTTTTTTTCTGCCTGGGCTTCCAGGAGCCACTTTTCTTAGATGACCAAAACTTCTCACTCATGGCTACCAGGCACGGGCTGGCCAGAAGGACAATTCCCCCAGGCCAATCCAAAATTGTTCACAAAGGGCCAGTCCGACCTGTACTTTGTGAACAATTTTCACAGGGAGGAATGTAGCGGGGTCTCATAACCCGAGGCTATGTGATCCTGTGCTAAAAGCGAGGCTTCTCTCACCAGAAGGGGATGATGGATGGGAGGAGGGAACGAGTCAGATGGTAAGGGAGGGAATATGCATGAATGTTAGCATGCATGTTTTGGTGTTTGTGGGCATGAATGTGTATGCCTAAGAGTGTTCAAGGGGAAGTGTGTGTTAGCATGAGTGTGTGTTAACATGAGTGATACTGAGTATCAGTAAGTGTATATTAGTGTAAGTATATGTAAATGTTTGTATGTGTAAGTGTGTCTGTGCACATATGTGCCAGTCAGGGCCGCGGCAGGGCTGGATTGACTTAGGGGCTGATGGAGCTGCAGCTCCAGGCCCCTACCTTAAAATAGGCCCAGTGAGGACCGGACTGACTGGGCCTATGCGGCTGTCCATAACGCAGGGTAAAAGGGGCATCTGCCCCTTAAGCCCGCAGCAACTGCGACCGGGCCCGCCACTCTAGCAGCGGGCCCGCTACTTACCTGGCAGACGCGCGCGAGCAGCGTCTCTTCTACCGCCAGGGGGACGCAGGAATCCAACGGAGTCATGTGACGTACACCACGTACGTCACATGACCTTGCTGCGCGTCTGCTTCCCCTGTGCAGAGCCTGTCCTGGTGTGTGTGTCTGGAAACCCCTCCGGATGCGGGTGTCAGTGTGGCAAAGCCTGTCCTGGTGTTTGTGATTGGGTGTCAGTGTGGCAGAGCATGTCCTGTTGTGTGTGTGTTTGGGTGTCGGTGTGGCAAGGCCTGTACTGGTGTGTGTGTGTGTTTGGGTGTCGGTGTGACAGAGCCTGTCCTTGTTGTGTGTGTTTGGGCGTCGGTGTGCCTGTCCAGAGCCTGTCCTGGTGTGTGTGTCTGGGTGTCAGTGTGGCAGAGCATGCCCTGATGTGTGTGTCTGGGTGTCAGTGTGGCAGAGCCTGTCCTAGTGTGTGTGTTTGGGTGTTGGTGTGGCAGAGCCTGTCCTGATGTGTGTACGAACACAGAAAAGAACCCCAGCACTCCAATCAGCTTCCAATCCTTAGGTTACTTTATTCAAAGAAAGCAAAACAAAAAAGCAACGTTTCGGCCAAACAGGGCCTTTGTCAAGCTCAAAAGGCCCTGTTTGGCCGAAACGTTGCTATTTTTGTTATGCTTTCTGTTTTTGTTTTGCCCTTTTTTCCTGCTAGCACCCAGCTTCCTGTGAGTTGAGTGCTGAACAGTTTCTTCTTTTTTAACTGTCCTGGTGTGTGTGTTTGGATGTTGGTGTGGCAGAGCCTGTCCTGGTGTGTGTTTGGGTGTCGGTGTGGCAGAGCCTGTCCTGGTGTGTGTGTCTGGGTGTCGGTGTGGAAAAGCCTGTCCTGGTGTGTGTGTGTTTGGTTATCTGTTTCCTTAATTTACAGTAGGAACTATTTCATTTTTACTTATCCAGAGATAAAACACCCTCCTGAATTTGTAGTAACTTCAGGGGACAAAACATAGTGAAAAGATAAGGTATTGTGTTATTTACTCTATAATATTTATTTCAAGGATTAGTCGTACTAAATTGTGGCTTCAGGCTTCCCATGTTGAATTACCAAGTATTATGTATATGTATGTACATATGTTTGTTCATAAAAATGGGCTCCTCAATCTGAAATGCCCGGGCCTATTTTTTGTCCCAGTCCGGGCCTGGTGCCAGTGTATATGTGGAGGGGGCAAGGGGCCAATGTACTTAACTTGGCCCATGGGACAGAAGGTGCACACCCTCCCCTGATGGCTTCTGTTATTAAACACAAAACCTAAGCCAAATTAGTCCCACCTAATATGACATTTGATTGTGAATGCTGGTTCTGTCCTTTTTGTCCTTCCAAGAGCTGTTTGATTTTCTTTTTATTATATCTATCTTACTAGCAACACAACTATTTCACATTTTGTGTAACTCATATAGCTCACTATGTGTCGTCATAATATGACAACCGTTGGATCATCTCCTTTGAATGTGTTTTTTCCTTTCTCTGATTCTTGGAGACACCTTCCTCCTCAAGCACACTACTCCATCACAATAACAGGTAATTACTAGAACAATGTTGACATATCAACCTGGGGAAACATCATATACTTGGAAGCTAACTGTATATTTTAGTGGGATAATCAACCGTCAATCTTTTATACAGTTTATTATTTTCTATTTTCTATAAAAAGCCCCCACTTCAAAGTCATCATTGTCCCTGTTTCGATAGCTTACCAAGGAAAATGACTGCTGCTCACATGTTAGAAACTCATGTCCACATGTCAGCTCTTCTTCCAAGTTCTGCTTTGAATTTCAGCAGTGCAACTACACTTCTCTTCCACCCACCCTTGTGTTTTTATACATTTTTGTAATACAGGAGACACCTCCTGTATTCTAGTGGGGGGACAGGAAGGTATTTGTCTACTACAGAATCAATCTGACTTCCACTCCCTATTTTTTTTGTCCACGTCAGAAGAGATAAGGGTGTCCCTGTGGTTACTTAGATTTTGAGTATAATGTCAATTGTTAATTTCACCTTTCCTTAAATTTTTATTTCTCCCTCTGTTCCTTATGATAAATAATTGTTATTTTGTAATTAGGAAATGAAGCATTTGCTTATGTAAGCGTAGTTATGATGTTAGAGTAGTTATGTTAATCACATTTAATAGTGTAAAGTTTACTGCATGCATTGAGAACGCCCGTGGTTTCTCAGAGGTAATTATTATGGATACATATGCAAAGTCTAACTTGAAGTGTGCAATTAGTTTCGTTAATGTATTCTCTCTCTTTCTCTCTCTTTTTGTAGAAAATAATCCTGCATCAGCATGTTTAAATATTTATTTTCATGTTTTCCCAACTTATGTTTGTATGTAGAGTTTGAATAGCTGTTGAGACCTCTTCCCCATTGGAAGTATCACAAGCATATGTTAGTAATAGATTCTTCATGATTGATGCATTATATAATAGGATTTAGTGGAAATATCCTTTCTTGGATTCTGATACTCTTTTCAAATATCTTACAAGCAATGAGTGTGGTGGCATTTGTATGAATGTAAGAATCAACACCAAAAAGTGTATCAAATGAATACAGCTTCCCTTCCTAATATCGGGACATTTTGCATTACCAGTCATTGAGGATATGGACACTTAAATTATGAATATTGTTGGGGAGATATATGGGGACATCATATTTTGGATGTGTATATATATATATATATAACATGAAAATCTGATGGCTTTTACTTCAGGTGGTTTCTGTTGTCTACTAAACATGATAATTCTGGATGTTCTCACACCAATCAAAACAAAACAATATAAAACATTATCGTTGAAAATAATAACTACCAAATTAATGTAAATAAAAGAAAATACACTACCCAAATGCACAGCCGCAGTCCAAAGAAAGCCCCCTCCAATGCTTGTACAAGACTTTAACAAAGAAAATGGGGCGCTAATGCAGAGGTGAAAGAGAAAATGGAAAAAAACCAATGGTGTAATATGTCAAACAGTGTGACAATATCTGCTAAGTGTGGTTTAATACCCTCACAAACAGACTTGTGCAATTGAGTTCATCTGTAAAAAGCCTTTACTCATAATTTACTCATAATTTCCAAAAATATAAGAGAAAGAAACACCAATGGCGCAGCATCTTCACAAATAAACAGCAATTACATATCTAAAGCACTTACAGAAGTAATTTGTGCAAACAGCACAGTGTAAACAATCCACTCTGAAGTCCTTCAATGAAGTTCTTTAATAAAGTGCAAGATATTTTGGTAGGATACTTCCATAAAGTGCAGAAGCAAAGAAATAAACAAACAAGAATAAATAAATCAATAAGTAAATAGCGTCGAAAATATAAAAATATGTCCTCAATACGTTTCGTCACCAAAGGGTGAAGAAACGAATTGAGAACGCAGCTGTTTTTCCCAAAGTCAACCAATAAACTGACCTGAAATACTGTAACCCACAGGCTTGAGGTACTGGGTTTTCTGCCCACCAGACATGCCTCGGATTAGACACCATGTCTTGGCAAGGGTATGTGTCTACAATAGTGACTATGAAGCAACATATACAAGCTTAACAAACAACAAAAAAAAGCAATGCAGACAGTTAAAGTTGACCTTCTCATATACTTTTCTTTTTAACTCTGTTTATTGTGAAATATAAGTATTACAATTATTGATATGCTTATTAAAATGAATAGCTTCAATGTCACCAATGAAGGCAGCATTTAATATATTGTTGAGTTTTGAGTCTCAATTAGTTAAACCATTTTAACCATTTCATTTAAAACCTTTGTACGTTTCATAGGCTAGTTACATAAATTCATAGTTCCATAGGAGATAAATTGGTTAGCACTTCTGCTGATGGGGTTCGAAATGTACTTTATATAGTAAGTGATAAATTATTCCTGACAGCAGATGAAGTGGGGAATTTTCTGATTTGTTTTACTCAAGTGCTATCAAATTAACGAAGGCTATTTTTATCCTGGAATCCTCTATTCAGCTGCCAATGTGGTTCCTTTTCCCTAATTGAATGAAAGTATGTTATAGCTTTAGGGTATTTTAAGATTTTATATATATTTTTCATATAGAAATGTGTTTGAAAGCAGAATGTGTTACCTTTGTGATTCTATGCATTTTATTTTGACCTAATATGGGGTAGAAGTGAAAAAAAGAAGCAAAGTGCCAGTCTCATAAATCAAGATTGAAATTCCAACACTATTCTGGAAATGTGGTCTTCATGCTAAAATACCTAACATGATTCAGTATTTTTTATGTTTTAAAAAATATAGCTACCTGAAAATAGAATTGATTTATCTTATGGACACTTTAGAAATATAAATGTTTTCTGCCTTGGAATAATATACTTATTTGAAATATAATTCATTATTTTATGGTTATTTAAGGCAAATATTTAACCTTACTAATTCTCCTAGTTATATAGAAACATATAAAATGATGAGCCAATCATGGTGAGTGCATTCTGGTAAGTGTTACACGTACATGGTTAGCCATACTGGGGATGCATATAGTGGGCTGTCGGCCAGTGGCCCACCAGCCTCTGTGTGCCAATTGCGAGTCTGGAAATGGTGGCAATATTGCGTTATGATATCTGATGAACTGCTTTGCAAACAGTCTAAAAAACTGCTCAACTGTTATAAAGTAGAGACTTTTTTAATGAGAAGTTAATTCTGTAAATTATTTCAAGGCAACAGATTTCAACAAAATGTTGTAAGCCTTCAAGGATACAATTATTCCATCCTGTGTGAAAAATGCATGATTTGGCTGATGACTATTTTTAGATAGAACATCAAGTACCTAATACAAGCCATGTGATGACATAAAATGCTGTTTGTTTATGTAATAAATGTATCTCTTGGAGGGGAGAAGTAACTTTTTAAAGAAGGAAATCAGAAAGTACTTTTTTCAGAAAAAAAATAAGCAGAGATAAAACAGAATCTAAACACCTGATACACTTTATTATGTTGCAAATTATGTAACTATTTCGCATGTGGTTTTGAAGAAATAGCAAATGTACATTATAACTGAATTTGTGGTGGTGTAGAAGACCCACTGAGTAACTGCTCACAGGAAAGACTTTTTTCTATAAAAAAAAAAAAAATAACATGATCGACAGTTTAATGCCTCAGGCAGTTTCGCCAAAGAAGGATGCATACAAAGGGCTTTGTGAGTACTTATATATAATATGCATTCTTAAAAAAGCACCCTCGAGGAACCTACAGCTCCAGAGCTGCATCTCCTCGCCTCTTCCATCATCAGACGATTCTTGACACTGATTGGCTGCTTGAAACAGGCAAGTGATTACATTGAAAGCAAAGGGAGTGCTTTCGTTGCACTTGCTGATGTTCGCTGAGCCAGGACTGGAGCTGACTGTCGGTGCTTAAACAATGTGCCGGTAAATGTGTTTAGCTGAACACGACTCCTGCACAAGAAATAGCAAGGGGGTGGGGGAAAGGGGCAAATGTATATCGAAGGATTCTGCAGAATACCTCAATGCATTTGTAATGGTGACACCATGTAAAGTGACCTCTCAGATATCATATGCATTAAAGCACGTATGATGACTGGTGTGTCCCTTTAAGTGAGGGGTTTATATTCATTGTAACATCTGGTGAGTTAAGTGCAATTCCTACTTCTATTCTTCTCATTTGGAGTACTCTAAACCAGTCTATGAATGAGAAGTCAGAGGAGAGGTGGTTTCTTGAGTTACAGTCATGGGAAGCGGTTGAGTATTTATCGGGATAGAATAGGAAGCAGTCTAGCTGTGCCCTATTAGCAATCTGAGTGGGTAGATTATGAGAAGCAGCCTGGGCTGGAACACAAAAGGAGCTTGGCTTTCTAACAATAAAATCAGCTGTTGGATGGTGAATTGTGCAGAATTCCAATGTTTTTCAGGGTAAAACAATTTACCACAATCTACAATAAACTCTAAAGACATATATTAACCACATATGAATATTAAATCAGGTCTGTCACTTTCATTGATGTGCAATGGGATTTGTATAGGACCTTTTAGTAAATATATTTTTAGACCTACCATATGAATGTCCTGTTCCCTGCGTCTATGTGATAATACCTCCTCATTACATTTCCCTGTTGTTAAGTTGCTGATTGTAGTTGATTGTGCTGAGTGTGCTGATTGTAGTTTCAGGCAGCCTGTGTAAGAATTTGGTTATAAGAATGTACAGCAATACAGGACATGCAGTTGACTGGTTATACAAGTATTATCACCACTTGCCATCTATGTTAGCTTATCCCAAGTATAATAATGTCTTGTTTTTAAATTAAATATCTCAAAATCATTTAAATGTGTTGAATAAATTAACATTAGGTCATTTTGATAAACTATGTTATGCTGAAAGTTTAAAGATGAAAATACCCTTTTTATATGTATATTAATATCTTGTAACTAAGCTGTCGGTATCAGCATTGTGAATGTTAAAGCATGTTGATAAATTAATGGTATAGGAAGATGTGTTGTTGAGACTTAATTTTCCTGACAGATGGTCTGGGTATTTTCTCTGTCTTTGTTTTTCCACCCACCTTTACTTTCTGCTGTGAATTTGAAATTGTCCTCTTTGATTTTTCACACACTATTTTTTTTTTATTCATAACATTAGTTTATATAAGTAAAGTCTAAGAGAGAACTAGTATTGTATCATGCCATGGTTGTAAACAGGGCCTGTCTTAGTACAAGGCTGCCAAGGGCTCCTTGATCAGGGAGGCCCAGCTGCTGGTGGAACAGGGCTGGATGGCGTGATCATGGATTTCCCTCTAAGTGGCCCATAATGAAGAAAGCACAAGGTTTTTCATACAGACCTCTGTTTCCCTGCTCCCTCTCAATGTGTGCATGTGATTGATGAGCACTGCTAGGGAGCACCAAAACAGAAGTCTATATGAACAGATCTCACACTTCTACAAGAAGACCGAAAAGGAGAGGAAGAAGGGTAAGAGATGGGGAGAAAGGGGAGGGATGAAAATGAGAAAAAAGAGAGATGGGAGACAGAATATAAAATGAGAAAGAAGATAGACAAAGAAAAAGAGTATGTGTAGGTTTTGAAAGCATGTGGCTGCAAAGACCAATGTAGGCCAAAATGTTTGTGTATAATAGCAAGCATGAATCTGCGTGTTAATGTATGTATGGGTAGGTGTGTGTATGGGTAAGCATTTGTAAGGGCGGCATATATGTGTGTATTTTCACAGTCTATGCATTACTATTGCTGTTTTGGGCCTATATGGAATAGACTGATTCGCACATGTTTAACCCAGGGGCACTATCTAGTCCTTCGCTGAGTCTAGCTCTATGAAAATGTCTGCCATGAACCATGTCCAAGCTTATCTTGTATGTGTGTTAGTGTGCAATGCTAGAGTGTGTGGGGTTTCAAAGTATGGTGTTAGAATGAGTATACATGTTAGGGGGTCAGTGTACAGTGTTAAACTCTGTGTGTCAGTTTGTGTGTGTGTTTTTGGGGATGTCAATATTTTGGGGATAGTTTGGAATATCAATTATCGTATGTTTATAATGGAATTTTTTTTTGCATACATTATGCGCATTAAACTCGATTCCATTAAACTTAAGATACCATTTAAGATATCATTTATCCTTAATGTTGTGAATAGGACTTCAGGCACAGAAAATCTTTGGTCTTAGGGGATCTTGTTGATAGTAGAGGAGGACATACCACAGGTCCATCCAGCCCCTGCAGAGCAAGGTAGCTGGCTTCTTTGGGCATAAGTGGGCACTCTGAGATTGGCCCTAATCATCTGTTAATGTCATTTTTTTATTTTAGCATTTAACATACCCAAGGTGTTAATACTGCTGGTTTATATTTTGCTACATGACTTGGTTCTGTCATATAATAATTAGCACAAGGGAACATATATCATATATCTTACCTGGAAAAACCACTCGGCCCTGCTAAACTGTGAACATGTTGGGTTCATAATTTAAAAATACAAACCTCCTTTTTCAATATGCTGTCTTGGGCCATGTTACATTAGACATACAGCAAAGGTAATAAAAAAAATAAACTTGTTTCTTCTTTTATTAACTTTTTTTTAAAGCACCAGGGCCGGCCCTACAATGGAGCCGACTGGGGCAATTGCCCCAGGCGGCACTTTAGAAGGGGCGGCACTTTGCCGCCCCAATCGCTTTTTTTTTTTTTTTTGAAGCGGAGGAGAGAGAGAGGGGCACCGAGTGGTTTTCGCTTACCCGCTCGGCGCCCCTCTCTCTCTCTCCTCTGCGGCGAGTCTCCCTGTTCGGTCTCAGTGCCGGCTTGTAATGCAGAGCGCAGGAAGTGACGTCAATTTCCGGCGCTCAGCATTACAAGCCGGCACCGTGGCAGAGCAGGGAGACTCGCCGCATGACTGTTTAAAGGTAAGTACCGGGGGGTAGATTATTGGTCGGCGAAGTTTAAAATGCCTCATCGCCCCCCCCCCCCCGGCGTCGGCATTTTAAACTTCGCCTCAGGCGGCGTTAAGTCTTCGGCCGGCCCTGTAAAGCACATATACATTTTTATCACATTGAACATCACTGAGCTCATTTTAAAGGGTCATATTAAATAAAAAAAATTGTTGTCCAATAGGTATTTTTATAATGCCATTGACACATGATAATACCTTTTTTAGTGGTATTTAAGAAGGCAAACCAAAGAAAAAAATGCTGAAAGAAATTTATATTCGGAGCGTTTCAGTGACTCCATTTTTAATTAAATGTACACTGTCAGTCTGGGTGATCAATGGTCCTACAGATCACATACCTACGGCTGCTGATTCTTTGTCCCCCTCTGACATATTTCCCAATTTGTGCATTTAGTATGACATCATTTTCACTTGCCACATGTTTTAAGTGTTGTGTTACTTTAATACAGATAACATGATCACCTAAGCAAAGTGTTTATTGTGTCAATTAGTTTGGTATATTAAGCCATAATAAAACTGTGATAACCCAATCTTTCCACTCACTGTATAAATTTTAGAGAGAGTGTAAAAGCATTCGACCATTCATCGTTTCATGACATTTTGAGCATTTACCTTTCCGGCAAACATCTATGGTTGTTTATTCATTCTCAGATAATTTACTGAGAATGGTTCGATAGATCTCATTGCCACATTTATTACAAGCGACAGCAGATGGGGAAACTCAATTTCTAAAAAGTTTAATGTCTAGCGTCTTAATTGCAGTTTATTTTGCCCCTAAACAACACAAGCAATACTTTTAATGCAAAATAAGTACTAAAATACATATTATGATCTGACAAAGGAAAGTAAGATTTTTAGTGCAGAAATGTTAAGGCATAAACACTGGCAACTTTCCCTACAGCTCTAAAAAAAACCAGAAGATTGAGAACAAAAGATAATAAATGGTTGAAAATGGGTGGTTGCTGGGTTTAAAGTAGAACGGGATGTATGTGGGATTGGGAAGAACACCTCCATGGTCCTCCTCATGCATTCCATGACACCTATAAAAACAGGTTTTATATGTGCCTTTTGGTTAATCAAGATCCAAAGCAATGGGAGAACTATACTAACCATCAAGATATAACAGATTGCAGTTTCTATAGAGGACAAACTACTCCATCACATCTTAACTCTGTGGTTGTAAATGATCACACATGGCCAGAGATCAGTGTCTTGGATTCCAGAAATCTTTTAGCACAGAACCTTTGTGGAATATTGTAGAAAATGTGTGTATGAGGTAGCTAAATCACATATTATCATACTTGAAACATAAGCAATTATTGGAAATTGTCATGACAGATATGTAGTCACGGAAAGTCAAACTGCCCTATAGCCATTGTGGTTTTCTCCCACCGTAGTCTTTCCTTAGCCCATGTTTGTGGCTCATAGATAACCTGCGGTATAATTTTATGATGATTTTAATTGGAATATGTAATATTATTATCCAAAGCTGTTAAGAAGAATTAATCAATATGAGTTTATTTGTTTGCTGCTTTAGGTTACAATCATCCATCTGGCCTCTGCAGTATGCATTATACTGTGTGTTAATGGTCCAAAACATTAGTCATTGCAGTTCTATTCAGTCTAATTTATTAAGTATTTTTTTCTACGCAGTAGGTTTAATTAAATGCCCCACTTTAAGAGGTTTGAAATTCATGTTCAACACAAAGTACACATAAACACTAGTGCTTACAAAATATTTACCCAAGAAATATTCTAGCAAATGTACAATTACTATACATAAATGTAAGTATTAAAATAATTAAGTATTAAGCAGGAGCGGATTAAGAGCCTGGCCTCGGGATGGGTACTCACACTAACACATGCCCAGGACACAATAATATCTTCTAAAACCTCAAAAACAAAGGTGCAAAGATGAGGAAAATAAGAATTTCAGGGGTTCCCTGGACCTCAAACTACTTCTGCTGAGAGGCTATTCCATAAATACACATTCTCTCAAGAAAGAAAATGTTCCTTACAATAGATAAAACCTTTTTTTTTTTACATTAGATCACTGCTTTATCCCATTCTTTAACCTCAGTAGTCAAGCGAGGATTATATTACATGTTAGGGCAACTGAGTGAGGCAACATTAGTTTTCTTTTTTAGCCATTTGACTAAAATATTAAAACTAGTAAATTGAAGTACGCAGATTTTTACTTTTATTTAATGTAAGAAAGCTTTAATTAACATCAGATTAGGCATATACCTCTTGAATCTAATAAAATCTAATCTAATAAAAGCTCCTGAATCTAATAAAGGACTGGTTCATGTTTGAGTCTTTAGAGCAGATAAAACAGACAGACATGATGATCTGAATGGGGCTGATCTTCTGTGAAATTCTTTATGTTCCTTTACAAAAAAAAAGAAAGAAAAAGGAAAAATTCCAGGGACACTTTGCCACCAGGAAGGTACCTCTTTCCACAGTACTGGGTGTTGGAGATGAACATACACTTTATGGGCAGGGCAACAAATGTTATAAACTAATACATATTATAAAAACTACCTAACAGAGCATCATTAACATTCACGTGACAATTAAACATTTAAGTACCTCTAAGGAAAGTTTTGCATTAAGTTTCTTCTACAGATAAGCAGGTATTATATTATATTATTTCAGACAGTTTTCATTGCAGGGACTGTGTACATTACACATGCTCCATATCCTCTCTCCTGTCACTTACTTCTCTGATGCCTCCCTCTCTGCAACTGTACACAGCTGTACAAAGAGATCATAGGAGACCAAACAGCAGCTGGAGAAGGTGAGTGAGCAGGTAGGGGTAGGTACATGGCAAGGTGGGAGGGCAAGGATACAGTAAAGAAAATAAGAACAGGGGCACAGAGATACCTAGACCTAGAGGGTACAGGGTACAGACAAGAATGAGGGAGAGGTCTGGGGGCCCAGAGAGAAAGAGATTTATTTTTGGTCAACAAATTATTTCTGAATAAAAAAGCCCTCCAATTTTTTTTCTGTACTAAAAATTAGCAAAAAATGAAACAACAGACCCTCGCACTAACAGAACCAAACACTCATCACTAACACTCTATTAGGTACACCTGTTTACTTGCTTGTTAACACAAATAGCTAATCAGCCAATTACATGGCAGCAACTCAATGCATTTAGGCAGGTAGACGTAATCAAGACAACTTGCTGGCGTTCAAACTGAGTTCCGGAATGTGGAAGAAAGGGGATTTAAGTGATATTAAATGTATCATGGTTGTTGGTGACTTTGTGTCCTTTATATAACATTAGATGTATTGTTGTTTAACCCCTGCTGCACTGTTTGACTTTATTCCCTGACCACCCCTTTTTTCTTTGTATTGTTTCATTTTATACAGATTAACATACCCAGACACACGTGATATCATATCCAAACACACACACAAACCCAGACATACACCTTACCATAACCAGATAAACACAAACCCAGAAACACACACATGCTAACATAACCAGACACACATACATACCCAGGCACATATACATACCCAGACAAATGTGCTAATATACCCATACACACTAACATAACAGGCATATAACCTCCCCCACACACATGCCTAGATACAATACATTAACATAACCAGACATACCCAGACAGACACACCCAACACACTTACACTGTTGCCGTCCTACTCCTGCTCAACCCCATCCCCTCCTTAAAAACTAGGGGCATAAAGAGTCTGTGACGTAGTACCTCTTTATCACTACTCAGAAAGCATCCTGCTTGCTTTCTTGGGGGGGGTGTATCTGCGCCTGGAATTATGTGGTTATTGGTTATTTGAATTATGCAGCAAATTGTGGTGCTATGTGTGTATGACATTCTCAATATAGATATAATATATAGATAGAAATCGTCCTTTTAGGGATGGGGGTGTAGTTGGTTTGAACAAAAAAAGAAAACAGCATTAATAAACTATAATGCATCAGTGTGAGTGAATATTGTATGAATAAAAACAGTAACAGCAATAAAATGAAACATCATGTGTACTCAACACTTAAGCACCCCCGTTTGAAAAGTCTGAAGCGTGGAGCTAAGTGGCTTCCATAGTGAATGACCAACATTCAATAACATTTTATTAAACCAGGAAAATGTTGCCATGATGCTTGGTTCCTGCAAATTTTACATTCAAATTTACCTTAATCAAAACATTCATCTTCATTGTAATCATATATCAGATATGCTACTGAAAGTTCATGAGTGATAACGTTTTAATCTTTGACTGATGGTGATAGGAGAGCATCCTCTAACTTGAATCATTCCTAGAACTGTTTAATGCATAAACTTTTCCCAGAGTTAGTTAATTAATCATGAGCAGTTTTGTCTTACTCAATTTTTTAAGGGAATATTTTATTATCACATGGAAGAAAAAAAAAACACAGAAAGTGAAAACCCTCTTAAATATTAATGTATTGTTTTTTATAGCACAATGAATGAAATGACCAATCATTGTGTCTTTCATGCTAAAGAAACTTAATGAAAAAAGGAAACATATTTCATCTTATACAGTATAAACTGCAACTGTATTTGTTACTACAATCTTGTTGTAATTTGTATTCCTTTTTATATTGAAGGCTTTACATATACAAAGCTAATAGAATGGCTTTTGTCATTGACTTGGTTACCTGTCCCTGTTTCATTATCACTATGGATCTTCCTTTATACAGATTGTCTACACTGTCAGTTTTCATCTATTGGAAATTCATGATAAGGTAGGTCTATTATTTCTGTTTCTGACAGTTGTTTATAGGTTATATTAATATACTGTACCTTCTAGCGTGTATTTCTCTTCCTTCTTCAAAAGCAGTTTTATTTATTGAATGGTACCAACCCCACCTGGAACCCCAGGGGGGGGGGGTTCAGAATATGCCCAAGCCCATTGCCCATGGAAAGTATGGCAGAGTGATGATGTTCCTGGGGGAATGCAGGACCCAGGACAAATTAAATATACTGTGTGGCCCTTGACTGCTCCATGGATAATTCTGATGTCCGGAAGTTACAGGGCTTTATTAGTGGTCTGAATACAATGTCCGGTAACTGCATGGGCTGATGGGGTATTCCTCCCAGCAGGTGCATGATGGTCAATACAGATACACTCGCAATGCTAAATGTTAAGCATGATCAGAGTGTGCAACTCAACTGCTTGTCTTCCCATTATGGACAGACCTAGCCATTAGGCAGCATTTACACAACCACTTGATCTCCCTATCCAGTTATAGGATCTCTATGAAGTTCCTTTTGCAAATGACTACTCTAAAAGTCAAGATAAGCCAATATGGAATAGTGTAAATATATACCACTCCACTGTGATTGAGATATGCATAACATGTCCCTAGTCCTTGAAGGTACAGTTTCATAACTAAGTTACACTTGTTTATTCTGTCTTTTTGCTGAAGTATTAGAATTTATTCAAATCAAAACTTACTCCACAAGCCTATAATAGCCCTGAATTTGTGCGAGCATAATCACTTAACAAGCACTAGCGGTGGAGAATTAAATGAAAATCCTTGCTAACAAAATTGCATGCAAACTGTTACAGATAAACCAGGGAAACATATGAAAATCATATTGTTCTCGTGTAGTTTCGGTTAATTGAGAGCTTTTTGCCCAATTCTGTCGGCATCCTGAGATAAATATTCCATTGAATATATCAGTACAAGCACAAGGAAGCTAGAGGCTGGAAGCTGTTCTAGCTCTCCTTATCAATTCATTCATTAGTGTGGAGGTGGGTGTATGGGAGATATTTATAACCAAGCCTAGTCTTTCATCTTCTTATATTGGATTTTTATGCGAAAAGGAGGGAAGAAGATGATTAATGGTGGAAGACTAAATTTATGTGTTTTGCTAAAATTTAGCAAAACAATTTCTATATTATTCTTACTATATACATATTAAAACAGTATTGGTATAAAAATAAATCTCATTTTCATAGGTTACATGCCTATCTATTTGGCAATCACTAATCTCATGCTCAGGAAAATTATAGGTGATGCTTAATATATAGAACTCATCCCATGAACCATGAGTTAACTTAATAGTCAGAAAAATCCTTTTATTAGGATGATCATGGATTTCTGTGTAAACCTCTCTATATAGTTTAAAGAACCAACTTTAAAAGACTGTAAATTCAATATGATGTTTATCTACAGTCTCTTAGCAGTAAGTTGTTAGATTTAACAACAACAGTAAGGCTACTTAGATTTAGAAAACTTTTAGAAAATAACATAATTTCAATGACCATTGGATAACCCATGTACCATAATCAAGCATCAATTTTAGTAATTTACATGCGTTTCACTCAAGGGAGGAACAGAGGAGAGATGTGTTTCCCAACTTGACCACCAAGAAATGATGGGACATTTCTGTTAATTATATAATCAATGCTATTTGGTTTGGGATACTACAATTAAAGATCTTCCAGCTACATTTTGCTGAAACAAGATGGGTTCCTGCAGAAAAGTATGTGTTGAAGTTTTGAGAGCATGCATCAAAAAGTTCAAACCAGGAGAGACAATAACTTCTGTACAGACCTAGCCAGTGGCTATGCTTATTGACCAAGTTACTGATGTAAACAAAAATGCTTCACAAGAAAAATCCCAAGGGTTATTAAAGATGCATAGTATTTTTCTGCAAATACCTTTTGGCTGCAGAATATTGGTTTGACTCCTGTGGCTTGCGGTGCCACTCAAGGCATACCTGATGTACTACCTGCCAAATCAAAAGACACACATAGGTCAGCGGTACTTGGGGGAAATGATGAAACAAATTAAGACAGAACATGCTTAAAATGCATTGATTTTAAACGTAACAAGTTGGTGTAATTGGGAACCAATTTCCTCCTTAAGCACAATGAAAGTAGTGTGTTTTTCAGATGAATTGCGGTTTGTATGCTTTCCAAATAATTCTTTATCTGAAGAATTTCCAACTTTAAGTAGACCTTCCTGCTAAATAATACACAAATGCATCCCTAGATTTGTATAATGGCGTCTAAGACAGGAAACCCATGGTGCATATCAACAAACTATGGAATTAATACCATACTCATAATGTTTTAGCTTCCAGACTAAGCTGAGAAAATGTCCTGCAGGGTTGAAGATTTTTATTGTAAAGTTTTTATATACAATCTTATACTTCTAAAATTCCGATTATAATTCTGGCAATGCAGAGACAGTAGAGAATATATGTGGCTATGTTTTGCTATTATGTTCTTTGGATGACATTACCCATTTCACCTAGAATGTAATTATCAACTATTATATCTACTATATGTCCATTTAGTAAGAATTTTAAATGTAATAAATGATTAATTGTAATATCAGTTTAGTAGATTTAGGATTTTATTCACTAAAGGGAAAATTGGCATGAGAATTGTCTTTCAAATATTTCACTTCATTAGGCGATTGTGCAATAGTTGATGTCCTGAAAGTGCGGCCATTTTGCTCTCTGGCGAACCACCCAAATTGCGTCGCTCTCGCCGACGTTCTTTCCCTCAATTGGAGTATCCAAGGAGAGGACATCAGCAAAAGCATTGTTGTTTTCGTTGAATGAGAGTGTGAGAGAGTTAATGAGAGTGAATGAGAGTTAATGTGGGCACGGGGCCATAGTTTTTACTTTGCTTTACTTTGTTTTTGTCTTGTATCTGTCCCTATGGAATTCCATACCATGTATCTTATTAGATGATGTTGCACATTGTATTCATTGAAGAAGGATATTTTCCCCAGGATATAAATACATATTCTATTCATATACATGAACATAAATAAAAGGGAAGACATATCAGTGATGCTTCACATGAGTATGAACATTGACAGCAAAGGCTTACACGTGAATCTACTCAATTTAAGACCACAAACTGCAATTTCATGGATGACTGAGAGGTCCAATATTTCATAGAATTACAGCCAGATACTAATCATAGCACTTCGATGAGAAGCATAGAGGAAGATAAGTCGATTTCGGAAATCCTAGATTAAAATAATCTTGAGTTAGAGACCCAATTTATATTTACACTATGAGAACAGCACTGCATTTATGATTCCTATGATCTATTTTCTCTCTATTATCTCTCAGCTCTGGATATGATTGGCTGAGCCAGCCTTTGTAAGGGTAGAGGGAAAAAAGTGAGAGAACAGATTGTTATGCTGGTTTTGCTACACTCTGCCATAGGTATCAGCATCACTGAAGAAAAAAAAACTCAGACTTTTAAAACAAATGTCTTTAAAAAATGCACTTACTGATCTGAATAGCAATGCCTTGAATGGCATTATAAAACAAAACAATTATTCCTTTTAAGAGAATGTTAATAAAAACATGTTTTTATTACATTCATCTCCATAGCAAACATTCCAAGAACAAGTTAACTTTATGGTGTTTTGTTTTCTGAACAGAAAAAACCAAAGTATCAAGCAGACCATAAGCATAATGTATATATGATTGGATTAGACCAGCAGATGGAGCTATATCTTAGAATAAAGTAACTGTACTTTTCATAGGTTTTTTAATGAAATATAAGACATGGGATAATTCAGAAAGAATTCCAATCAGATATAAACATGTCCAATAGATATTATGCATTAAAAGTGATTGTAGTGTACAGCAGAGCCATAACTTCCTCAAAGCAAGAGGGATAGCCAGAAGATGACCAACAAATGTGGCATGGGCTGCTCTGACTTAAAGATTTTTGGCCAGTGCCTGAAACTTTGATTGTTTTATTGTTATATTGCAATTTCACATATAGCAACTATAATTTCTCTAGTGAAAACGGCTGGAGCCATTATGTGTTCTCTTGATATGTTTTTATGAATTCCTTTTCTGTTAAGATGTTTTGGATGGGACTAGATGGTATGCATTGAACATATTCTCTTCCATATTAGCTTTTGGCTAAATTGTTATTTGGGACGACCTTTCTGAAATTACCTCCTGGTCTCAATGTTGCCAACTCTGGCCTGTGGGCAACTACCCCAGGTACTGCACATTTGCAATGCTCCTCTGCCTCAATGTTTATTCCCTTAGCTTCTGGAAGCAGAGGGGACATCAGTGCTGGAAACGACCTCTTACCACACCATAAACACCAAGATCCTGAATTATGATTGTGAAGAAAAGTTTGAAAAGTGTTCTTATCACCATTGCAGCCAATGAGATGTTTTCTCATTGAGCTGCTGTGTGGTTACGTCTCATTGAATTTGCACACTACTGTCCAAGGTGCTGAAAATATCTGTAGTTTAAAAGCCAGGGTGCTAAATGTATCATTTACACTCTCATGCTTATGTGTGTGGGTATGTTAGTGTGTGCCTGCCAGTGTGTTTGTGTCTGGGCATGCCAGTGTGTGTGCCTGGATGTTATTGTGAGTGGGTCTGGGTATGTTCGTGTGTTTCTGGGTACGTTAGTACATGTGTTTATTAGTGTGTCTGTGTTTGAAACCAGCTACTGAAGCTGACGAGTTCCTTAAAAAGGAATAGTAATTTGGGTTAGATTTTTCTTCAGTTCACTCACTTTGCATTTTGTTAAATAATAATACAATATTAGCATGGTGTATTTGTTTAAAGCATTCTTACTTTAAAGCATTTCACGCCTGTCTAAAATGTTTGCAGAGTAATGTATATATATATATATATATATATATATATATATATATATATATATATATATATGAATATATATATATATATATATGAATATATAATATAGATTATATTGACAAAAGTATTGGGACACCCCTGTTAATTATTGAGATAAGGGTTTGGGCTAGGCCCAGTGAATGAAAATCTTAATGCTTCAGCATACCAAGACATTTTGGATGATGCTATGCTTCCAGCTTTGTTGGAATAGTTTGAGGAAGGCCCTTTTCTATTCTATTATGACTACTCGAGTGAACAAAGCAAGCTCCATAAAGGCATGGTTGGATGAGCTTGGTGTGAAAAAACTTTGTGACCGCACAGAGACCTGACCTAACTCCATTAAACACCTTTGGGATGAGCTGGAACAGAGATTCTGAGCCGGGCCATCTCGTCCTACATCAGTGCCTGACCTCACAAATGCTCTACTGGATAAATAGGAAAAATGTACTCTGCCCTGCTCCTACGCCTCAATGTCCTTCCTTACTCTGGGGGATCAATTATTGTTCTTTTTTTCTAATATGGGGAGGGGATTAAGTTGTGTGGCTTGATGTGTCTGTTTGTCAATGTCTGCCCTGAACCCTGCCTTTTCTAATATTAGGGTGAACGTAATCCTGTACAGTTTGGATGTGTCTGTCTGACAGAGAATGCCCTGTCTTGGCTCTGCCCTGTCCAAGCACCTCCTTTACTCTGGAGAATCAATTCTTGCCTTTTTTTTTCTTATGTGGGAGAGGGGATACAGTCTTGTGGCGGGATGTGTCAGGCCAAGT
The DNA here is from genome assembly GCF_027358695.1 of Spea bombifrons. Lineage (NCBI taxonomy): Eukaryota > Metazoa > Chordata > Amphibia > Anura > Pelobatidae > Spea > Spea bombifrons. The sequence goes on along the minus strand of NC_071095.1, from coordinate 40,382,086 downwards.
TCAAGTTTTACCCACCTCTAATTGCAGCTATTTCATGCTTTTATCCAGTCACATAAACATATGCCCTTAATACATTTGCAGTAACATTTAAATCACTAACCCCCTTAAATGGTTCAAGGGCTCACTGCAGGACATTAAACACATAGAGAAAGGTCGGATGGAATTAAGTTGTGAAGAAATGTAATGGAGCGTCTCTTTGTTTGCTTACAAAAATATAATTGAAACATGAATTTTACTTGACAAACCCGGATTTCTTAAGTCACTCCAATAGACGCTAGTCAATAAGTTGACACGTCTGTCAAGCGTAATCTCCTACTTTGACATTTCTGCTGTGATCCTCATATTTGTTTCGGGGAAAAATATCCTGAGCTCTATAGTTCCAGATAATAAACATTGTTGAATCCAGCAACTGTCTCCCCAACTCTCTGCTTGGGAATCATGTGGAATAACAGTTTATATGACAGCTGTAGGCACAGGAGACGCTAGAATCAACTAGTCCCATTTCATACAATTGCTGACTAATATAAATTTTAAAAATAATAAAAAAAACACGTAACTACTCTTATAGTAGAGCAGTTAAGTGTTTTTTTGTTTGTTTGTTTTTTTTTTTTTAATAACCAAACCCTGAACCAAAATGAACACTTTTATGGAAAATTTGAATCTATAAAAATATTATTTTGCATAAAAGTATTAATTCACAAGAAAATGAGGTTTTAACCAAAAGGCATTTGTACAAGGTCAAGTAATACTTTTTGAAAACTGTGGCATTTTTGCTGTATTCCAAAATCTCTACCTCAGAACTTCCTAAAGTGGCTTTGTGAGTGCTGCCATACATAGGGACATGGCCAGTGGTGCATGAGGCGGGGTTAGAGATGCATAGGGGCCAGACCACACCCAGGCTGCCTTTAAAGGGCTGGGAGTAGGAGGAGCCTAGAGAATGAGGAAAGTGACCCTGAGTGCCGGGAAAGCAGCGTTTCACCTGGAGGCTCCAGGTCAAACCCAAAGATTCCCATATCTCTGGAAACACAATGTCTTTTGTTGTAAACTCCTGTGATTCAGAACCTTTCTTTCTCTGCACGCTCTGCCTTTTAATAATGAAGTTTGCTATTCAATGTCTTTCTCACATTTTGAGCTTAAACAATGATATCCAAGTAGGATGTTGATCCCTGGAAAATCAAGTAACCTTTAGAGTGAGGAAGGCATTTATTTTCCTCTCTACGTGTACAACTGGCGATGGTTGAACTGAATGAAGTCTTTGTTTACCTTTCTCTGTGCAATCTGTCAAAGGTTAAACGTATGGGACTTCTCAACCTTCACTAATTATGTACATATTGGACCTATAGCCTTTTCATTCTTGAAGAGACAGCACGGTGACATTGTTAATTTCAAGATCCACATGGTAATGCTGAGTTCGGCAGGCATGCCCTTTAGCACAATTATTTAATTCAATAATGAATAATAGTTAGACATCTAAAGAGTATATTTATTGCATCATATCTATATGTATCTATTTGTGATTGTGTATTTCTAAGTATAAAGCTATGAAAACCTTTTACATTTCAAGTTAATTATACTGATATTATGAAAGGGGGTAAACAAGGTTAGCATACATTAGGACAGGCTGTTCCTGCCCTGGGGAGGGGGGAATCTAAACCTTGTGTATGGGACTCCAAACTAGCAAATAATATGTCAAAATATTTATCTTAATCAAAATTAATTCAATAGATTTAATAACTGGTGCCCTAGCTCCAGCTCTTTGTCTAGCCTGTGGCACTGAAAGCCTGAACCCAACTTGGAGAGATTGTGAGACTAAGGGTTAAATGGTGTTCCCGGGTATTAAAGTCAACTTCCATCCAACTACTGGATATGGCACCAATGCTAAAAGCAAATGAGGTGGAGAATGTGGGTCTACTACTATACCTTTTGACCCGCAGAATCAATGATAGCCAGTTGGACCCATTCTTTAGGTAAGATTCGGAAAGATTCACACAGTACTCACTATTGGTAGAAAATAAGGCATATAGCAGACAAATAATTTAATGTATGGGGAGTTTCATTGCCCAACCTGTTATGAATCTAAGTATGATTATTTGTGAAATATCCTTATTGCTGTTTATTTAGGAGGCTGCCATAATTTATTTTGAGTGTAGACAGACAATTATATGGGGAACGGGCATATGCCTAACCCAGATGTATTAACTGGTATGAAGAATTAATACTTCACAATGTTTTCTTGTCCTAAATCCGAAATGTATGGGGTGCATAGAAGGGGCTATATGACAAGCTGTCTGCCCTATGGGACAGAGCATAAAAGAGATTTTGGGGATACCGGGCATCAAATTTGTTAACTTGGAATATGTCATCCTGTTCAGAACTATATTTGTTAGCTTAATTGCCGGGGAATTCTTCAATTGTTCTAGACATGGAGAAAAGGAACGAGCATGTTGTATGCGGTTCCAGGAGACAAGACATGTCTTTTGTACATCATGGAACAGCTTTGAGCTGTGAAGCTCATTAATATCACTGACTCTGGTAGCAGAATGTAATCCTGCAGTTTGTTAGCAAAATCACACCTTTTCATTTAATCACACTTTGGTGCACCGAGAAATGTTTTCAGTTGGTGAAATAGATGACCCACCTGTGTTTTTAATTTAGCCCAATTGTATGTGTTGGGTTTTAATCATATATCTATTGTGTTTTGTTTCTTAATTTTTCATTATTTTTCAACATATTATCCTTCATCTGAAATGTAGTTCCTAGTTAACACAATTATAACAGAGATCTGCTGAAGAAATCCTATATTGCACTGTATACCAGAGTACTGCAACACAATATTGCCAACATTCTTGATAATCTGAATATTGTTAAATATTATTGAATGAAGAAAAGTTTTCTTTTGTGAATATGACAAATAATGCAACAAAGCTAAAGGCTGTTTATAAACAAACAACAAATAAAGAATGTCTGGACTTTCTTATTAATGCGAAGGGAATTTTGCCCGTATTGATAGGCTGAATCAAATAAAACAGGGAATGTATGTGTTTAGAACCCTGTTTCTTATTATGATGTATTGCTGAAATTGTTCTATATACCGTATCTGTGATCGACCAATGATTATGATTTACCAATATTGCATTCTGATCTTTTTCGTACACCAACAAGGCTATGTCTTCAAAGTTTTGGGGGGGGGGTGCAAGTCATTAGTAATTTTATTGCCTAGGTATGCCTAGAAATTAAACTCAGCCCAGGATAATAACCACAAAAATATTCCAAAGTCTATTGCCATTTAGTGATCCAGCCTGCATCGAATCCCCCTCCTCAACACAGCAGCATATAAAGGGGTTAATTTAAATAAACAGCAGTGCTAGTTATCACCGCTATTGAAACAACTAATTTTTGGCTATAAGCTGTTTTTTGCTTGAAATAATTATGCATGTAATTTCAAAGTATTTTCCAAATTTCCAATAGAATAAATAAAAAAACAAACATAAAATAGAAGTATGGTGTGATAGACTTTTTTGTTTTCTGGAATGACCCTTCTGACAGCTAAAGAATGACGTCTGCATGTGCAAACAGCATGGAACAACTGCTTGAATTCCAACAGATTGATGAACAACAACAAAAAAAAACAACCCATAATCCACTTCACATTTTCCGTTAAGCTTAGAGAATGACTAACTGTGTTCTTGTAGGCGTGCTTTACACTGAGCTAAGGAGAGTACAATTGTTGCAGTGTGGAGCTGGAGTATCGCTGTGTTGAGGAGGGGGATTCGATGCAGGCTGGATCACTAAATGACATGTTGATAATAATATTGCAAAGCCGCAAGATAACAGATTGTTTTTTCCCCCCTTTAGTGCACATCAAGCCAAGAATGACCGGATAACTCCAGCAGCACCTTGTAAAACCCCCTGGATACTAAACTCATTAGAACAAAGCCACTGATCATTCTTCAAGAGGATCAGCATATGAAATTCTAGAATAACGTTTCAGCCGATAGTGCTTTGTTAGTTTTAAAGTTAAATTACTGAAGCGTTAAAATACTTTTTTTTGGGTGTGGGAGTGGGGTAAAATGAAAAAAAATATGACCTAAATGGTATGAACTTTGACTTCTAACCTTGGCACCTCCACGAACAATTCCACATACCATGGAATTTTGACAATCTTGGACTATCACAGAAACTGCAATCAAAGGTTAGTAGAAAGCTGGGCTGGTTTTAGTTCTCCGCATCGAAGCCCTGTGCTTTAAATGTGCAGGCTATGTAAGGAACAAGACGGATGAGCAGATGCTCCTCTCGATGTACAGTATTAATCACGAGAGCTCCAAATGAAGAAGGTGGCAGCTTCTCCTAATGTACTATGGTAACACGTGTATTCTTTTGCAGGCACCCTCCAGGGGAAAAGCAATGATGGATCTACCAACTGCCTGTATCGTGTGCCTCGCTTTTTGTCAATTTGTTGCTGCTGCAGCTCAAGGTAAATGTTGGATAATAATCTTGGGCTTTATGTCTTACCATTTTTCTACTTTGCCTGTAATAACCAAGGGCAGTGAGAGAGGAGGGTTAATAGGACCATTACCTTCTCTCCCCCTGGTGTATTTAAGCATCAATATCCAATGATTACCGTCATTGTGCTGGGGGACTCTTATGTATTTATCGCTCGTAATAATAGGAAAGTTAACCTGTTTGAGACCAGAGCGGTGGGTGCTGCTTTTGCAAAGCAAGCCACTGGTCAACTATCTGGCACCCAAATAGGCAAAAACAAAAATGTCTTTGTTCTTGTGTTCATTTTCACTTTTTTGCTTTCTTCTAGTATTTTCGGTCACATGCATACAAACTGATCTTTTTACCCTTTAAATTTTAGAAACCCATTCTAAATCAATCTCGATGCTATTCACACCACAAATAAAAGATGTTAATCCATCATATTTATTTGTGTTATAGATACAGCAGTTTTCTCAGGGCATCCTTATCAGCGGTTCATAAAGATTTCCAATACCACCTTGTCGCTAGGCGGTCACATCACATTATGGCACAATGTCTATATAAAATATAAAGAATTATGCTGCAGAGTAAAATCTAATACTCCAGAATACTACGAAATAAAGCATAACGTTGAAAGTGTTTTTATTTCATGTGCTGCTAGTGTAGTGTGTTGTAATAAAAATCTTACTTTAAAAAGTTTCAACTGATGCTGAGATTGGATACTGAGCCAAGGAGAAAATGTTGGGACTGTGTTTGAAAAATCAGGACATTTGCAAGATGTGTATATATATATATTGTATCTGTATGGCAACTCTTATGGTTTTCATGAATTCTAATCACAGGTAAAATTGTATATTTAGCGTGGTGTTAGCATATAATTAGTCAAGGACTTGTGATTTTTTTGATTTTTTATTTATATTTATTTTTAGTTTCATTTAGGCAAAAATAATTAAGTTAAAATAAATAATCGATAATGCAAAAAATAGCTGTATTTCACAAACCAAGTGAATATGGAATATCTGTTATGAAGAAGGCTTTATATGCCTCAACTAATTAACCTTTAATAGGGAACTGAAACGAAAACAAAGGGCAAGGCCTAATACCGTCCACCTTGAGTGTTGATATAGATTTTTTTTGCAAAGGAAAACATTTTGTGAGCATTTAAAGGGCATGGCTAGGTAAGTAGGTTTCCAACATTAATAGGGGGCACATTATGTCCTCAACAAGGGTAGGCAACGTGTCTGGACCTGGACAGCAGTGTCTATGACACGGCTTGTAAAATTATTATTTTTTGCTTATGGGGGACTTCATCAAATGTCCTTCACAAAGAATGTAGCTACCTACCCCTGATCATCAATCAATACCTGTTTGCTGGGCAGAAGCAACGACAATAAGTTTTCTCAATGAAGAAGAACAAAGTAGCAGCACTCAAATCCATACCCACAAATATATACGTTAAATAAACAAAATTACTATATTTTAGCTAAAGCAACTGTGCTCACCTGCCATGTCAAGACACCCCATGCGGAGGAGAGAAAAAACAGTGTTAACATTAGTAACATGTACAAGACAAAGACACATGTGTCTATGTAACATCATTTTAGCTTGTTGTCATAGAAAAGAATGTTGAAGATGACCTAATATTACCAAATATCTTTCTTCGGCATCAATAATGCTAATTTTTTGAGTCTTTTTGACATTGTTTACAAAGTATACCAAATAAATAAACAACCATGAAAGCTTTTTTTTAAAAAAAAAACAAACAATGAGAAGATGTATTATAGACACATCAAAAAGGACATGGCTGAATTTAAGAGAGGTCGTTGAATCATTTTTTTTCTTTCCTTATCGATCTCATTAGACAAAAATGCACCATTGCTGGAGATCTAGCAAATGTGACAATGTTGTTTGATCCAGAAGGGCATTAACATCTCAGAGCAGATATTTAATGAGGAATAAAATCAATTTGTAACTATTTCCTACTGTTCCTAGCAGTTCAAAGGCTCAACCGGTAGCAGCAGGATAAGGAGATGTACACAAATGTATAATCTATAAATGGATTGAAGTGAAGTGAAGGAGGAATGATACAGAATGTGTCATGTAGTATAATTATTATGCAGGTATGTTTATTCCTCCGCATTAATAAGTGAAAACAGATGGCATGCCGATATAGCCGATACCGGCCAAATACTCAGGGGGCCTAACATAATGTATCCAGTCAGCGGTCGCATGTATGCCATTTGGGCTCTGCTGGCCTTAAATTGCCAGGGCAGCATAGTTATCCCCCGTCTGGCCCTGGTCCAGAAAAATGTAGTCGCACAGGAAATGTACATTTAGATTTTACACCCCAACATGCAATTTTCTGTCTATTATTATTATTATCTTTTATTCATATAGCGCAAACAATTTACGCAGAGCTTAATACAATACATAAATTCAAGGGGTATGACGAGACGGGAATTGACAGACTAACACAAACCGATACATTAGGTGGAGAGAGCCCGGCTCTCAAGCTTACAATCTTGAGGGCTAAACACGTATTGTTTCCGACGGTAGAGGGGGTTATACAGCAGCAATTCCCATTTGACCGTTTTAATAGCAGAAATGCACATTACAAGGCACACGGAAGAAAGTGCTAGAGCTCTGATCCGCAAAATGTTTGTGAAACAAGCTGTAAATCCGTAGAGTATACTGATGTGTCGCATCAGCAGGACTGGTAACACTCAGACATAATCTGCACACAAGGGGGCAGCTGTCGACATGAAACCTACGCAAGGGACAAAGCGAAGTTCATTTATTTTTAGAAACTGATCTGCCTTTGCAATATCCTATTAGCTTTTCTTAATAATTTTAATACAATGTAAAGTAGTAATGTGTACTACTGAGCTGACCAATTCTCCCTAAAGAATCCCCCTAAACAATTTCCTAAAGAGTGTGTTAATGCAGTTGAGTTCTCCTTTAATGCTGTTTTTTTAAAAAAAAAAAATAATAATAAGAAATAAAACAGAATATTAGATACCATGTGTATTGTTAGTGACCGTAACTTTTTTCTTTTACTGGCCTCTTGAAAAAATAACAGCTACGGAGGTTTATAGGGAACTTATGAATTGGCTTAGCAAAGCCATTCAGCTGACCTTTTCCGCACTCTGTCTGAGGTTGGGTCTCACCACGTAACCTGAGATAGTGTAGCTATATGCTAGCGCCTGGTCACTGAAGGAGTACATACATCTGGTCAAAAAAGTTCTCTTCTGATTAAGCAAAAGTGTGAAGAAGGATGGTTTCATATGATTAGAATAAACAGCAAGATACCTTTATGATTGCAGTGATGTTCATTTATTTTTATCTTTTTCTTCTGTATGTTGGGGAGCCTTTTATGGGTAAATAGAACTTGCCAAGAACCTTAAATCAAAGTAAAGTTCATGCCAATCACAAGTTGCCACAGAGATGTAATCCATATGATGTTTATTGTTTAAGGTGTGACCTGCAAGGCTGGCTGCCATCCTAAAAATGGATTTTGTGAGCATCCTGGAGAATGCAGGTACTTACACTGTGCTGTGGATGAGTCATTATCATTGTAAATGACACCCAGAATCCTGCTCTATCTTCATGCTTTATGTCCTGGATCTATTGTTGCCTATAATGCGACTCTACTCTCCTATTATTCCCATTCATTTCTTCCCCACAATACCCCTGTGACATTCTTTTTTGAAGATGTCCCACCTTCAACTGCATCTTACTTTCTTTTATTTGTAAGGCTAGCCCTACCATATAGGCAGATATGGGCACTGAGCTGCTTGGAGGAACTACCATGCAAATTTTAGCAAGCAAATGCATGCAGAGTTTTCATGCATTTTTCATCTCATACCCTACTCTGCTCGGGCTGCATTTTCTCACTCTCGTCCATTCTTTGCTCGCTCACTATTTCTCTATGCACATTTCCTCCTCCTACTGCCCCTCTCCTTCCTTTCATCTTCGCCAACCTCAAGTTTTTCTTTCTTCTTCATTCTGCTCCATCACTTTTGTTTTAATTAACAAGTCATGTTCTAAATACATTTTTCTAAATATCTGTTTAACTGAGCATCCCTCACTTGTGATGTGAGAACATCCTACATCCTAACTGAAATGAACTTCCATTGGAAGCAGTACAAGCAAATACAGCAAGAAAGCTTGAAATGCTCACAAAGCCTTCAGAGAATTATTATGTAAAAAGTGATTCAAAAACAGAGTAGACGTGTCAATTTGTGCTTTTCTGTCATCACTATCTATGTATCTATCCATTCAGCTGGAGCATAGATTGTGCTTTAGAATATTAAAATTACTCTTTCATCAAAATAAATACCATGTGTATTTACTAACTAAATGTTATGAATGGAGCAGTTTAAGACGGCAGTAAACCTTCTTTTTGCTCTTCAAAAAATAAGCAAGGTTTGATATGATTAACTTAATTGCTGATGTTTACTTCCTCCTACACACCTTTTTTGTTAGTTGTTCTCCTTTCAGCTCTGACAGCGCTCTAAATTGCTGTAGGATCTTCATTTTAGTATTTTTTGTTTTATTACTTAACATTTTAGTCATTTGCATTTTACCAGCAGTACCAGCAGATTCTGTAGCACTATTACAAAAATGGAGAATACAAACCAGTAAAATTAAAACAATAACATGAACACACGTTACGTCGTTCTGGTGCAGACAGAGAAGAAGCCCTGCCCGTGTGAGCTTACAAGGAGGTATAGAGGGAAGTGAGACAGTGGCGATCCAACTGCTGAAATTCTGTAGATCTATTTGTAAAGCAGTTATTTTTTCTCTCTATTGGTAGATGTCTTGCTGGCTGGAAAGGACAGTTTTGCAATCAATGCATTTCATTTCCCGGGTGTTTGCACGGCAGCTGCACTGAACCATGGCAATGCGTTTGTGAAGAAGGATGGATCGGTGCCCTTTGTGATATCGGTGTGTATGCAATATAATGTTTTCCATCAATAAAAATATAGCTTCTGGCTTATTATGGCCCCTAAAAGGCCCACGCCCCTTATGATGCCCATGAGAAATCCAAAACATGTTTCCAGGTTATGTTTGTTAAGAGATCTTGATTCTTACATATGGACAGCTTAAATTACTGGCATTATTCTGATATCTTGTTGATGGAAAAAGGTGATCTAAAACACACTATAGATTTTCTCGTGTGGATCATATCACAAGCTATAAAGCTTTGTTTAAGACTGACATTGTTCGTATAATAGAACACAGCCCATTCAAATGCACTGATTGGTACATTTAGAAATATATAGAATGTTTTTTAAACAACGCCAACACCATTCTGTGTAAGTAAAACTCAGCGTATGAATGCGGATCTATCTAAAATAAATACAACAGTGCCACCTGGAGGTAGTTATATGGAACACACTAAGGGACTCCTGAAAAGAAGAGCAACATTTACACTATGAGGGGTCTGCTATGCAAGACACATGGTTGGCTTAAACTTTATTGCAGGAAAAGCTTGCTTGGCCATTATAATGCATGGTGATACCAGTAATCTCCTGCAAACACCTACTTTAGTAAATACCACTGGTAGAGAAGGTATCAATCCAGCACAATCCTCTACTACCCCAGTGGTGAGCATTAAACTCAGAGCCGTAGCTAGCTCCTTTTGCACCCAATGCAAGAACGGAAAATTGTGCCCCCCAGCTTTACAGAGGTTGTTTTATTTACACTGCCCTTACACACACCTGTCCATAAACACACATATACAAATACACGTTGCCTTTACACACACCTGTCCATTAACACGCATATACACATTCACTGCCTTTACACACAACTGCCCATAAACACACATATGCGCATACACTGCCCTTACACACAACTGCCCATAAACACACATATGCGCATACACTGTCCTTACACACGACTGCCTTTACATACATATATACACACCAGCTTACAAACATGCAGATACCTGCACTGTCCTTACACACACACTATCCATACACATACCAGCTTACACTCACATATATACACATACACTGCCTTTACACACACCTGCCCACTAACATGACTGCCTATAAACACACACATACACATACACTGCCTCACACATGACTGCCCCTACACACACCTGCCCATTAATACACATATACACATACACTGCCCTTACACATGACTGCCTTTACACACATATACACACACCAGCTTACAAATATACAAATACCGACACTGCCCTTAAACACACACTGCCAATACACACACAACAGCTTACAAACACACATATATACACACACTGCCCTTACACACACCTGCCCATAAACACACAGATACACATACACTGCCCTTACACATGACTGTCTATAAACACACACACATACACTGCCCTTAAACACACACACTGCCAATACACACACAACATCTTACAAACACACACACATATATACACATACACTGCCCTTACACACACCTGCCCATTAACACGTGTATACACATACACTGCCCTCACACTCCCCTGCCTTTACACACAAATATACACACACACCAGCTTACAAACACACCTACACTGCCCATATACACACACGCTGCCCCATACATACACACACACACACACACACGCCTCCCGTTTACACACGCTGCCCGTTTACACACACTGCCCATATATATACACACAGACACTGCCCATACACACACACACTGCCCACACACACATTGCCCATACACGCACTGCCCATACACACACACACTGCCCATACACACACACCAGCTTACAAACGCACACATATACACAGCCCTTACACCTGTTTCTCCTCATCTCTTACTTTTCTCATCTTCCATCATCTTCTATCCTCCATCATCTTCTGTCTTCCATCCTGTGGTGGAAGCGCGAGGTCTGTCACTCCAGGCCTCTGCTTTAGTGCTCCCTCATCACTATGCACCGGCTATTGATGCAGCACGCCGGGTGACATCATATCCCGGTACTCTGCATCATTTGCCGGGGTGTAGTGGTTAGGGAGAACGGAAGCGGAGGTCTGAATTGGCAGACCTCACGCTCCCTAACGTTGGGCCGATTGGAGGGGGATTGTGATATCCCTAACCACCCCAGACCAGCGCTGATTGTGCCTGGGTGCGCACTGCCCACGGGGGCACCTGATAAGCAGGGCTGATTGGGGAGAGCATAATTGTGCAGCTTCCTTGGTAGTCCCCTGGGGGGGGCGGCGTTTCCGCTCGCCCCCTCCCCTATAGAATTGCTACTGTTTTTTTAGGGGCTTCGTACAGAATCCGTGATCTCCCCAACTAGTCCTGGAGGCTGCAGCTACTAATCGGGTGGCTGTGCCCTCCGAGGCTCGCCTCACCCTTCCTATGGCCTTGATTAAACGTATTTATTATTATTATTATCTTTTATTTATATAGCGCCAACAATTGAATATATTGAATATAGCCACCAAATGATAACAGGTTTTTTTTCAGGCACCAGGCTTGATAACATTCTGTATGAGTTTTAGATAAATATGCATTTTGTGTTACTGCAGATATTCATCCTTGTGCTGCTAAACCCTGTTCCAGCAGTTCTACCTGTATTGAAACTGGAGATGGTGGATACATATGCCTGTGTGCCCCAGGATTCACGGGGCAGAACTGCCTTCTCAAAAAAGGACCATGCCTTGCAAATGGGTAACTATTCTCCTGCGTCTTCTTTCATCTGACCTCTCAAGTATTTTTTTTTTCTTCTTTTGATACCAAGTCTGGAAAACGCTGGTTTAATTAATTAATCATGAATTCACAATGTAATGTGTCTGTAAAGAACTGGTTTGATGTGCTCAGGGCCAACCCAAGATATTCTGCACACCCAAACCAGATGAATACAAAAGCCTAGACAAACATTCACACACAAACTCTAACAGGCATATACAAACAAACCCATGCACACACATGTACCCAAACACATAAGTACCCCTACACACACAAATCCAGGCAGACACACACAAACCTAAACAGACACACTCACACACATACCCAGACAGACACACAAATCAACACTCACATGTATACCTACACAGAAATCCAGGCACACACACATGCCCAGACAGACACACACGCTAACATACCCAGACACACAAATCCAGGCAGACACACAAATGCAGACAGACACATGCAGTACCCATTAGGTGTAGACGACTTGGCGTTAGTATGTCTGAGATACCAGGCATATAGCTTTCTTCGATATGGTATTTTGGTAGTAGACTTTCTTTTTGCATAGTGTGACTGTTACTTTGAGAAAGCTCAGAACAAGACAAGAGATCTTCTGTCTGAGACTAATGATCTCTGAGTTCCTATCAAAAGCTTGGACACCATCCTTGGAATAAATATGGTGGTTTAGTTTCTTCGTTACCCATCAAACCTTTGCAACAGTGAAATCACATGTGTAGTAACCATACAATCACTGGGTGACTGTCGAAGTGGACTAAAAAGTAGACACGAAGCTGGTGAGTTCCATGCAAAAACACATGTCTCTTAAGGGTAAGTATATTACTCGTGTGAATAAAAGAAGCATTTTCCTTATGACAGTTTTATACAGAAATAACTTCACCGGTTGACATTTTGTCTGGGTAACGTGCAGTTATCAGGATACTTGTGGAATGACATACAAATTAATGACCACATTTTTCATAATTGTAACAGCGCAGACACAAAGTACATGTTTCCCATTACTAAATGCCACCGCTATGCAGAGGCCATACCATTAATATGATAACAGATGTCTGTCAGATATAAATTTGCAAAGCAAATAACATTTTAGGTCATCTAAACTATGTAAATTCTTCATCTCTTTGAAATTGTGTTGCCTGACCAACAGTCCCAGTTTTGGGCAGCTTAAACTGTTGATGGATTACTATTCCAGACGTGTTGCTTATGTTGTAAATATGCTTAATAGTCATACAATAAGTAAATGTATCCCACTCAGGTCCTTTCCTAATTCTTACACCTAACGGACACTTAATTAGGAATTTATGTTTCCACAAAAGCATCACTAACTCTGTTGCTTTGTTTCATTTTTGTTTTATTGTATTTTTGTGCTGGCATATAATATATTGGAAATGGATGGAATTGGGTGGAATAGTTCAGACCCCTTGAAAAGAAATTTCCTGATGTTAGTTCAATTTAAAATGCTTTGCAGCCATTTTTTTTATATCTTATTATAGGTCTCCCTGTCAGAATGGAGGGACATGCTTTGATAACAATGGATATGCATCTCTTGCCACCTGTCGATGTCCCCCAGGCTTTACAGGTAATTATTGTGAAATTGGCACAGATGACTGCAGTCCTAACCCTTGCTTTTATGGGGACTATTGTAAGGATATTGCATTAGGCTATCAAAGTCTTTGTCCAGTGGGATTCATGGGTCAGTCTTTCGGTGACCTCATTCCGCTCTACAGTAGCAATCTATGTCAAAATGGTGGAATATGCTATAATAAGTCACAAGGTTTTCAATGTTCATTTCCTCCTGGGTACACAGGGAACACTTGTGCTGATGTCGACAAAAACAAGACTGTGAAAGCCGATACACAAAGTCACAACGTCTCTCCATACCACAGACCTTTCAAGCATCAAGGTCACGAAGTTCTAAAGATCACAGTCAAGGAGACAATCCACAACATGGACCCACTTCTCAAAAAGAGCCAAGTTATTTGCTTCATTGTGCTGGGTTTGCTTACTTGCCTCATTGTCCTCATTACCACAGGAATTATATTTTTGTCCAAATGCGAAACATGGTTTGCCAATGCCAAATACAGACATTTGCTGCAAAAGAAAAGGGATTTCTACATGAAGTCAAACCGAGAAGGGGACGTTAAAATCATATTTCCAGAAAAAGTTAAGATCGCAAACTATAGTAGGAATTACACTTCTATTTAATGTTTAAAACAATGAACTGAAATGTGACTTTTCTTTTCTGCACATTCCTCTTTTGCTGGAGCGGTCTTTAAATGTGGTAATTACTAGGAAGTCCATTCCAAGAAAATAGTAGAGAGATGCATAATGCAGGACTTTGACCCGATTCTCACATATTTGACTAAGTCTGATCTTTGGGGGTACCTACTGTAGACAGTCTGGTCAAAGCTGTCCATCCAAAGACTGTTGTTGACCCCTTAACACCCCTCTCCTGATGCAGTATTCATGTTTATTGAGAGTGTATGCTCTTATTATGCCGTACTACTCAATCTATGGTGACCATTATGACTTAACAGTGCACAGTGTAGTTGACCTAGGTCATGGTAGAAAGACACGTAGCCCTTTACAATTAACAGACTTCAAGTTCCATCATTCACTGATAGTCGAAGAACAGCCTAGAAGTTTGTAAGAAGTTCTACCATAAAAACAAACCCCATTGCTGGATCAGATTAAACTGAGTTGCATTAAATGTCAGTATATCTCTTCAAAGTGCAAAATCGTGGGTGTAATTGTGCTGTGTTGTGGTACAACGCTGTAAGATTATAGAATTACAGTAATGATGAATGTAGACTGTGTCTTCAGTACAGCCAGGGCAGTCATCAGGGGGGGATACAACCAGTACATATGTATAGGGCCCTGACCTCTCAGACCTGTCACAGACTCATTACTTTGGACTGAGACCTCAAGCCTACCACCCATGTCTGTCAGGGGACTCTTCCTTTAGGTTTGTACTGGGCAATTGCCTCCAAGTATGTTTAAATCTTCTATACAATATGGTAGGACATTTTTACCCTGGTCAAATTTGACCACATGGAGGCAACTAAATATTTTATGACTACCTCAGGGGTATGAATTGAAGTCTTACACCTATACTGAGTGTAAACCAGTTTCTCTGGGGCTAATCTGACCCTTGATATTAGGAGAGAAATGAACAGTACCAGAAATTATTGGTCTGTGTAAAGCAGGTGACTGTTGAAACGTACTACCACCTTTTTATAGTTTCTATGAAAATAGGAGAGGACATGTGAATTTTCAATAGTCATTGATTTCCCAGTATTGTCTTCAGCCAATAAAACCAAAAATATTAAATTGGTTACAATCACACTACATCCTCAAGCCCCCAAGTTATTTACCAAAACATTTGTCTCGTGTCCCTTTTTATCTGTAGGGAAAAAAGACTGTATATGGATGGATGAATACATAGATTAGGGTTTAGGCATTCAATATTGTCTGGGTTTTTATATAGAGTAACATTTCATTTATGAATAACACCGTGAAAAAACCAAAAATACGTGCTACTTAGGTGAGGTGTAATAAATGATAAATAATATAATAATACTTCCCTAATATGGACCGCAGCTGCCCAGACGACACTCTCCTCAAAGTGTGAAAATACAAGCAAACCAGAAATGTATGGGGCGCAGGTGCATATATAGGGAAAAAAGAAACAACACAATATAGTGTAGATGGTATGTTCAAATGTGATGGTTAGGTGATGTATTGCACTCACAAGTGAAAGAGATAAATCCAACCCATCAATAAGGACTGTAAAAGGCTTTAATATTCTTCAAATAGATCTGCAATTGCAAAATAATATTGGCTTTATAGTGCATTATATAGTTTCCAATTAAGATTATAAAGTAACCAAAGTCATTATTGAGTATATATTGTTTTATTCTATTATTCTATAGATTAACTCATAGTTAAAAATTACATTAATATTTAGAATGATTCCCATATTTAAGATGGCAAAAATACAGTATTGCTATGAGTACACATAAAATCGACTAACCCAAGTGGATATCCATAAAAGACTTGTGCATTTGTAAATGTACGAATTGCAATTTTAACAAAATTTGCATATTTCAGCAATTCATACGACTCCACGAAAACAAAGAGGGACCCCCAACAAAACAAACAAAAAAAACAAAGCAAAGAGCTCCAAATTTTCGTTGGTTTTTTTTCACTTTTACATATTTACCCATATTCTCATTCATGCTCTCACACTCTCATTCACTCTGATGCTGCCTCAGAGTCCCTGTCTCCATGCCGCACAGCTCCACTTCTGATTTTGCATCTTGTTCTCTCTTCTGTCTTCCCCTGCTCCAAAAATTCTTCATTCTCTGTCCGCTTCTCTGTAGACAAGGGGACAGGGACATCATCTCCCAGTGAACTTCTGCAAAATAGCAAGTCTTCCATGCACATCCTGATTGGATCACTTCTGGGCACATCCATTTTGCTGAAGTTCACTGGGATGTTACTTCAGGTAAAAGGATGGTGCCTCTTGGCACACCCTCTCTCTGATCCTCCGATCGGGGCAGTGGATGTCCCCGTAAGCGCCGCCATTTTGCTGAAGTTCGCCGGGAGGGCCAAGCCCTTGGGCACACCCTCTCCCTCAGATCCTCCAATGCAGAGTTTCAAAGGAGGTTACTTTGGGCAAAAGAGCGGAGCCTCTAGGCACATCCTCTCCCCCGGTTCTCCAATCAGGTTCTCCAATCAGGGGACAGGGTGTGCCTGGAAGCTCAAACATTTTGCGGAAATTTACTGGAGGCCATGGCCCTCTCAATTGTATGACTACAGTAGAAGTAGCTAACAGACCTGCATTTACCTGCACAACATGAGAACATCATTTACCTGCACAACTACTCCAGTCTACAATCCCTATGGTGTTCAGCCAGCAATGGCTCATGGGAGCTGTAGTCAACAACAAAAAAGTTAGTGTGTAGTGTAGGCCACACAACCCCAGTCTATAACTGGAATTCTCATGACATTCAGCTAGCAACATGGCTGGCTGAATATTATTGTGGATGCAGTTAACAAAAGTAGTGTTTCCCTTCCCCTCCAAAGACCAAGCTACAGTTACTGACTACTATTCCCATTACAATCAACTAGCAATGTAGCGAATAAAGGTTAATGTTGTGTAGCGTAGCTCTGTGATGCACAGAAAACATTCTGAGGTATTACAAACAAGAGAATAGTTAGAGGGTAAAAAGAACATTAAGGCTTGGAACCAAAAAAAAGTTTTTCAGCAGTTGTGGCTAACATTTGGTACTGGAAGTGCTGTTATTACATTCCACAGATGCTGCAGTACCAGCCCATAACGATATAAAAGCTAACCTCCAATTGTTGAGTACTCACTTTTCCATAATGCTTAACATACCACACTGTCTGAGAGCCATGGGGAATGTAGTCATAACAGCTGGAGTATTAACTAATCCTAGCTGTTTGAAATAAGCTACATTGTGTCTGCAGCCTGCAAACTGTGTCCCAGGCGGGGACTCTGTGTCTTGGAAGGAGCAGCTGCCAGAGTGAAAGGGAGGAGACCAGCTAGAGGGAGAGGAAGATAGCCGACCAAACCACTCTGGCAACAAGGGGTATCCAGAATTAAATAAGAGCTTTTTTTTGCTACAGTCTAGTGGTTTTTCTGTCTAGTTAACCTGCTCTAAAGAGACTACTGTTTCTCCGTCCCCCCTTGCTGCTCCAGTGGGCTTCTTTGAATTTACAGGGTGGGGGAATGTAACCTGCCCCTCTTCTCCAGACGTTCTCATTGCGGCGAGGCACAGAAGATGGTGATTATCAGTCCCATTGTTAGTGCACACACGCAGTGTAATTAAGATTTCTATTTTAGTCATATTGAACACCTTTTCCCAAAAGATTAAGCAGAGTGCTGTTCCACCTACCCTGCTAAACTGAAGAGTTTTATAACTCAGTGCAGCAGTCTTGTACTTAGTACTGCAAACCTTTCCAAGAAACAATTATTTAATAATCATCTAAAAAGTTGTTTCATTATCAATCACGGGAAACCCCCAGCACTCAAAGGGTAAAGCTCAGTGTGCACATGAAACAGTAGGAATTTTTCTTAGATATATAAGAATATTTATAGAATCCTCGTAAGGCTAAGCCAATAAAACACAACATATTGATCTACTCCCAGACAGGGGAGGGCTGGCAGCCTAAGGCCTGGGGGGCAAGTCTAGTCAACTGGCCCATTGCACCATCAAAGCGGCTGCGAGCGACATTGAAAGCGGCCGTCGTGCGGCAGTCACTCCACCAGCGCCTAATGAAATTAAAGTGGCCGGTGTGCACGCACCGCATGCCTCAGCTCTTCATCACACCCCTTTTAAGACGTGGGAAGAGGAGCTGAGGAATGGCCGTTGGGTCTGACAGCCGCATGATGCAGGGGCGTACCTAGAGTATTTGGCACCTGTGGCAGATCTTGTATGTGGCACCCCCCCACACACACACACTTTAAAACTGCATAGTTTCTATGGTTAGGCAAACATTGACAGGGGAACAGCAAAATTGTTATCATTATATACTTATATAGGGATTATGCGGTACCACCATCAATGTGTGCCTATACATTGTGCCAGACACTGACAACCCCTATCACTATATACTAAGCCAAACATTGATGTGGTGTAGGCTTACCACTTTAGTGACTAGCATAGTATATAGTAGGGATGCACCGAAATGAAAATTCTGGACTGAAACTGAAAATTCAGCATTCACTTGGCCAAAACTGACAAAAAAAACTTTAAAATACTTTATTAAAAGTAACACCAAAATTAGACAAAAAAAATCAATAACAATATTAACATATATATAACAACAATCACGATCCTATCATGCCCAGGTTCTAGCATGTGCTGGCTGACTTAGCATGATAGGAAAGTGATTGCTGTTTGCAATTATATATATATATATATACACCGTATTTGCTCGATTATAAGACGACCCTGATTATAAGATGACCCCCCAAAATCTAAATATTAATTTAGGAAAAAAACAAAAAGCCTGAATATAAGACTACCCTATAGGAAAAAAAGTTTTACTAGTAAATATTAATTCATGTAAACAATTTTTTCATATTTAATAAAAGCTATGATTGAGAAAAATATATATATTTTTTATTTCCTTTTATTTGCCAACCTGCCCCCCCCCCCCGGTTATGCACATCTGCCCCCAAGGTTGTCACTCTGCCCCCAGAAATGCCTTAATCCCCCTTTATTTGCCACTCTGCCCCATGATGTGCCTTTTAACCCTCTATATGCCACTCTGCCTCCAGAAATGTCTTATGCCCTCCTATATGCCACTCTGCCCCATGATATGCCTTTTAACCCCCTATATGCCAGAGTGGCATATAGGGGGTTAAAAGGCATTTCTGGAGATATATATATATATATATATATATATATATATATATATATATATATATAACTGCTAACAGCAATCAAACTCCTATCATGCCAAGGCAGCCAGTACATGCTGGAACCTGGGGATGATAGGAGTTTGCATACAGCCTCCCTATGCCATGCTACCACCCACCCCCCTTACACATCCATGCTATCACACACACACTCATTCACAAACATTTAAATACTAATTCATTCCATTAATCACACATACACACACACTCAAACCCCCCACCCCCTTACTTGAACTGCAGATCTCCCACTCGCAGACTTCTGCAGGGGCCCGGCTGTGCGAGCAACTTCTCTGGCCCCGCCCCCAGAGGAAGGAGGGGGAGGCAGAATTATGTGACACTCTGCTAGCTTCCTGCTGCTAATAGAAGAGACGCTGCTCGGGACCAAAGCACCGGTAAGCAGCCTGGCCCCAGCAGACATTTTTTTGAAGTCTAATTAGAAGACGACCTCGATTATAAGACGAGGGGTATTTTTCAGAGCATTTGAAGTATTTTCAAATTAGGATTAGGTTAAAAACAATTGTTTATTCATTAAAACTCCAAACTCAATACAGAAATATCAAGATGTTTGTGTTAACTACTGTGATTGTTAACTTCGTCAAGAATGTCTGCAACATATGATCATTTAATTAGGACATTGATATTAATCCGCAGTCAAGTATGATAATTTAATCCCTGCAGGGCCATTAGATTAGACGTGTAGTGCAAATGTGATTAGACTTGTGCAAAAGGACCAAAAACTATTTCTTACATTTTTAGTCCATTTGTTTTTGGAAAACAGATTTCGTTTCCTGCCTTTTCGGTTTGGATAAAACTTGGACAGCCTTTTCCGTTCAGAAATGAAATTCATTGTCACTCACCTTCACTCACGTTCACACTCTATCACACTCTCACTTACTCTCTCATGTGCTCTCACACTCTCATTCACTCTCACACTATTATTCACTCTCTCCCACACTCTCTCACACTCTGATTTCTCTGTTGACAGCTTCTGTGTCCCTGTTTTCTTTTTCCATAGCTTTGCTTCTTCTCTTGTCTCTGGTATCAGCTCCATTATACAAAGGTGCAGAAATGCTTCTCTTTCTCCACAAATCTGTCATCCAGTATTCTGGCCTCTTTGAGTAATTCTGCAAAAGGACATGATCACGACTCAAATCACAGGTTTCTCCAATGGAGGGAGAGGTTGTGCGCGGAGGCTCTGCCCTTTTGTGAAAGCACCTGGATAACATAGCTGATGCCAGGGAGAAGCAGGCGAAGATAAAGGACAGAAGAACAAACCGAGGCAAAAGAAGAAGTGGAGCTGCATTAAAAGGAGACAGGGACACGGAAGCGGTCGACCTAGATGGTAGGGAGACCTTGAGAAAGAGGCTTTGGTTTGTCACCTTACCTTACTTGGATCTGGTGCCGGCCTCTTGTCTCAGCCGTGAGGCGGAAGTTCGCCAGGCATTTAAGGGGTTAATGCTGTGAGAGAATATTGGCGGTTAAATTGGTGGGAGATTCCTTGTGGGTGGAGCTTGGAAACTGGGGTATAGGTTGGGCATCCGGGAATGACCTTCCCTAAAATGGTGTGTGGCGTGGTACCTGGATAGCTTGGCAGGTTTTCTGTGTGTATGTTTATTTATTTATTATTTATCTCTTTTCAGTTTGAGTAGTTATTGTCCCTGTTAATACACGCATGTTTATAATTACAGGTTTTGCGTGACAATTACTTCTGTTAAATAAATAATCTGTGGCCCTTTCGGACCCAGTTCTGGTCTAGCACATAAAATTGAGCCCACATCTGTCATATGATTTTTTTTCCCATGAAATTTCCATGGAGCAGAAAGTTCTGTGTGGTTCTGTTTGTCCTATTTTAATTCAAACTCCTCGCTTTCCGTTCTGCTTACACACCACATAAGTATTTTGGATGACGTAATAATTAGGATGATTTAACAATGCTAATTGCACAAGCTCTATCGATTAGATTAGTTTTCAATCGTCAATTCGTAATTACAGCTGTTACAAAATCACCATCATTGTTTATTGATTGTCTTTATTCCTGGGTTGATAATATTTTACGTTTTGCTTTCGTTCACATGTTCTTGGCTGGCCAGCTCCTTCAGGAAATCAAAGGGATCCAATTTTAAATGATCAATATGACAACCCTACAGGAGCTTTTTAAACACGTAAGTGTGTCATGATTTGATTTGCTGATTCACTTAACACAACACAACACAACACAGCACAGCACAGCATGGTACCACTTATTGGAAGAGTGATCTTTTTATCTAACACAACGCAAACACATTCTCCTACATTTTTAGTAGCAAGTTAGAAATGGATGGCGCTCTCTTAAGACACTTAATAGTTATTAAGGAGATTCAGGTCATTTTTGTAACATTGTGATGTGCACAAGTTTTGTCACTGAATGTTTTGCTCCTGCTGATGTGTGATTATTTGTGATATAATTATAATATTATTGTCACGTACAAGTAGTTTGGAGACACCGTGGTCAGCTAGGACTCCAGGACAGAACAGTTCAGACAAGCCGAGGTAGGGATTCCGGAGAACAGGATAGCCGATAAACGTAGCCGAGGTCAGGATTGAGGAGGTCAGGATAAACGATAACAAGCCGAGGTCAGGATACAGGATAACTACGTAGTCAGGCGAGCTGAGGTCAAACACAGGAATCAGGTAAACGTTATCTGGGTGCTAGCACAAGGCATAGACGACCATCAGAAGGCAAGGTGTAACTGGTCTGAGGGGTTTAAATGGAGAACCGCGGAGGAAGTCTGAATCTCCCATCAGCCCCCTCATGACATCACTTCTGGTGTCCGGGAATCGCGCCCATCTTGATGGTGGCGTAATCTACCTTCATAAAGTCCCGCAGTAGGTGAGTTCGCCACTAGAGGTCGCGCAAGCACTGAAGCTGGACGCCGTGTACCAGGAGGTCTGCCTCTCCTGCGCGGCACTTCGGAGGACGGCAGCGGAAGTGATCGTGCGGTGGAGGGGGGTCTCCCTTTCCTTCGTGGTGGCTGCTGCGGAGGTGGCCGTGCGTTGGAGGGGGGTCTCCCTCTCCTGCGCGGCACTTCGGAGGACGGCAGCGGAAGTGATCGTGCGGTGGAGGGGGGTCTCCCTCTCCTTCGTGGCAGCTGCTGCGGAGGTGGCCGTGCGGTGGAGGGGGGTCTCCCTCTCCTTCGTGGCAGCTGCTGGGGAGATGGCCGTGCGGTGGAGGGGGGTCTCCCTCTCCTTCGTGGCAGCTGCTGCTGCAGAGGTGACCGTGCGGTGGAGTGGGGTCTCCCTCTCCTTCGCGGCGGCTGCTGCGGCAACGTGGGACCCGGGGACGGGTGGGTAACAATTATAATATATAATACAATATCTATTATTTTATTGTGGGGGAAAAAAACAAGAAATCCTATATGGAAAAAATCAATATTAACATTAAAAACTTTTATTTTAAAATGATTGAAATTAACCCCTTAAGGACAATGGGCGGTCCCTAAACCCATTGAAAACAATGCATTTGGAGCCCGTACATGTACAGGCTTTGTCATTAAGGGGTTAACATAAAATACACCTCATACAAAATAACCTATAACCATTTTTCTGTAATATTTTTGACACTGTCCCTTTAAAACCTGATTTTATTTCAGATAGCTTTTGGAGGTGCAGCACAAGAAAAAAAAATCTGTGAAAAAAAATGGATTTAAAATACAACACTTTTTTCTTACTTCCCAAAATATAAAAAAAAGAGCAGGATCAGTAATTTCCCGTATGATACTTGTCACGCTCAAATGATCAAAAGAAAAAACGTAAGAAACTAACATTAATGCGTAAATTTCTGGTATCCCAGAGTGACTCAGACCCTGAATGAATCAACTCCTTTACTGTTCTTGTGAAACCTGAACAAGCTGGTGGGCTTATCACTAAAAAAAAAAGCAAAAAGTCCACTAGGGGGCGCTCGTGTGTTCCATTCAATGAAAAATAAAACAGAGAAAAAATATATAGTGTAGGAGTAAAACAGTGTGTAATGCCCTGCGTATCGCAGATTTCCCACTCACAGTGTGTTGATGGGGTTCAGTGCGTCGTAGAGATGGCCTTGAGGTCCATATACAGGGATATATACCGAGGAAACAAACCAGAAAAGAATCCAATAGTGTATTATGTATATAGCGCTAGATACGCAACAAGTGGAGATATACTTACACTTAAATAAGTGTCAAGATGCCCGTAATTTCTGGCGATGATCTGGTCCGTGTATTCTTCTGGTTTGAGGGGTCCAATAGTTGGATACCAATGTGTGTGTGGTGTATAGAAACCGCCACTATCCACATAGAAGGTATGTAAAAAGAAATATTTATTCTTAATTAGCAGCCAGCTGGATCCATCTCAGCTGCAGCTTTAAAAAGTTTTTTAAAATAACATAAAAAGTACTGGTACAAATAAAAATACTGATACAAGTAAAAAATATATCATAAAAGTCCTTAAAAAAATCACTCTACGCGTTTCGCCGTGTGCGGCTTCATCAGGCTTATCACTAAAATAGATGTTTTTCATAAAGTACAGAAAATTCGAAACACACATTATTTCCAGTAAATGTATGTTATTATGAATTCAACTTAAAATGTATTTTAATTTACAGAAAATAGAAAAAAAAAGAACACACACAGCAATGTAATAGGATAGATTTAGCAAAATAATATATATTTTTCATATTACAGACTCTATATGTATATATATATATATATATATATATATATATATATATATATATATGTGTGTGTGTGTGTGTATGTGTGTGTTTGAAACCTACTTTTTATATGGACCATGGAATAAGCCATTTTAACTTTATATTCTCCAAATCTGTATGATTAATAGACTAGATAGAAGATAGAAGAAGATGTTTTCGGCAGAAGCATAGAAGCATAGAATTTACAGCAAATAAGAACTACTTGGCCCATCTATTCTATCCTTTTTTCCCTACTGTAAAGACTCACATCTTAATCAGTCCTTGGTTTTGTCCTAGGTTCAGGATAGCCAAAATGCCTATACCATCCATGTTTCAATTCCCTCACTTTTTTTGCCTCTATCACTTCTGCTGGGAGGCTGTTCCACTTATCTACCACTCCCTCGGTAAATGAAAACTATGTATTATATATGTCCTTTGCCTCTCTTTCTTCTATAACCAAACACTGTAGCAAAAAAGATAAGTAGTACATCTCAAAACATTGCAACCTGGCCAAAAATATACATTATAATCTTATATTTAGATTTTGTAACTAAAGTGGGTAAAGCGTGTATTGTACCAGATGCTCAGATTTGATATTTGAGATAACTCAAAACAAGTTTAATAATAAAACATTTTTTTCTTGTTTTTCATTGGAACTCCATGGCAACATTCTTGAATACCCTTGAACAAAATCAGAACGAAGAAGCAAAGTCTTTGCAATATTTCTCCTTTTGGTTATGGCAAAACAAAACCTCAGTTATCAATATGTTTTGCTGGTTTTAGTAAATTTTTAGTACATATTTTTAGTACAGCTATTCTATAAAAATGCAAATATATATGACTTTACTAGTTTTGTTTGATTTCAGAAAAAAAAGATGTCCCATCTAGTCTTCTCTTATAGACTTTTAACTTATTTATACACAAACCCAAGAATTCCTTTACTGTGATTACTACTACTAGTACTGTGATTACTACATCCACCGGAAGGCTATTCCACATATCTACTGCCCTTTCTTCAAAGTACAATTTCGCTGTGGAAACATTCTACCAATAAGAATATACCGTATTTGCTCGATTATAAGACGACCCTGATTATAAGACGACCCCCCAAAATCTGAATATTAACTTAGGAAAAAAAGAAAAAGCCTGAATATAAGACGACCCCAAAGGAAAAAAGTTTTACCAGTAAATGTTAATTCATGTAAACTATTTTTTTAATAAAAGCTATGATTGAGAAAAAGATTTTTTTTGTTTTTATTTCTTGTATTTTCCAACCTGTCCCCCAGTTACGCACATCTGCCCCCAGGCTTGCCACTCCAATATGGCACTGTGGCCCATGATATGCCTTTTAACCCTCTATATGCCACTGTGCCCCATGGTATGCCTTTTGACCCCCTATGTGCCACTCTGCCTCCAGAAATGCCTTATACCCCTATATCCCATTCTGGCATTTAGGGGGTTAAAATGCATATTATGGGGCAGAGTGGCATATAGGGAGATATAAGGCATTTCAGGAGGCAGAGTGGCATTAAGGGAGTTAAAAGGCATTGTATAGAGCACTCTGCCTCCAGAAATGCCTTATACCCCTATATGCCACTCTGCCATTTAGGGGGTTAAAAGGCATATTATGGGGCAGAGTGGCATATAGGGAGGTATAAGGCATTTCAGGAGGCAGAGTGCTCTATTAAATGCCCCCTTAACGCCACTCCAGAAATGCCCTATGCCCCCATTTAACACACACACACACCCTATACCCCCATTTAACTAACTAACTAACACACACACACTCTCTTAACCTGTCCTCAAACTGGAGTCCTAAGTGAGCCTGTGTTAAAACCAACTCAATTTACAGAGGCCTAGTCTTAGTCTATAAAAAATTCAAAAATACTCATTAAATGCTACTACTGCTGAGTTGATATATTAGCCTTCCTGCTTCATTGTTTTGGCTACAGGGAAATCTATGCCCAAGAAGTAACCAAAAAAAACATTACTCAGGTAACTCCAAAAAATATCTGTTTATTATTTGTTTATTGTTTTACCTAGCACTATCAGGGGTAAACAGGACATAACAAGTAGCATATAACATAACAATTTGATGTACAAAAACAGGCAAGGAGGGTCCTGTTTATAATCTTATAATCTATGGGGGGTTATAAATTTATAATGCAGGGGGGTTAGGGTGTATTACACAAGAGGTAAAAGTGCCATTGTCGGGGATAGACCAGCCACGGTACTGTAAGTATTACAGGAGAGGGACTAGGAAAGTTGAGCTAAAGAATACAGAGGAAGGACATTAAAGTGTAATGTTTTAAGCGTCCTTAATGAAGTGGGTGAGAATGTGTTAAAGAATGTGAGAGATTTTTTTTTTTTAGGGATCGAAGGCAGGGGGGAAAACCTGTAAGCTGGAGGAGGGCATTCCAGAGGATAGGGGCAGCCTTGACACACCTTGCAAGCGTGCATGAGAACTTGAAATAAGAGGAAATGCTTGCACCATTGACATTGAGGTAAACTGTTAAGGGAATGTTAGCATTGAAGGGAAAGAAAAAAAGTTCGGTTTTGGAGAGATTAAGGAAATGTGCAGAAATCCAATTAGAGACAGAGGCAAAGCAGTGAGTTACACCATCTAAGACAGAGAGGGATCAGGAGAGGATAGGTAGATCTGAGTGTCATTGGCATACAAGTGGTATTAAAGCCTGAGGTTGAGATGAGTTTGCCAAGTGAGGTAATGTAAAGTGAGAACAGAAGGGGCCCTAGAACTGAGCCATAGGGTCCCCCGACTGAGTTGAGGGGAGGGGAAGAGTTACTGGAGAGGGAGACGCTAAAGTTATGGAAAGGTAGGATGTGAACCAGGAGTGTCGCAGCGACCAAGATCATGAAGAGTTTTATTGAGACGAGTGTGGTGCACAGTGTCAAAGGCAGTAAACAGTGAGAACGTCATTATTAACTTTAGTAAGGGTGGTCTCAGAAAAATGTGGAGAGTGGAATCCAGATTGAAGAGGGTCAAATAAGAAGTTGGAGGCAAGAAACTTAGTTTGGTGTAAACAATTCTTTCATGAAACTTAAAACAAGCCATTAGCCCAGACCTCTGATGAAGCTCTGAGGAGCGAAACATGTCAGGGGGGCTATTTGTCTGAGTTTTTAATAACCTTGTGTCACTGGTCATAATTCACTTATTTCTGTTGTCAGGACTGCAGCCATCAACAATATATAGGATTTTATATTATTAGTGTTATACGGCTGTGGGCATATGCCCTCATGTTACAGTGACGTATACCTTTCATGGTAGGACTGGTGACACTGGTGTTTTTAAACATCTTCTTTTTTGGTTATACCTTTTAACAAACACATTAATAAAAGTTATGGTTTAGGGTGGGGTAATAATAAGGGTATTTTTGATCCCGGGAACAGGATTGGTTTGTTTTTAGTTGTAACTTACCCTTGTTCCCGCTGGGGCATTATTTTGGAATTGTTTCATGAAACTTGGAGGTGAGAGGAAGTAGAGAGATGGGACAGTAGTTTGACAGATCAGTTGGGTCCAAGAAGGGTTTTTTCAAGATTGTAGTTATAGTAGAATGGTTAAAGGAGGGTGGGGGAGATCCAGAGAGGTTGACAGAGCTAGTATAGGGACAAAAGTAGATGAGAGAGACTGTGTAAGATAAGAAAGAACAAGGTGACGTGGTTGGACAAGAGGAACGAAGAAGATCATAAGCGTCATGTTCAGTGACTTAAAAGGTAGGTCCAATTTGTTTTCATTGGGATACAAGAACACTAACTTTCTTAAATGCATGGTCCTCAGTACAGTGCTTAACGCACTTAACATCCAGACACAGTAATTTAATGAACTCATCTGTATTTATAAATTTAAAGATATGTTATGCAACGAAACAAATACAGATCCATCATGTATTTTATATCTTCCATGGTTCAAAATGCTAGAAAAAGAGTCAATAAACTTTTCTGTGACTTCTGTGTGACAAGACTTAAACCACTAAGTGCCCTCACCTGTGCCATATGATTAAAGTGGAGATTTAATTTGACCCGATAAACATCATAAAGGCAAACTTGACACAATTGACAAAGTTTTGCCAAAAATGAAACATTTTAAAAACACTCAAAACAATTAGGAAATAATCCCTTTAACATCCCACATGTTAAAAAGGGGGCCTGCTTTGGACGCTATGTGAAGGAGACCATATGTGTCATGCCCCGTCCAGGCTGCGGAGCTGCATATCTCTGGTTTTTCCTTTTTCGCTACAATCCATTCCTGGATTTCCATATGCTTTGTTCTATGCTTCTGATTCCTTAATTCTAGTTCTGCTCTTTGCTTCATTTCCTGTTTTTTTTATAAGGACTGCCCCACCCGTTTGTTATGTTTGTCTCAGTCTGCAGTCTAAAGGTATGTCCTTCTCGGTTCTGTGTATAAATTCAATGTTCAGATTCAGCTTTAGTTATTCAGTAGGCAGGGTTTAGTGCTAGGACGCGCTGAATATTGGAGTGCTTTGGCGTAGTGGTGGGCTAAGCATACTATGGCCATATGATGTGATGGAATCTCCAATTGTTACAGTCCTAGGCTAGTTCCTGTATTCATGTTTGTCTATCTCTTATGTGCCTCTATTCCCTGAACCATCTGAGGATCTCGGTTCCTCTCTCCTCTCCCCATGTCCCAGTAAAGAGTTCCTATCCTTGTTTAAAGGAGAAGTGTCTGAGGATCTCGGCTCCTTACTCCATCCTCTGTATTCCTGGCCTTGTTTCCTGTGCCCTGTACCATGTATGTATTGTCTGATTATGTCTCTTGCTTGGTCTCCCTGTCCCTTGCTCGCTCTGTCCCCCTTGCTCGCTATGTTTCAGCTGTTACTCTGCTTAGCTTCCATACTCTCAGCATTCAGCATCCTGCACATGATTCTAGTGCTATGTCTCATGTCTGCTCCAGGGTTCCTGCAGGAGATCACTTTGTTTTGTTCTGGACAACATCCGCTGCTATGTCAGGGCGCTGGTATCTGACTGCACAAACCTAGGTTCTCAACACCCAGGTGAGTGCAGTCACCCTGCACCAGGCCCTGTCCCACTCCTCTACTGCATCCTGGACTCCTGAACTCCATCTTTGGGCGCTCAGGGTCATAACAGTCATCTGTATGGACCCAGTTCCTGACAATATAGCTGAAAATGTAAAAAAACTTAGACCTTAGTCTGTATGTATAAGTGCATGGAGTTAGTGGCTGTCTGTGTGTCTGTATGTATAAGTGCATGGAGTTAGTAGCTGTGTGTGTGTCTGTATGTATAAGTGTATGGAGTTAGTGTGCATGTATGTATAGGTGCATGAAGTTAGTGGCTGTGTGTGTATGTATTGTAGGGAACAGCTCACGGATGGGGCGGCAATGACAGGATTCACACAGGTTTCAAACATAAAGCGTGTTTATTTAGATGGTGTAGGCACAGAGCACCTTGTGTCAGGGTCCGCAACCCCGGGTCCAACGAAGTGACTCACCTGAGTACCCGATGCCCGCGGGTACCGGATCCCGCGGCGCGTCTCCAGCTCCCTCCACCTCCGTCAGCATGTCCGCCGCTAGGCGCGCGCGCGCCCTCAACTAACGTTATGCGTCCCCGAGTGGAGACGCCGGGGTACGCGCACCGATGACGTCACGGCTGGGGGCGAGGCTTCTCCCTGGCGGCAAGTTTAAAAGCTGAGCACTGAGATTAGCTCAGTGATTGTTTATCCTTTCGAGCTCTAGTTCCATTTGGTGAATTTCTCCTATTGATTTCCTGCGTACCAAACCGGGCTTGTCCTCTACTCTGCTGCTTTCTATATCCCGACCCTTGGCTACTAAACGGCGTTCCTGATTTCCCTGACCACGGCTTCGTTCCTGACTTTGGCTTATTCTCACCTGCCTTATCTGCTGATTCCTGGGGTACGTTCCTGCATAACGGTCTCTACCCATTTATCCTGCCTTGCAGCCTCACACCTTGTAAACAAAACAAACTCTCAGCCTGTCCGGCTCTAACTAAACATCCGGATACCTCTCTACAAGCCTAAGGTCTGGCACAAAGTAACAGGATTCCCTAGGTAAAGCTTCATACCTGGTTGGGCTGCAGTGCTGGCTGTAGCTGCTCCTTCACTCAGTTCCCCCCCCCCTGCAAACCTAACAGCCCTCTCTTTTAAGGCTTCCTCCCCAGTAATGAGCTTAGGAAGCCTCGCCTGAGAGCTCCTGGGTTTGCTACTGTGCCTGGCTGAGGAAACCAGGTGAGATATATATCCCATCAACCACTCTCCCATACACTTTACCACAGTATGTATAGGTGCCTGGAGTTAGTGGTTGTGTGTGTCTGTATGTATAAGTGCATGGAGTTAGTGGCTGTGTGTGTGTCTGTATGTATAAGTGCATGGAGTTAGTGGCTGTGTGTGTCTGTATGTATAAGTGTATGGAGCTAGTGTGTATGTATGTATAGGTGCATGGAGTTAGTGGCTGTGTGTGTGTGTGTGTGTGTGTGTGTGTGTGTATGTATGTATAGGTTCATGGAGTTAGTGGCTGTGGCTGTGTGTGTGTGTGTGTGTATAGGTGCATGGAGTTAGTGGCTCTGTGTGTGTGTGTGTGTATGTATGTATAAGTGCATGGAGTTAGAGTGGCTGTGTATGTATTGTGACACTGTAAACCCCAGGGAGATACTTAGTGTGGCATTTGGGTACAGGTGCTATCCAGATCATAAATATGGGTCCCTGGGGTGGAGCAAAAACCCCAGACCTTAAGTTTTTGCCAAAAAATGAAAATTTGTAAAAACACTCAAAACCTTTTGGAAATAATTCCTTTAGCATCCAGCATAACATCCTAGTTAAAAGGAATGGTATTGGAGGCCTGCTGTCGAAGCTACATGGGACACCAGATATGGCTGAAAATATGAAAAAATATGAAAAAAAAGTGCATGGAGTTAGTGACTGTGTGTGTATATGTATAAGTGCATGGAGTTAGTGGCTGTGTGTGTGTGTGTGTATGTATAAGTGCATGGAGTTAGTGGCTGTGTGTGTGTCTGTATGTATAAGTGTATGGAGTTAGTGTGCATGTATGTATAGGTGCATGGAGTTAGTGGCTGTGTGGCTGTGTGTGTGTATGTATAGGTGCATGGAGTTAGTTGCTGTGTGTGTATGTATGTATAAGTGCATGGAGTTAGTGGCTCCCTTACAAAGTAATACTGCAGTTTTTCTGAAATAATACTCCAGTTTTTTGGACATGAAAAAACTGCAATACTGCACTTTTACTGCAGTATTACTGCACATTTACTGCAGTTTTACTGCATGTGTACTTCACTGTACTGCAGTTGTACTGCAGTTATTTTTGTACGGAAGTACAAATGCAATAAAGCTACAGCACATTGAAGTAAAATTGTAGGTTTGCAATATAAAAAAAAAAAGTGCAGTAAATGTTTAGTAATACTGCAGTAAAAGTGCAGTATTGCAGTTTTTTCATGTCCAAAAAACTGCAGTGTTACTTCAGAAAAAAACTGCAGTAATTTTTCGTAAGGGCTGTGTGTGTGCATGTATGTATAGGTGCATGGAGTTAGTGGCTGTGTGTGTGTGTGTGTGTGTGTGTGTGTGTGTGTGTGTATGTATAGGTGCATGGAGTTAGTGGCTGTGTGTGTGTGTGTATGTATAAGTGCATGGAGTTAGAGTGGCTGTGTATGTATTGTGACACTGTAAACCCCAGGGAGATGCTTAGTGTGGCATTTGGGTACAGGTGTTATCCAGATCATAAATATGGGTCCCTGGGGTGGAGCAATTGGAGAGCAGGGTGGGCCAATGCTCCGTTCCCCCATTCTGTGGAAAATCCATGCTGGCTTTTACAGGAGGCAAGAAGTCTTTAGGATCTGGTCCGGGATTCCTATGGGGCCTGCATCAGGCACAGGTTCTGGGCATTAAAACCACCTTGGAGTGGGGCTACATCTGGCACAATCTCACCTCACACACGATTCTCTACAACTAATATCGCTGCGGTGGCGACGATAGCTGTTCTCCCGACGCGGCAAGAAGGCTACTCCGAGTAGACAAGCGGGATACCCGCGGATGGTGACGGATACCGGCCGGGGGTCCGGATGACACCTGCACAGCACTGAAATCTTTGGGCCTATAAACGTGACACCACTTACCTACAGCCTAGCGGAGCATCACACGTTCACTGACGGTAATACCTGCCAGTTTGCCTATATTTTATTGTGACTCCCTCACTGTATGCGGCTCCTGGAAACTCTGAGGCCTACTCCTGGAAAACCTCCCTTCTCCAGTGAAGGGGCAATTACCATACTCTATTTTACTTTTATTTATTTTTCTCTCTATTTGCATAAACACAGTGCAGGTGCTATCCCAGTGTCACAATCATTGTGGTGCTCTGGGAATCTGTCAAAAACTTTTGCTTTTTATTTTTCTGCTGTTTCATTTCAATTATTATTTTTTGTTTAACCCTCACTGCACCAGCTAATTGTACCATGTTCTTCTCTTTCTGCATGGCACTCTGTCTCGTTATGGGTTAACATCGCACTCAGGGGCCAGAGGACCACCTTCATGAGGAAAATCGTTTATCGCTTCTGAATACTATCATCACCAGCATTATCGCCATTATCCTTGTTCATTGTGCACCCATCCTAGACGTCACCTCACTAATAGGTGCTACATCTGTACGTGCAGCTACTACTTCCGTGTGTGTATGGAGAAGTTTTTCGATAAAACGGCACTGTCTACTAAACAACAAAGGAAGAAGTCCTCCAAAAAATCCAAATTAACCATAATGGATACCAACCCTGACGACTCACAGGATCTAGCCCATTCTGACACCACTCAAGATGAAGGTGACTCTATTGCTATCAGAGTGGCAGAAAAGCTCTCGCCCTTACTGGAAGGCAAACTAGACAGATTACAGACCACCCTGGAGGCCGTTCGACAAGATTTAAAACACACCATAGACAGAATGGATGAGGTGGAGGGGAGAATTTCCACTCAAGAATCTACTACTATGCAAGTCCAATCTGATGTGGGAGATCTCCAGCATACAATCAGACTGCTAGAAGAAAAGGTGGACGATTTGGAGAACCAAAGTCGACATAATAACCTGCGCCTTATTGGTCTCCCAGAATCGATGCATGGCAAAGAATTATATGACTTCCTCTCTAAAACACTCCCCTATCTCCTTTATCCAAGTAAACCTGCTTTCCACGTCGACATTGAAAGGGCACATAGAATTGGCCGTCCCGCTCAGACTGCACAAGATAGACCTCGTCCAGTAATCTTCAAACTTCTCAACTACAAGGATAAACTAGACATGATGTCGGGGTTCAGAGCCATCCCAGCCCTCCTGTATAAAAATCATAAGCTACTGCTGTTCCAGGATTTCTTGGCGACAGTGACTTCTAAACGAAAGGTGTTCTCTCCAGTCTGCTCTCAGCTTCATACCCGCCAGATAAAATTTGCCTTGATATACCCTGCCAAGCTTAAAGTAGTTTACAGAGACAACACCCACTGGTTCACTTCTCCGGAGGATGCTATGGACTTCCTACAATGTTTGGATGGCCCTTCATAGATGTTGGTGACCTGATATCATACCACTACATATTTTCCTCCTCACAGGGACTCTAGCCTTGCAGCTGTCCTCGAATCAGCCCCCCATGGAGCCTACGCTATATGTCAGCTCCACGTTCAAATTTACTTTTCATGTTGTTTTTTCAGTTTGTATGGTTCTCTTGCATTTTGTGTTTTGTTAGACCGAGCATGGGCATTCGTCATATGGAGCTGAATCCTTTTCCAGCACGACCTCTACTTCTCACAATACGTCTACCGGGTCAAGTCTCACTTCTGTTCTTCACAAGACCTTTTGCTGTATGTCCATCCACTGTGACTGCAAGTATCACACTACCGCCTTCTCGCTGGGAGAGGTGGTGGCTTCTCTATTTTACTGATCTCCGGCATAGATACTCTTACTATTATTTTATAATTCCATAATATAACGTCTGTTTCCTCACAAACCAAAGCTATCTCCCAAGATGTAAAAATAGTCTCCTGGAATGTGAAGGGCATCTCTAGTCCGATGAAAAGAACTAAGGTTCTCAAGCATCTCAATACCTTGGGTGCTCATGTTGCTTTGTTACAGGAAACTTAGAAATCCACTAGGGGGCGCTCGTGTATCTCAACAAAAAATGAAAGCAAAAAAAAAACAAATAATAGTGTAGATGTAGAGATATATATTGCAATCAATATATCCCAAATTTTGCACTCACACTCTGTCTGAGTCGATCAAGGCAGTATCTCAACCATCCACCTGGTGGGTTACGGATGCGGCATATATGAAACAAAACACATAAACAAGCCAATAGTGTAATATTGCTTTAAGGTGGAAAAACGCAAGGATGGAGTTACACTTACACTTAGGTAGAATGATTTGTGCCCGTAGTATCAAGATGTTCCTCCTTGTGGTTGGATTCCAATGGTAGAAAGGTTCTTCACAAAAGAAGATAATGTACACCGAAAATTAAGTAAAATAATAATTTTTTATTTATTCAGAGTCTTCTCACCATATGTAGTTGGAGAAGACCTCTATGGCAGAAGAAACGACTATATAAAAATAATAAAAGCTGCAGTATGAGGCTTTTACAAAAGCCTTTTAAAAATAGTTTAAAAAAATGTATGATTCAGAAAGCTTTTAAAAAAGCTGTTAAAAGGTAGTCCAAAGTCCAGGTAAAAGAAAAGGTAGTCCTAGGTTTCAAACTCTACGCGTTTCGCCTGGTTTGGCTTCATCAGGAGTGTTCAGAAGTATTTTGCCTGTGCCTTTTTAAATTTTCGCGCCGTCTCCACCAGGTGGATGGTTGAGCTACTGCCTTGATCGACTCAGACAGAGTGTGAGCGCAAAATTTGGGATATATTGATTGCAATATATATCTCTACATCTACACTATTATTTGGTTTTTTTTTGCTTTCATTTTTTGTTGCGATACACGAGCGCCCCCTAGTGGATTCTGACTTTATTACAACGACACCTGGAGAGTGTTTCTAAGGGTTGCAGCTGTGTATCCAGCACAGAAAAAAAGGGAAGTTATCCTTTATTTATTTATTTAAAATTTTCTCCTGTTTTCTAGACTTGGTTCCACTCTTTTTTTGTCAAAAATCTCACTTCTCCACTAGAATTCAAGTTTTAGAAAAGTAGGGAATATTAGATTATTTCTAATAATATGGCACATATCACTGATTGCTTCCAAAATTGGAGGGAGGAAAGAAATAGAAAATTGGATCACATTTTTTCACAAGAATGGAGAGACACAACTCCAGACACTGGTTTATTCATTAAATTAGAACGGTTAATGGAAAAAGAAATAAAAAGGTGGTGGGAAATTAGTTTCATAGAACAATATATAAAGAATAGGACTATCCCTAGAGGGTTACAAATACACAAGACTCCCTTGAAAATCAAGAATTCATGTTAAGATGGAATTCTACATTGGATGAATGTTCCTTCAAGTTAATGGAACTCATTGTTTTCCAACAAAAAGAACAACTCAAATCAATAGAGAAAGAGATTTGCATAGTAGAGGAGGATATAAAAATAAAAACTGATAAAAAAACAACTGAGGCCAACAAAACAAATATAGAAAGAAAATTAAATAAAATAGAAGAAGAAATCATCCATAATAAAAGGAGGAAGTTCTTTAGGGATAAAGAGGATATGACCAAAGGGATTCACACACTCAAAACAATGGGTAATCACTATCGTCAAACAGATAGAAACAAATGGGATAGAACCAATCACAACGCTCACTTTATTAAGAGTAACAGACATCAAGAATATAGACCCAACTACCCTTCACGTACAATTAACTATCCTTCACATATACAGACTAGAACCTATAAAGAACAATGGAGAACAGGTCCAACTTCACCGCCACAACATAGAGGTAAATATGATTATCCTAAAATCGTCCCCACTTCACTCACTCCTGTAGATATTGAAGGGAACACCAATAGAATAAACAGAACAGATAGCTTTAATGAAAATGAACAGTCTTTTTTAGACAGGGAGCCATCCCGAAAGGGCGGCACAAAAAGAAAAGAGTCCCCACCCAGAAGGGAGGCAATAGAGTTGAGAAACCGCTACATCCCATTAGATCAAAGCCCCTGGAAAAGAAAGAGATACTTAAGAGAACAAGAGGGCAAAGGGGTAGTGGACAGGGATCTGGAGGAACGGGGGCAGAACCTAAGCAGATATTAACCCCAGAAGATGAGGGTATTATTAACATCTCCCAAACACAACTCGAACAAAATGAGATCCTTCTCCTAAGAAAAGGCTTAAAGTTTGCCCCTGCCAAGGGCCCTAATCCCTTTGACCTCTTCTTGGATACCCAAAAATATCTAAGGAAGCTTACGGTGAAAAGATTTTTTTGTAAAAAAGAGAAAGCAATAGAGAACAGATAGGAAACACCAGCACAAACAATTAGGACCAATTTATACATACAAACCTTAGACCAAAATCTAAGTTTTTTCCATACAGCGATAAGAGCGAACACATTGAGGTGTTTACGGACTTAGTCCTAAAAGACATGGAAAATTTAACAAAAAAACAGAAAATATTTAACCTTAGTAAAGAGGAACAATCAGCGCTCCGCTCTATAAAAGAAAAACATAATATAGTAGTCAAACAGGCAGACAAGGGAGGTGGAATAGTAGTGATGGACAGAAAATATTACCTGAAAGAAGCCCATAGAATTCTGGGGGATACGGTCACATATAAGACACTAGATAAAGATCCAACAAAAGATTTTAGTGTAAAACTATATGGAATACTGACTAGGCGTCTTGATTCGGGCATTTTAAATAAGAAGGAATATGATTATCTTAAAAAAGAACACCCAAAAATACCGGTATTTTACTTTCTCCCAAAGATACACAAAAACCTGAGCGAACCTCCAGGGAGACCAATTATTAGTGGCCTTGACTCATTAACCTGCAATACGTCAGAGTACGTGGACCACTTTTTACAGAAATATGTACCTAAGATTCCGGCATATTTAAAAGATACTACACATTTATTAAATATTTTGAAGGATATAGTATGGGCTCCAGGATGGTTCTGGGTGACAATGGATGTGTCCTCACTATATACGGTGATTGATCATAAACAGGGTATAGAGGCAATAAATGTAACTTTATCCCGGGATCCAAATATGAAGGTGGAACAGAAGTCTTTCATCTTAGAATGTATCGAATACATCCTCAAACATAATTACTTTTGGTTTGAGGAACAGTTCTATTTACAATTATGCGGAACAGCTATGGGCACCAGGTTAGCACCCAGCTACGCAAATCTGTTCGTGGCTGAGTGGGAATATCAATCGATATGGAACAACAATCCCCATGGTGCAGACCTGGTGCTCTGGAGGAGGTATATAGACGATATCCTCATTATTTGGAAAGGAACAGAAGAGAACTTACACACCTTCATAAAATATGTAAATAATAACCAGGTGAACCTTAAATTCACATCCAACATTCAGACTACCCACATTGAATTTCTGGACGTTGAGTTATTTATTGAGAATAACAACATTATGTCCAGGAATTACACGAAACCTACTGACAAAAATATACATTACACCAGCTGTCATCATCCTCAATGGCTGGATAACATACCCAAAGGGCAACTCATGAGGGTCAAACGTAACTGCTCAAAAAATGAAGATTGGGAGGAAAAAGCAGATGAAATAACAAAGAAGTTTGTAGAAAAACAATACCCAATGGAGAAATTAATAAACAGCTACCAGCAAGTAGGGATCATGGACAGACAACAACTACTTACGCAGAAAAAGAAATCCGCAGAAACAAATAAGGAGAAGGACTTTAGTTTTTCCTTCTTCACTAAATATAACACACAGGCTCATAGAATAAAGAGGATTCTCAATAAACACTGGTACATTCTACAGAATGATGAAGTTTTGGGAAAAATCTTGCCAACAAAACCTCAGATAATTTTTAAAAAGACGGGTTCTTTAAAAACCATCTTGGCCCCAAGTGTCTTACCCAGACAAAACACCAACTTGGACTCCAACTTGGACTCCCAAACATTTTTGGGTACCAGACCTAATGGTTTCCACAAATGTGGCAACTGTAAGATGTGCACTTTTCTGCCGAAAAAAACTGACCATTTCACATGTAGTAACACAGGACGTATATATATCCTATCAAACATTTCATCAACTGCTCCACAAAGAATGTGGTATACCTATTACAATGTAATTGTGGTTTACAGTATGTGGGAAGAACTATCAGACCCATGAAAGAAAGGATCCTCGAGCATTTAGGTAATATCAGGAATAAAAACCAGAAACACTCGGTCCCCAGACACTGTAATACATGTCCCCTTTTTTCGATCCAAACCTTAAAAATAATTGGTATAGAGTGGGTATCTAAAAACTGGAGGGGTGGGGACACTACAGAAAATCTATCAAAAAAGGAAACAGAATGGATTTTTAAACTGAAGACATTTAAGAACGGAGGATTAAATATGGAGTTAGACATCTTAGCTCATATTTAAGGAATTTTTTTTTTTTTATTTACGTTTATTATTCATTATTTATTTTGTATTCATTTTCTTTATTTTTACAATTTAAACATTTATTTCCCTTGACTACACACATACACATAATACATTTCACAATATAGTTTATCCATTGAATTCCCTAGTTCACATATGAATACTTACATAGATCTTATGTACATTATGGACTTAGACCAGTACACAGTCACAATATAGAACTTTTTTATTTCAGATTTTTATATTTTTTATTCTTCATTCATATACACTTATTCTTAACATTTCCACATCTTTACAATACATACATTAGAGTTCATACATTTAATCCCTCTGGTTATACACATACACACACAGTACGGTTCATACATATATACAAGATCCTACTCATACCACCACATAGACATAATACGGAACTTTCTTTATTTCAGGTATTTACACAATTTTGTACTCATGATTTTTTATTTAGTACTCGATCACTCTTTATGTATACAGTTCATTACAAATTCATTTATTTTTTCGATTCTTAATTTTTCATCCTTTTTACATACATACAGTTTATTACATCATTTCATTACCTTCTCAATTAATGTATGTACATGGATCATCCTGTATATTCACATTTTTTCTTCTGTCTACCTATGATGCTCTATCGGAGAGAATTATGCCGATCGATACCCGGAAGTAGGGCATCTCCTCACTAGAAGCCGTTATGTCAGACGCCGCTACGCCGTTCCGTCAGACGCACCGATGGACCGTTTCGTCAGACGCACAGAGGAACGGAACGTGGAGACGGTGCGAAAATTTAAAAAGGCACCGGCAAAATACTTCTGAACACTCCTGATGAAGCCAAACCAGGCGAAACGCGTAGAGTTTGAAACCTAGGACTACCTTTTCTTTTACCCGGACTTTGGACTACCTTTTAACAGCTTTTTTAAAAGCTTTCTGAATCATACATTTTTTTAAACTATTTTTAAAAGGCTTTTGTAAAAGCCTCATACTGCACCTTTTATTATTTTTATATAGTCGTTTCTTCTGCCATAGAGGTCTTCTCCAACTACATATGGTAAGAAGACTCTGAATAAATAAAAAATTATTATTTTACTTAATTTTCGGTGTACATTATCTTCTTTTGTGAAGAACCTTTCTACCATTGGAATCCAACCACAAGGAGGAACATCTTGATACTACGGGCACAAATCATTCTACCTAAGTATAAGTGTAACTCCATCCTTGCGTTTTTCCACCTTAAAGCAATATTACACTATTGGCTTGTTTATGTGTTTTGTTTCATATATGCCGCATCCGTAACCCACCAGGTGGATGGTTGAGCTACTGCCTTGATCGACTCAGACAGAGTGTGAGTGCAAAATTTGGGAAATATTGATTGCAATATATATCTCTACATCTACACTATTATTTGTTTTTTTTTTGCTTTCATTTTTTGTTGAGATACACGAGCGCCCCCTAGTGGATTTCTGACTTTATTAAAACGGCACCTGGAGAGTGTTTCTAAGGGTTGCAGCTGTGTATCCAGCACAGAAAAAAAAAAAAGGGAAGTTATCCTTTATTTATTTATTTAAAATTTTCTCCTATTTTCTAGACTTGGTTCCACTCTTTTTTTTGTCAAAAATCTTATAGGAAACTTACTCAGATATGGGGGAACATTGTAAGCTTAGGAGAGGAGGATGGGTGCAGGAGGTGGTGGGAGCGTCGAGACCAAATCGGGGGCAGGGGAGTGTCTATTTTGTTTCACCATCAGCTCGAGCTCTCCATATTGAAAGTTATTACTGATCCAGAGGGGAGATATGTAATAGTATCGTGTAATATCCAGGGTAGACACTTAGTAATATGTAATGTGTATGCTCCTAACCACTGGCAAGCCAACTTTTTTAATTCGTTAAATGCGGTGCTCTCTCTGCATAGTGACAATTTGATAATTGGGGGTGACTTCAATACATGGGCTGACCCTAAATTAGAGCATAGTAGAGGGACTCACCCCAAAACAGGAACGCAAAGCAACCCGATTGTGCGTCTCTGTCGACAGTTACAACTCATCGACACATGGCGAATTTTAAACCCCACTGAACGAGATTTCACTTTCTATTCCCACCCCCATAATTCTTTTACGAGAATTGACTACTTTTTATGTGCATCAACCCTTTCACACTATATTAGCAAAGCCCAGATCTTGGACATCCTTATTTCGGATCATGCTCCCATCACGCTGTCCTTTACATTTCGGACCCCTTTTCTCTCCTCCTTAAACTGGTGCATGAATCCTTTATTGTACAAATCACAAGACTTTCAGGACAGCCTTAAGATGGCATGGGCTGAGTATGAAGAGAATAATAAGACACACTCACACAACCCTCAGCTTTTCTGGGACGCTGCGAAGGCTACTCTCAGGGGTCATATAATCTCCTATGTCACAAAAAAGAAAAGGGACACTATTACCAATCTCAACAAGCTCAGCTTTAGCCTATCTAAAGCCAAGAGGAGACTCATAACCGACCCCTCTCCTGCTTCCAAGGCCACTTATACACAAGCCAAATTAAATTATGATACTCTCCTTCACAATACATCCCTTTTAAAGATTCGATACAGAGAAGCCGATCTTTTTCGGCATGCAAATAAAGCGTGCGCACTATTGTCCAAATTAATCAGATCAACATCAACTCGCTCCACTATTCCTGCAGTCAGACAACATAATGGCTCCTTGGATACTTCCTCGGAAGCTATTAATCAAGCTTTCTTAAAATATTACCAAACGTTATACTCCTCTACATCTATTTTTGATGATTCCATAACCAACTTCTTTCGACTGGTAAACCTTCCTAGACTGTCTTTACCCCAACAAGAGTTACTTAAGCAGGACTTGACACAGGAAGAGGTGGGCCAGGCTGTCAAAAACCTTAAGCTGGGCAAGGCTCCTGGACCCAACGGTTTACCATCAGAGTTTTATAAGATACTGGCGGACCACATCACCCCCTCACTTACAATGGCCTTTAATGCTTCCTTCACTAAATCAGAGATTTCCCTCCATTCTAATATTGCACGCATAATTGTTTTACGTAAGGAGGGGAAGAGACCTTTATTCTCCCTCATCATATAGGCCAATTTCATTGCTAAACTCAGACTTCAAACTTCTACATAAAATCTTGGCGGACAGACTCGCTTCTTTTCTCCCGACGCTCATTTCTCCAATGCAGAAGAGGTTTATCAAAAATTGGCACTCAGTCACCTGTGCTAGGCAAATAATAGCAGCCATTCTTAAAGCAAAGGCCTCCCCAACCACGCCACAATTGCTTATTAATTTAGACGCGGAAAAAAAGCATTCGATAATGTGAATTGGAAATATCTCTTTTCTTTACTTGAGCGTCAAGGATTCGGTTCTCCTTTCATTCGATATATTAAAGCTATATATTCCTCTCCTAAAGCCTTTATTACCACTAATAATCTAAATTCACCTCTCTTCAATTTAGAAAAAGGAACAAGACAAGGCTGTCCCTTATCCCCACTCCTGTTTAATATTGCTCTAGATCCTTTTCTTCGTCTTATAGTGGACTCGCCCTCATATACGGGTATACTGATGGGGAGACGTGAGTTGAGAGTGACAGCCTTCGCGGACGATATGTTACTTTTCGTAGGAGCCCCACATGACACTATTCCTGTAATTATGTCCTACCTGACGCAGTTTGAAAACGTTTCAGGTCAAAAATAAATCTGGATAATCAGAGGCACTTTGGCTCTCGGAAGGTAGACCTCCCGAAACACTTAAGGCTAGGCCTTTTTGCTGGGCCCAGCATTCCATCAAATACTTGGGTGTGGTATTCCCAGTAGACCTTACTAAATTATTTGATTTAAATATGCTCCCTATTATTACCAAGTCCCTCGCGGATTTGAAAGCCTGGGCTAACCTTCCACTTAACCTAGTTGGGAGGATTAGCCTTATCAAGATGGTGATCTTTCCCTGATTTTTATTTGTGTGAGGGGGCAAACTAATAGGATTAGTGGAACGGAGAACCAAAGACCCAGAGAGGGTCCATTCGGTCTGAGGTGTGCCATGACCGACGTACCAGGTAGGCCTATAGAGGGCCAGCCCGTAAATAGAAATGAAAGAAAGGATAGAGGAGAAAAGAGGAAATAAAAGGAAGGAAATTAATAGGGGGGCAAGGGAGGGCAACGTTAGGAGCTGTAACGTAGCTGTGGAAGGGAGAGGCGTTGGTTAAATAACCATAGCCCCTCCCACAACTACAGGCTAATATACATCAGCCATCACATTTGTGTGAGGGGCAAACTAATAGGATTAGTGGAACGGAGAACCAAAGACCCAGAGAGGGTCCATTCAGTCTGAGGTGTGCCATGACCGACGTACCAGGTAGGCCTATAGAGGGCAAAAAGAAGAAAACAAAGTTAGTCGTACCATAACATGACAATATGAATGACCAAGCTTATTAAGCGAGTGACGTGAAGGCATTACGCATTCCAGAGATTGGTTGTGAGATATAAAGAAGGAAACACGAGGAGTTCCATCTGCCTAGCTTTTAATCACCTGGGCTGGAACTTATTCTTAGACGCTGCCCCGATTATGCGAGCGGGTTAAGGCCAATCCTGGTACGTAATAACCTAACATATGTGATAAACATGACTGACGACAACGGCTCCCTGGGGAAGGGCAAAAGAAGACTGACTTTCGGTTTCCCAGTCAAAAACCAACAACAAGGCTCCCAGGACTGCAACTGGGCACCAAACTGAGTCGGTAAGAAAAAACGTAATTCGTGTACTTGGCCGGACCGATTCGTTTTCGTACGACCGAGGGACAGAACGAAATGATCAGCAACAGAACACAAGTCCGAGACTTCAGAGATGACGAAGAATAAAGCGTAATGGCCAGTACCTTCGGTCGCATGAACCAACGAAGGCTGACTTACCGTCCCAGTAAAATAAGGACTGCAACTGGGCACCCGGGGACATTGGTAGGAAGAAACAGTGTACTCGGACCGGATTGATTCGTTTCGTATGACCGAGTGACAGCTCGTAATGATCAGAAGAACCGAAGCTGAATTAAGTACAGTAGCCAGCTCACCAAGCTGCCTGTATCCGAAAAAATTACATGGAAGCTTAAGCACTATACATGTACCAGGACTAAACAGGATGTCCATTAACATTAGCAAGATCTTAGTCGCCATCCATTGGTGAATTACCGGGGGACTTCACTGGCTTGACCTTGCAGACCTCTAATACGTTATATCCGGGTGAGAAGAAACCAGAGAGGTTCTTTAGAACTACAATATTGATCTTCTGTTAGGAAAAGCTTCATCGCTAAGTGAAAAGGCTTAACCATGCTCACCGTGAACTAATAGCGGATATGGTCAGATTGTCAGCTCTGAGGGACAGTTTGCGTATAATCGTCAATGTGTGAATATGAGTGGATGATGACAGTCGCTGAGCGAGACCAGAAGGCTCACACTGGATCCTTCTCTAAACGTCCCACTCACTGGAGCTAGAGCCTGAGAAGCAGACATGTAACGGACTCATGGACATGGATCCTGAGAAGCAGACACGTAACGGACTCACGGACGCGGAGATGCAGACACGTAACAGACTCACGGACGCGGAGAAGCAGACATGTAACGGACGCGGAGAAGCAGACGTGTAACGGACGCGGAGAAGCAGACGTGTAACAGACGCGGAGAAGCAGACGTGTAACGGACGCGGAGAAGCAGACGTGTAACAGACGCGGAGAAGCAGACACGTAACGGACTCACGGACGCGGAGAAGCAGACACGTAACAGACTCACGGACGCGGAGAAGCAGACGTGTAACGGACGTGGAGAAGCAGACGTGTAACGGACGCGGAGAAGCAGACGTGTAACGGACACACGGACGCGGAGAAGCAGACACGTAACAGACTCACGGACGCGGAGAAGCAGACGTGTAACAGACTCACGGACGCGGAGAAGCAGACACGTAACGGACTCAAGGACACGGAGAAGCAAACACGTAACGGACTCACGGACGCGGAGAAGCAGACACGTAACGGAC
Organism: Spea bombifrons; assembly: GCF_027358695.1. Taxonomy (NCBI): domain Eukaryota; kingdom Metazoa; phylum Chordata; class Amphibia; order Anura; family Pelobatidae; genus Spea; species Spea bombifrons. The sequence continues at coordinate 40,337,163 of NC_071095.1, read as the reverse complement.
TCACGGACACGGAGAAGCAGACACGTAACGGACTCACGGACGCGGAGAAGCAGACACGTAACGGACTCACGGACGCAGAGAAGCAGACACGTAACGGACTCACGGACGCGGAGCCTGAGAAGCAGCCATGTAACGGACTCACAGACGTGGAGCCTGAGAAGAAGCCATGTAAAGGACTCACAGACGTGGAGCCTGAGAAGCAGCCATGTAACGGACTCACAGACATGGAGCCTGAGAAGCAGCCATGTAACGGACTCACAGACGTGGAGCCTGAGAAGCAGCCATGTAACGGACTCACAGACGTGGAGCCTGAGAAGCAGCCATGTAACGGACTCACAGACGTGGAGCCTGAGAAGCAGCCATGTACCGGACTCACAGACGTGGAGCCTGAGAAGCAGCCATGTAACAGATACATGGACATGGAGCGACAACCATGATCTTACCCACCCCCCCCCCACATTGACTCTTGCCTGAATACCCACAGAGGCGCATTTAAAGAACAACTCATCAGCCGGAATGAGGGAAACTATGCTGAAGCTCGTATGGGAAATAAGGGGCAGGGAGCTTCTTGAGGTACAGCCTATACGGAGGTAGCACACATTGATCTATATGTAATACACAGACATAAGGTTACAGAAGTTCAGGTGGGAAAGGCAGAGCACTGGCGGTCCGACTCGGAGGAGGAAGAGAAGAGTATAAGGTGTGGGGGTGGCATCTACGTCTTGTGGGAGTTAATGGGGGGGGGTCACAAATAGTGTTGGCTCAGGCTCTTATAAAGAATTCCATTCAGGGTGGGAAGAACGTGCTTCGAATGAGAAGAAATATGTGTATAGGGCCAGACACCCCATACCCACCCAGAAGGACACCCACTGACTCATAGCCCCCTCAGCCCTTACTATCTACCTTTAAATGGTGCAGGAAGAGGATGTGTATCCAGTGGCCATGGCACCCCTCCTAATATTACACATCTGAGGAAGAAGCCGTGCCCTCCCTGGATTCCCACTTCTCAGGGAAGAAGACGGGAAATGGCTTTACCCGACGCAGTTTCCTGAATTGGTCACAATGCGGACGGAAGGGAGGGAGGGGACACCTCAGCACCGGGGTGGAATCAGCCTTGTCACCTTCAGAACCAGTTTTGCCGTCTCCGTTACCAACGTTGTTGGGAAGAAAATCTATGAATACACCTCCGGTCACATAAAAAGCACACTGTACTTTAGTTGTCTATTGAACTCTCGCTCACTACTCTATTACCTTTCTTTCCTACACGCCCTGTAGAATCATGCTTCCGTCCTGGCATTTGTCCAACTCCACAGACTGTAAGCTCTTGGGATTAGGGGCATTCTGCTATTCTGTTCCAAAAATATGTAACATCACTACAGACCTTGGTGACAGATAGGAACCTGATATAGTGCAAGACTGCAACCTCTATACTACGGCATCTCAGAAGGCAGCAGGAGCCTGTCCGCTTTACTGCACTATGGCTTTCTTAAGCGGATTGTAGTGGGAATTCACCCTACGCGTGCCCCGGTGACATCATGGTGTCACTATGATCACTTTATTAATGTTGCCACGTTTTGCCTTACCTATAGTTTAAGGCGTGATTAAGAAGAGCCTAGGGAATTCTATTGTGCATGAAACCTCGAATTTAGAATGATTCTGGGATATTTTTACCCTTAAATTACAGGGAAATAATAAAAAATAAAGGTTTATTTATTTATTTATTTTTTTTTGTCCAAGCGTCTCCAGGCATAGTCTACCCTAGTCATTCCAGGTGCGCTGTATATTTGTAGGGTAGTTGGCATGCGTGACGCTCAACCAGCGGGGTGTATGTAACATAATGCAGCATCTTCTGTTTAACGGATGAAACTGACGGTTGTGAAACTTTATTGCCCCTGTGATCGCCTAAGATTATGGATACAACAGAAGGACTTCCTGAAAGAATACTTTTGTTGTTCGGCTGCAGAAATGAGTTTTGACATACAGGGCGGATTACACGCATCAATGTTACTGTGCCCTAACACCAGTATTTACACAATTGCTTTTAAATAGCGACAAGATACTTCAAGTAACCCAATTAGTATTTTCGTACTCCTTCCACCAGCTGCGGACTACAACCCCCATCATATCAGCCAACCGTTGTCCGGCTAATAAATCAGATGTCAGGCTTTGTATTGCCTCCCTGGCACTCTTGGAGTGTAAGCTTCTAGGTTTTGTCCAGGCTTTGTTCACTCTTCTTTTGAATATTACTATTACCCCACTCTGCAGGTAATGATAGCCTGAGGCGGTGATACAGCTGGGGACATGTATCCAAGGAGGGGCAGGAAGCTCTTTGCTGTTTGTCAAGAAGGCAGATGTGTACACACCTGCTCCATGTCCTGATTTACCCCACTGTCAGCGTACTGAGCGGCCTCAAGTCTGTAGTCAGGGCCCGACTGGGAATGAAAACTGCCCTGGAAATAAATAAATACCAGCCCCATATTTCATGGCGCCATTTTGGGGCGTGTTTGTGTTAGAGTGACTGTAGTGAAACATTTTAGAGTGGGTTCTTATGAGGAGCATCATGTATCCATGATGAGGTAGCGTGTCCATCTGCCTGTTGGCCTAAAGACATGATGTCTTAAGAGTGCACCATATTTGGTTCAAATCCCTGTGGCTCATGTGTGTCGTATAAATATCTAGTGGCATATTTGCTTTGTGTATACCTATCCTATTAGAGCAGCTGAACGTATTGTTTTAGAGTGGATACATATAAGTTTATGTGAATCAGGAGAAAGCAGGCTCATATATCAGAAGCAGCATCTGTCTACTTGGTGGTATAGCGGTAAGGTAACCTGTGTATCTTACAAAGTACTGCTGGTTCTAGTCTTACCGGCTCTCTTATGACGTTTAAGTATATATGTGTTTGTATTCATCTCTATAGTGTTAGATTGGCTGTATGTAATGTTTTAGAGTGAGTCAGGAGAAAGCAGAGTCATATATCCACCCCGAGAAAGCCCCACCGACTGCCTGTTGGTGTAAGGGTAAAGTGACCTGGATGCCATACCAAGGATTGCTGGTTTGAATCCCAGAGTCTCCTCTGTGGTGTTAATGCATATAAAGTGTATATATTGTTTTAGAGTAGGGGCGTATATATAAGTATATGTGAGTCAGGAGAAAGCAGGGTGGTATTTCCACGGCGAGAGAGTAGAACCAACTGCCTGGTGGTGTAAAGGTAAAGTAACCTGCATACTGTACTAAGGATCAATGGTTCGAATCTTGATGGCTCCTCTTTTGTGTTAATGCACCTAGAGTGTATCGATTGTTTTAGAGTAGGGGCGTACATATAATGACAGGGGGTAGCCTCGACTCTCGGGCTATGTCATCCTGGTTAACCCCCCAATAAAAACACGGACACCAGATGTGGGATGAATAAAGGCCACAGACGATTTATTAACGTCAATGCCACGCAACCTGTAAACATTTACGAAGGTGCATTAACACGGCAATGACCCAAATACAATAAAACACCCGAAAGCTTGCCAGGACCAACCGGGGCCAAACTGTAAGCATCACCTTATGGGAGGGCATACCATGATGCCCCTCCCCCACCTGAGGTTCCAGCAACTGCCCAGCCAGGAACCTCCCACCGACACTTTAACACCAGTGGCAATAACCACATAACACCCCCCGGCAACCTGGCAAGCTACCACCCCCCGGCTGTGACAGAATCCTGAAACGAAACACAGAACCGGGTAGGCTGGCACAACAAAAAGCCCAGAACATTCTTACGCACCAACCTTATATACCCCCTTCACTTCCTCCCCCTCCCCGTTGAACTTTCTTTGACCCCCTGACCTAGCCCTGCTCTGCACCCCTGTCAGGGCCCCCTCCGTTCCATGCAGACTACGTGGGCATCAGTATATGTGAGTCAGGAGAAAGCAGGGTCATATATCCATGCAGAGAGGCTCACGTTGATGTGAAGACCACAGATGGCTACCTACTTTGCCTATTCTGTGTTGGATTCACCAAAAAGCGTAACAACCAGATTAGAAAGACTTCTTATGCCCAGCATCAGCAAGTGCGTCAGATCCGCAAGAAGATGATGGAAATCATGACTCGTGAAGTGCAGACAAATGACTTGAAAGAAGTTGTTAACAAGCTAATTCCAGACAGTATCGGCAAAGACATTGAAAAGGCCTGACAGTCCATCTATCCTCTACATGATGTGTATGTACGCAAAGTGAAGATGCTGAAAAAGCCAAAGTTTGAGCTGGGCAAACTTATGAAACTACATGGTGAAGGCGGTGGTGCTGGGAAGCCTGCAGGAGATGAGACAGGCGCCAAAGTAGAGCGGGCTGATGGATATGAACCCCCACTTCAGGAATCTGTCTGAGATGCATAATCTGAATTAGAGCCTGTAAAGAAAATATATATTTATATTTATATTTATATATATATATATATATATATATATATATATATATATATTTATATATATATATATATATATATATATATATATTTATATATATATATATATATATATATATATATATATATATATATATATATATAAAATGTAGATATATATATATCCATGCCGAGGACGCAAAACCAACTGCCTGGTGGTGTAAAGGTAAAGTAACTTGCCTACCATACCATGGGTTGCTGATTCGACTCTTGCTGGCTCCTCTGTGGTGTTAATGTTTACAGAGTGTCTATGTTATTTTAGAGTAGGGGCGTATATATAAGTATATGTGAGTCAGGAGAAAGCAGTGACATATTTCCACGCCGAGAGCACAAAACCAACTGCCTGGTGGTGTAAAGGAAAAGTAACCTGCCTTCCCTACCAATGATTGATGGTTCGAATCCTGATGGATCCTCTGTGGTGTATATATTGTTTTAGAATAGGGGCGTATATATAAGTATATGTGAGTCGGGAGAAAGCAGGGTCATATATCCACGGCGAGAACACAAAACCAACTGCCTGGTGGTGTAAAGGTTAAGTAAACTGCCTTTCGTACCAAGGATCGCTGGTTCGAATCCTGATGAATATATTGTTTTAGAATAGGGGCGTGTATATATAAGTATATGTGAGTCGGGAGAAAGCAGGGTCATATATCCACGGCGAGAAAGCACAGTCGGCTGCTCGGTGGCGTGAAGGTATAGTTGCCTGCCTGACATACAATGGATCGCTGGTTCGAATCCTCATGATGACTTCTGTGCGTAAGTACGCAGTGTGGCTCTGCTTGTGTGCGCTAGTGGATGGTGTTAAAGTGGCTCTGTGGCACTCTAACGTTGGACACTTACATACACATCTACAGCCTCACCTGCATACGCATAGCTGGTTGCGGACAAGGTTGCGGGTAACACTTGAAGGTTGCACTAAGCCGTGTGTCCTCACACGCAGTGGCCGAAAACACTGGTTGCGGAAAAGGTTTCGGAATGTGTGCGCATCCGCTTGACCCGTTCATGTGCATGCACAGTAGCCCACGCAGCGACTTACATGGAGAATCATCATGGCGGATACGATACCGGAGATCTGGAGTATGACGGGGCATCACCGGCAGCCACCCCTTTCCTTCTTTCGGGACAGAAATAAACACAATATACTCTTTGTATATTGTGAGACAAAGACCCCCTTCAGGGGGTTTTACTCACTTCAGGGGGGTGTGGTCATGGGAGCATGTCCCCACCATCCATGCAACATGTATAAAGTATAGCAACATGTATAAAGTATAGCAACATGTATAAAGTATAACTAAAGTAACATGAATAGAGTATAAAGGTAACATGCAATAGAGTATAAAGAAAAACAATAATTGAAACACTTAATTAATTGAAACACTTAATTAATTAAAACACTTAATTAACAAAGTGTAACACCTTAGTAATAATATATCTAAGTGGTTTACTATACTTTGTTAATTAAGTGTTTTAATTAATTAAGTGTTTTAATTAATTAAGTGTTTCAATTATTGTTTTTCTTTATACTCTATTGCATGTTACCTTTATACTCTATTCATGTTACTTTAGTTATACTTTAATACTCTATTCATGTTACTTTAGTTATACTTTATACATGTTGCTATACTTTATACATGTTGCATGGAGGGTATGCTCCCATGACCACACCCCCCTGAAGTGGGTAAAACCCCCTGAAGGGGGTCTTTGTCTCACAATATACAAAGTAATATATTGTGTTTGTTTCTGTCCCGAAAGAAGCAGAGAGAAGGCAAAGGGGTGGCTGCCGGTGATGCCCCATCATACTCCGGATCTCCGGTATCGTATCCGCCATGATGATTCTCCATGTAAGTCGCTGTGTGGGCTACTGTGCACGCACATGAACGGGTCAAGCGGATGCGCACACATTCCGAAACCTTTTCCGCAACCAGTGTTTTTGGTCACTGCGTGCAAGGACACACGGCTTAGCGCAACCTTCAAGTGTTATCTGCAACCGGCTATGTGTATGCAGGTGAGGCTGTAGATGTGTATGTAAGCGTCTGATGTTAGAGTGCCACAGAGCCACTTTAACACCATCCACTAGCGCACACAAGCAGAGCCACACTGCGTACTTACGTGCAGAAGTCATCATGAGGATTCGAACCAACGATCCATTGTATGTCAGGCAGGTAACTATACCTTCACGCCACCGAGCAGCTGATTGTGTGTTCTCGCCGTGGATATATGACCCTGCTTTCTCCCAACTCACATATACTTACATATATGCCCCTATTCTAAAACAATATATTCATCAGGATTCGAACCAGCGATCCTTGGTATAGTATGCAGGTTACCTTACCTTTACACCACCAGGCAGTTGGCTTTGCTTTCTCGCCGTGGATATATGACCCTGTTTTCTCCTGACTCACATATACTTATATATATGCCCCTACTCTAAAATAACATATACACCACAGAGGAGCCATCAGGATTCAAACCATCGATCCTTGGTATGGTAGGCAGGTTACTTTACCTTTACACCACCAGGCAGATTGCTTTGCTTTTTTGGCGTGGAAATATGTCACTGTTTTCTCCTGTCTCACATATCCTTACATATACTCCCCTACTCTAAAATAATATATACATTCAACAATTATTCACTAACACCACCTTGTAGCCATCTGGATTCAAACCAGCGACCCTTTGAATGTTGGGCTGCTTACCTTACCTTACCTTTACGCCACCACGTGTGCAACTGGCTCTGTTGTTTCCTCTCCTACGGAATATGATGCCTATCATCTCCTGACTCACAAATACTTACATGCACCTACGCTAACACGATACATGCCCTTTAAATTTATGCATTTCTAACACTATATATATATATATATATATATATACACACAAAGTAACTATAACAATACATACTTCCACTTTAACACTAAAACATGTAACGCGATATGAACCGGCAACCCCTTTGCACATCAAGCGAGGCATATTACCATTACCAGGGAATAGGAAGCGATGTGCCGCCATGACCCTGTGTTCTCCTCACTTACATTTACTGACATATACCCTCTCTAAAACATTACATACACCCTACATATATACACAGCAACTGTAACAATATATACTCACACTAACACAATAAAGGAGCCTCGAAAACACTAGATACAGAAATACCAAATATAAATAAATAGATACACTGCAAAATACTTACATGCAATAAAGAGCCCATTGGGGTCTGAACCAAAGACTCCTAACTTGACAGGTAGGGAACATTACCTCTACGCCATCAAACAACTGAGGCTTTGCCATGGATATATGACCCTGTTATCTCCTCACTGACATTATACTATTATATACCCTCTCTAAAACATTACATACACCCTACATATATACACACAACAACTGTAACAATATATACTCACACTAACACAATAAAGGAACCTCGAAAACACTAGATACAGCAATACCAAATATAAATAAATATATACACTGTTAAAGGCGATAAAGAAGTCAGTGGGGTCCAAATCACGAACCCCTTACACAACAGGAAAGGCACATTGGCACATTACCTCTACGCGATCAGAGAACTGAGGCTTTGCTGTAGATGTATGACCCTGTTGTCTCCTCACTGACATATACCCTCTCTAAAACATTACATACACCCTACATATATACACACAGCAACTGTAACAATATATACTCACACTAACACAATAAAGGAGCCTCGAAAACACTAGATACAGCAATACCAAATATAAATAAATATATACACTGCAAAATACTTACACGCAATAAAGAAGCCATTGAAGTTCGCACCAAGAATGCCTTATGTAACAAGTAGGTCACATTACCGTTACACCATCAAACAACCAGGTCCTTTGGGATATCACCATAGATATATGACCCTGTTTTCTCCTCATTGACATAAACTATTATATAACCTCTCTAAAACATTACTCACACTTTAACACGATAAAGAGCCTCTAAAACACTAGATACAGCATTACCATATATAAATAAATATATACACTGCAACATACTTACTCACAACATAGAGGCCCTCGGGGAACAAACCCGTTATATGCCGGGCAGGTCGCATTACCATTATGCCACCAGTCAACTGGGGTTTGGATTTTTCAATACCATATATTAAAAAAATATATATATAAACAGATTATAAAACTTTTCCACGATACAGGTCCCAACAAGGTTTGAACTAATGATCATCTGTACGTTAGGTAGGTCAACTTACCATTAAACCACCACGTAGCTGGGGCCAGTCCTCAAATGTGGAAATATGATGCCTGATATATTTATATGCACCCTAAAACAATACATACGGCCACTCTAACACCATAGGTATCTATACACGCATGGCAATTATAACAATAATTGCTAACACAATACAGAAGTCTGCAGGATTCAAAACACAGAGTGTATGGCACCTAGGTGGTACACTTTACCAAGCAGCTGGACTCTGGTTCTGTCCATGGAAATATGATCCCTGCCTGCTCCTGACTCATACATAACCATGACTGAGGTAGCGCCAACGCGACGCCCTCTTTACCCCCCTTGCCACAATAAATACACAAACACAAAGTAAATAATATAATGCTTTGGAAAAATAAGGCCACAGTGCAGTCCGCTTTACGCCTTCCACACCGTGACACAGATATAAATAACTTTATTCATAGTAAAATGAACTTTATTTGTAAACACATATAACATAGTATATACCGTATTTGCTCGATTATAAGACGACCCTGATTATAAGACGACCCCCCAAAATCTGAATATTAACTTAGGAAAAAAAGAAAAAGCCTGAATATAAGACGACCCCAAAGGAAAAAAGTTTTACCAGTAAATGTTAATTCATGTAAACTATTTTTTTTAATAAAAGCTATGATTGAGAAAAATATTTTTTTTGTTTTTATTTCTTGTATTTTCCAACCTGTCCCCCAGTTACGCACATCTGCCCCCAGGCTTGCCACTCCAATATGCCACTGTGCCCCATGGTATGCCTTTTGACCCCCTATGTGCCACTGTGCCCCATGGTATGCCTTTTGACCCCCTATGTGCCACTCTGCCTCCAGAAATACCTTATACCCCTATATCCCATTCTGTCATTTAGGGGGTTAAAATGCATATTATGGGGCAGAGTGGCATATAGGGAGGTATAAGGCATTTCAGGAGGCAGAGTGGCATTAAGGGAGTTAAAAGGCATTGTATAGAGCACTCTGACTCCAGAAATGCCTTATACCCCTATATGCCACTCTGGCATTTAGGGGGTTAAAAGGCATATTATGGGGCAGAATGGCATATAGGGAGGTATAAGGCATTTCAGGAGGCAGAGTGCTCTATTAAATGCCCCCTTAACGCCACTCCAGAAATGCCCTATGCCCCCATTTAACACACACACACACACACCCTATACCCCCATTTAACTAACACACACACACACACACACACTCTCTCTCTCCCCCCCTTCCCCCTCTCTCACCCCCTCTCTCCCCTCTCAGCCCTCTCTTACCGGTGCTTCCAGCCGGGGCAGCGGGTTGACGTCGCCTTCCGCTGCAGCCGCAAGGAGGTGGAGTTGGCAGCGGGGGTTTATATGCGTCCGTCGCGTATACTTTCCCCGGCTGTCAGAGGTCAGAGATCAGAGTTCCCCGCACCGGTGCGGGGAACTCTGATCTCTGACAGTCGGGGAAGGTCTATGCGACGGACGCAGACAACCCCCGCTGCTAGCCACACCTCCTTCCGGCTGCAGCGGACGTTGTCTACGCGGATCGCGTAGACGTCAACCCGCTGCCCCGGCAACACGGCAGGAAGCACCGGTAAGTGTGTGTATGATGGGGGGGGGTGAGACAGGAGGATCCAGGTCCCCTGCAGCGGTGCGGGGGATCTGGATCTTAGTCTCCTAATCAGACCTCTATTTGAGGTCTGATTAGAAGACGACCCCGATTAGAAGACGAGGGGTATTTTTCAGAGCATTTGCTCTGAAAAAAACCTCGTCTTATAATCGAGCAAATATGGTAATATAGCAATGCACGTGCCGCACCACCCGACTTACTTATGACACGTGCAAGCCTTAAAACTAACAATTGTAAACCAAATATAAAGGCTACAAATCGTAACCCTAAATTGTAAACAACCGAACCGGCTGGCACAGGCGTAAAACCGTAAAAAAGTAGAGACCACCGGCGTCCCCTGCACGGCAGCCATTGTCACGACTAGGATTCACCAAGGCACAAGCCCAAGGAGTGTCCTGCACTTAGGCCGAGGGCCTGTGCACCACGGGTCAAACCACACCTAAGGTGGTTAACCCTTGCGCTATGCCAGCTTGATAACCAACCGCCAAGAAACAGAAAAAAGAGGGGTGGGAGGGAGGGAAAGCTTTCCTGGTCAATCGAAAAAGTGACCTAAATGGGGTGGGCTCCCATATATATAGTGACCCCCACCCCTAAGCACAGTAAGGTGATGCACACCTATCAATCGTCAGCTCAGGGCCGTCAATCAACATTGCCCGCCGGCCCCCCTAGCTGACTCAGCAAATTTACTAAAAAACAGGAAAACGGGAGGGGGAGAGGGCTGCCTGTCGTCCCCTCAGTCATGCGCCCTTCTTGCTCCATACTCTCGCCTGGGGCTTTCTTGACTGAGGTAGCGCCAATGCGACGCCCTCTTTACCCCCCTTCCCACAATAAATACACAAACACAAAGTAAATAATATAATGCTTTATTATAGTCAACTATGGAAAAATAAGGCCACGGTGCAGTCCGCTTTACGCCTTCCACGCCGTGACACAGATATAAATAACTTTATTCATAGTAAAATGAACTTTATTTGTAAACACATATAACATAGTATATAATATAGCAATGCACGTGCCACACCACCCGACTTACTTATGACACGTGCAAGCCTTAAAACTAACAATTGTAAACCAAATATAAAGGCTACAAATCGTAACCCTAAATTGTAAACAACCAAACCGGCTGGCACAGGCGTAAAACCGTAGAGACCACCGGCGTCCCCTGCACGGCAGCCATTGTCACGGCTAGGATTCACCAAGGCACAAGCCCAAGGAGTGTCCTGCACTTAGGCCGAGGGCCTGTGCACCACGGGTCAAACCACACCTAAGGTGGTTAACCCTTGCACTATGCCAGCTTGATAACCAACCGCCAAAGCCAGGGAGTGCGACCACCTTGCACCTCACTGGCCCCCTGCCACCGACAACGCACGCTCCAAACCAGACTGGACGTTAAGGAGCCAAATGTCCAGACCAACATCAGACAAATGGGCACCATCTGACCGAAACCAACCCGCAGGGTCCCCTTCCAACTGAACATGCTTAACAATGACACCACCCCGAAAAGAAATACCGTATTTGCTCGATTATAAGACGAGGTTTTTTCCAGAGCAAATGCTCTGAAAAATACCCCTCGTCTTATAATCGGGGTCATCTTCTAATCAGACCCCAAAAAAATGGCTGGGGCCATGCTGCTTACCGGTCGCGAGCAGCGTCTCTTCCGTTAGAAGCAGGAGGACAGGAAGCTTGTAGCTTCCTCACAGAACTCTATCTCCCCCTCCCTCCTCTGGGGGCGGGGCCAGAGAAGTTGCTGGTACAGCCGGTCCCCTGCAGAAGTCTTCGAGTGAGAGATCTGCAGTTCAGGTAAGGGGGTGGGGGAGGGTTTTTGGGTAAGTATGTGTGATTAATGTGTGAAGTATGTGTGATTAATGGAATGAATGAGTATTTAAATGTTTGTGAATGTGTGTTTGTGTGTGATAGCATGGATGTGTAAGGGGGGTGGGGGTTGTAGCATGGCATAGGGAGGCTGTAATCCCACTACTATCATCCCCAGGTTCCAGCATGTACTGGCTGCCTTGGCTTGATAGGAGTGTGATTGCTGTTAGCAGCAATCACACTCCTATCAAGCCAAGGCAGCCAGTACATGCTGGGTTAAAAGGCATATCATGGGGCTGAGTGGCATATAGGGGGTTAAACCCCCTATATGCCACTCAGCCCCATGATATGCATATATACCTCCAGAAATGCATTTTAACCCCCTATATGCCACTCAGCCCCATGATATGCCTTTTAACCCCCTATATGCCAGAGTGGCATATAGGGGTATAAGGCATATCATGGGGCAGAGTGGCAAATAGGGGGGGTATAAAGCATTTCTGGGGGCAGAGTGGCATAACTGGGGGGGGCAGGTTGGCAAATAAAAAGAAATTTAAAAAATATATTTACATGAATTAATATTTACTGGTAAAACTTTTTTTCCTATAGGGTCGTCTTATATTCAGGCTTTTTGTTTTTTTCCTAAATTAATATTTTGATTTTGGGGGGTCGTCTTATAATCGGGGTCGTCTTATAATCGAGCAAATACGATAAAACGGGAAATAGTCTTATTGACCTGCTTGCGAGCCCTATCAATCCCCGCGTGAGAGTTAGCCCCACGCCACCGAACCCGGGGAACGATATCAGACCAAACAAAGAACGTCTGCGGATAAGCAGCCCAAAACTGCTGAAAATCAGCCTTCATGGAGGAGATAAGGGACCTGATCGGAACCTGCCCCAAATCATTCCCCCCAACATGCAGCAGCAGAATCCGGGGCACCCCATGTATCGCAACATGGCGCGACAGCTCCCTGGACACCCGATCCCAATGCAGCCCACGGAAACCAAGCCATCGGACCACCACCTTAGACGGGTCGAAACCGAGCTGTTTTCCCGCGGGACGAACAGCAGCCCTCCGCGCCGCCCAATAAACAAACGAGTGCCCCAGGATCCACACGAGAAACTGTCCCGAACCTAAAAGAACACAAAAACACGTAAGAGCACAAGCCGGAAAACAACAACAGAAATCACAACAAATGAGGGCAAACATAAGACCGAAACCTAGACGACTCCCACCGCCAGGGGAGAGCTGGCAGCCTAAGGCCTGGGGGGCAAGTCTAGTCAACTGGCCCATTGCACCATCAAAGCGGCTGCGAAACATTGAAAGTGGCCGTCGTGCGGCAGTCACTCCACCAGCGCCTTATGAAATTAAAGTGGCCGGCGTGCATGCACGGCATGCCTCAGCTCTTCATCACACCCCTTTTAAAGACGTGGGAAGAGGAGCTGAGGCATGGCCGTTGGGTCTGACAGCCGCAT